>NC_137439.1:16168993-16733993 GCF_964374335.1 Astatotilapia calliptera
TTTTATATACGCGCGGAATAGTTTTCTATACGAGATTGCTGCAAAAAGTGCAGCCTCACCTAATGTCCACCTGCTGTTACTCATTTTATATTAAGATTAAAAAATCTAGTTGGTATTATGGCGAGTTGGTATTATAGCGGTATTATGGCGAGCCTTCAGTAATAGTAATAAATCACACAGCAATAGTACATTCATGTAGTTGTAAAAAAAGCATGATAATATATTAAGTAATCCAAAGTATTCAGAATCCGTTACTCTCATTGAGTACTGTAATGGAATACGTTACAAAATACATTTTGGGGCATGTATTCTGTAATCTGTAGCAGAGGTGTGGACTCGAGTCACATGACTTGGACTCGAGTCAGACTCGAGTCATTAATTTTATGACTTTAGACTTGACTTGAAAAAATGTTCTAAGACTTGTGACTTGACTTGGACTTTTACACCAATGACTTGGGACTTGAATTGGACTTGAACCTGTTTACTTGAAAAGACTTGATATTTTACCCCAAATATAAAATTTAACACGCATATTATATAGAGATTGAAAATGTGACGTCATTCACGGGTAGAACCGCAAAGGATTCTGGGAACTCGTGGCAAGAGGTACTAGCGCACACAGACTTTCAATTGAAATCAGTTATACAGCGATAAAAAGAAACACAAAAATGTCAAGAAGCTGTTGTATTATTAACTGCAATAGCCGGTCGCATGACAGCCACGGGAAGCCGACGGGTAAAGAGATCGGTTGTTATCGGATTACGTCGTTGAAGAGAAATTGTTCGAGCCATGTTTCCGAAGTAACAAAGACGCGACGGATGGCCTGGATCGCAGCCATTCAAAGACCAAATATAACGTCCCAGAACACTCCAGCTCACAGGTTAGTCTGCTCCAAGCATTTACACAAAGGTCAGTGTTTTTTAGTAGTTAATACGTCATTTTCATAACATAATTGGTGATATAGGTTACAAGCAAGTCTGGCGCTGAACAGAAATTGTCGCGCTATGCTCCTTTATTTATTGTGCATAAATAGTGAATTGTCCTGACAATATTGCGTTTCGCTTCTGTTATTATGGTACATTGACAAAAACATACTTTTATTCACAGGATAAAACAGTTGTTTTGTATCACTAATTGCCCAGTACGATTACAGCATACAGTATTATTGTCACTGCTACATTTCTGTGATGCTACCAGAAATTATTTCCACTACTAATTAATTATCGTTGAGCTCAAAGGTCCTATTAATAAACGGTTAAGGAATGTGTATTTATGACGACAGTTTGTGAGACTGGTAAACTTATGATACGTACGATGGTCTTTCGTTCTACACGGTGCATTTCAAGGTCCTGCACCCATCCGTCGGTAAACTGTACCTGGGCTTGTTGCAGTGACCTGAAGTTACTAAACTTCATGAGTGTATGCACTCACTCCAAGAACCGTATGATTATAAATATGCATATAAATATGCTACGATGAGATAGCTGACTTCATCTAACTAGCAAATGTTTTCCAGGCTACGTTGGTGATGCAGTTTTTTTTAATGTGTATGATATTTTTGTCATGCGATTTTAAAGCCGGTCCTACAAGCGCATCCAAGAATAACATGCAGCTTATCTCAGAACTGTCCGTGAAAATTATTCTTGGAGCTAGGTTTAATTGAGCTGCATTTTAAAGAGGTGCAATTTCACAATTTGTGTATATTTTCTAAGTTCACTATTTTGTCATGTGTTGAGAAAAACACAGATTTAAAAATTACATGGTCTAATATTTACATTTAGCATATAACTGCAACATGCTTTTTTTCGTTTTTTTGAATGACTCGAAAGGACTTGAAATTCAAAGTTTCAGACTTGTGACTTGACTCGGACTTTTACACCAGTGACTTGAGACTCGACTCTGACTTGCCTGACATTACTTGAGACTTGACTTGAGACTTGAGGATAAAGACTTGAGACTTACTTGAGACTTGCAAAACAATGACTTGGTCCCACCTCTGATCTGTAGTGGAATACATTTTAAAAGTAACCTTCCCAACACTGTTTATTTCATTCCCTTTTACTTGCTGGTTTGGCCTCATCAGTCTCCAAAAAAGAAACCACATGCAGTTCACAGTAAGGCAGCTCCAAAATAAGAGAGGTTCCTGTCAAAACCCTCTCCACCCTATGTAGCGAAAGTTAGCTGGCAAAATCTTACTGGTGTTGTGTTCCCTGCTTTTGAGTTAGCTCCCCTGAGGATGTCAACTTTGCTGCCCAGGATGCAGTCCACAGAAAAGAGCAATTTTCAGCCTTCCCTGACCCTCTGCCTACCAAGCTCACTATTCACTCCTCAGCCACTCACACTTGGTTCATACACTGAACTACTCTCCTCTCCTGTTACACTGTTTGCACAGGGATTGGCACGTAGCTTTGGGCCTAGGCTTTCATCCTCCAGCTTAAGCTGACAGCTACTGTGTCTTAATTATATTCACCAAATTACCATGCTTTAGTATATCACTGACTACCAATCAAAATACAGTATTTATGTACCATCTGTGGGCTTTTATGCTTTGTTACATTATCACTCCAAACCTTTTAGGAAGGTTTACTACAAGGTTGCTGTGAGCGATTATCTTTATCCTTTGACTGGACATCATAATGGATGTGGCATCACCCAGGATGATAATACACACATCCATAGGACATGGTTGTTCCATAGTTAAGGAACAACCATATGATGTGCAGATTTTCCAATCTTTAATCTTAACTTAAACTGGATGAAGAGTAGGTAAGATTTCAGATGAAAGGAACATTTTTCTTCTGGTTCTGGCCATGTGTGTCAGTCCTTTTCTCTACAGTGAACAAAAACATGACATAACAATGCTGTATTTTCATTTTAGAGAAAAGAGAAAAATGAAAATGATTAGAAACTGGCACAGATTCAGTCATGATGTTGGTTCATATTTAAAAAATGAGATATATTAATTATAATCACATATGGAAGGCATGATCTCTGTTTTATTACTAAATGGTGCAATTAACAGAGTTGCAAAAAAAACAACAAAAAAAAAAAACAATCAACAATCTTGGCTGAATCGTGATTGAAAATCTCACTTGGAAAGTGGGTCAGTGCAAAATGTAAAATTCTAATTACTGGTTGGCAGCAGTGGCTACTCACAGGCACAAACATAAAATGCTAAATTGTTCAATTATGAATCAGAACAAGGGGTCAAAGGTCACTCTTGTGTCTGAGATGAATCAATGGCTACATTGCAGGGAGAGGTAGAGGGGGAGGATGAATAAAAGGTAGACAAAGAGCATCCTTAGTTGTATAAGTCATTCCAGGCGATATTTCCCCTGCTGTTAAGCCAAACTGAATTGTGACAGAGAACAAGATCCTGGAATTAGCATCAGCTTATGTCAAATTTAAATGGTAGAAGCTCCAAAAAATGCAGCACATTTTCACTCATAAATGCTTATTACAATATGTTGTTTATCCTCATCAAAATGCAAAATTTTCAAGATACTGGTGGATTTGTGCATTTTTTTCTTTTTTTCTGCGGCAACAAGTTTGTATTAATAAGCAGAGGAGCTTAGAAATCCTGCAGATTCAGCTACCCCTTCTCATTTACATTTAAATGATGTTGTGTGATAGCCGTTTCTTTGTACATCCTACAATGTGCATCCATCTGTTTGACACATTTGATTATTTCAGGGATTTACTGTCCAGGGATTGTTTCAGTTTTTAATTGATATGCAGAGACTAAATAGACTATTATTTGCCGATGCAGATAACCAAATCAACAATATATCTCATACATTGTATTATTGACAGCATAAATGATCAGAGGCAGCAATTAGAAACGTTTTCTACTTTCAGGCATTTAAAATCTGGGTAATGATAAGTAAGCACCTTGATAAGGATACAACGTGAAAGCAGACACAGTACTGATAATCAAACAACTGTTAAAGTTAGGATCAGTGTTACATAGTTCATTTTCACGACACACATGCAGCATACATGCAAAAACTCACGCTAGTGAGTGGTATGCACAACACGGTCAAAATGGGTGTTTGAAAACTTTACACCAACATAGTGTGTTAGCTTAAAGAGAAAGAGTGAAAATCTCCCATAGTGAGAGTTTTCAGAAATACATTACACTGTCAATGGGTATTAACGGGTATCTAGAAATCATTTACCTTAATAAAAGCCAACTATCACACACAGCTGTTTTTTTTGTTTTTGATTAGGTTTCACAGCAAATTAATAAACTCAGGTGAAAGACGTCTAGAAGTAGCTCTAACCAAGAAATATAACTCAGTTCATAGTGATGTTATAGCTATAATAGTTTAACAGCCATAAGAAAATACACTTTGTCAGGTCTCTGGTTTCGTGTATCATGCCACAATAAAAAATAACCTTGTCCTTAACAGGTCTTGAAATGAGGTAAATACAACCTTAGATGAATGACAAAAAATGACAACACCATTACATTATTCATCAAAAAATTAACCAAAAATGCAGAAGCGTTGTGTGAAAAATTGTGTCATGCAGCATTATATTCTGGTTTCATAGGGGAAAGTGTCTTGTCTCTATTCTAGAGTCAAGTGTGAGGATGTTTGTCTGACAGCTAAAGCTCGTCTTAAACTGGATCATACAACAGGAAAATGATCCCACAGAGAAAAGAATCAAGGTACTTCAATGGCCCAATCACACTTCACACCTCAACATAATGAACATGTGGTGGGAGCTGAGAGCTGTGCATAAACAAATCCCCGCAAACTTCAATGAGCTGCGGCAACAATGTAGAGAGAAGAGCCAAAATTCCCCCAACAACAAAGTGAGAGACTAAAACTGTAACACACTCTGCTTGTGTATATTGGCTTCAGATGTTCAGTTAATAATAACAGTCTAAGATGTCATGTGTTGTTGTTCATCTCAGGTTGGATTTACTTATTTTGAAACCTGTTGAATACTACAGTTTACTGTATTTTTTTTTAAATCACATCTTATTCTGATATACAGTATAAAACCTGACAGTGGGTGTACTTTCTTTTTTTACCATGTCACTTCCTGAGCAGACTTCATCTTCAAGAATCGAATCGTCCTCTCCTGTCTTCTCTTTCTTACATTTTTCTCCATTTCTAAAAGTAAAATGATCTCACATCCACATTTTTTTCTTCCATGGAAGATACAGAGTTGTTACCCTTAGCTAGCAGAAACACTGTGTGCCATACGCCATTCAGTGTTGTTCCCGCCCACTTTAGCCCCTGAGAACACTCTCTGGTCCAAGGTGACAGTATTGGTAGTCCCCGTCAAATACAGCTTTTTTAATATGCTGCACATGTCATTTAAAAGCAAGAAAATGATGCATTTTGCACTCTCTGTAAATGTAATCAGTCCTTTACTGGTGCTGAAATGTGAACAAAAGCCTAATGTTTACTTCTGTGTGGACAGGCATCCTATATACTTCACCGTCCTTCACTGATGACCTCTAAACGAAACAGCAAGAAGAAGAAGAAGAAGAAGCTTTATACATCTGTAGGCTGCTACAAAGTCAAAGAACACACAGCCACAGGTGTACTGTCAAAAAAAAGTGTGTTTTAACAACGCAAAACATAAAGCGCAGTAAAAATAAACTATTTTAAGAAATAAGCAGAATCCTACTCATAAACACTCCTTAAATGGTAAACGGCCTGTATTTGTATAGCGCTTTTACTAGTCCCCCTAGGGACCCCAAAGCACTTTACAGTCCAGTCATCCACACACACATCCACACACTGGTACAAATGCACACAAGCTACAGTTGTAGCCACAGCCACCCTGGGGCAGACTGACAGAAGTGAGGCTGCCATATCGCACCATCGGCCCTTCTGGCCAACACCAGTAGGCGGTAGGTGAAGTGCCTTGCCCAAGGACACAACGACCGAGACTGTCCGAGCCGGGGCTCGAACCAGCAACCTTCCGACTACAAAGCGAACTCCCAACTCGCCCCTTAACTCAACACAGCTCTAATAAAATGAGAGCTAAGTCAACCAGTATCAAGCAGAGAAAATGTACAAATGTACAAATGCAAAGGGGAAAAAACACCAGCACAATAATGAAATGACTCATTACAAGCATGCCATGCCATCGCAGCAGATGGTTCACTTGTTTGGCCTCTGTATTTCAGCCATCTCCACCCTCATTCTCCTCATTTATCAAACCAACAGTGGCTGCAGCAGACAGGTCAGAGTGTGTTCAAACAAATGAACCAAGTTAACTGAACTCAACAAACTCCAGTGATTGCACGTTCACGTATACACAGTGATGGTGTTAGAAGGTGTGAAACCTTAAATCTGTATGTGTCATTTGAATGACAACAAATTGTTATTTCAATTGTGTGGTTGTGAATATGACAGTCACAGCATGTCTTATGTCTTTGTTCCCCATCCCTGAAGGAGCTGAAGAGAGAAGAGAAACCTATTTAGATCAAACTTAGATCTAAACATCATTTTTCTATCAGAAACCTGTAGGATGAAGCAGGATTTTTGTCGTATCCAGGTAAGTGTTAACGCTGGGTTTTCCACGGTATATTGCCATGGTAACTTATGCTGCGGAGGGTCCACATTAGAGATCAGCAGGTACGAAATCACCACCTACTCACCAATCAGTTCTGTAGAAATCAGTGTCACTGGCCCTAGAAGATCCCTTAGACCTCTGGGAGCAGATAGTGAGATGTGTCACAACTGGCTCAAAAACAGTGACAAATAACCGAAGATGACACAATTGATCAAGTGAAAAACAGAAAACAAAAACTAAACAAACCTTTTCTTTGAAATGAACAAAAACATGCGGAATTACCAGAGTAAGTAAAAGTTGTGAGTTATATCATAACAGATCATGTTGGTATGGTTGCATGTGGCACATGAAATGCAGAGTAATCTTCTCTCATTATACTGGGGAACGCTGAGCTCGGGTGTTCCCAATCTCTGATGACTGGGCCACACCCACTGGGCATGTGCAACATGAAACACAAAGTCAAAGACAACCTGTTAGCCCAGCAGCCCAGAGGTTGTTACAGAAGCTCTATAGTGATTGATAACATATAATGTCTTTAATTTCATTGTTTTATATGCATTTATATATAACTGGAAGACAGGATGCCTGCAGGTCTTATGTCAAATTTGCATGCACACTAAGCCTGGGATTATTGTATGTTTTTAAAAGATCTCAAAGATCCATTAAAGATCACACAGGCTGCAGCTGAAAGAACAAAAACTAAAACAGTTTTTAAACATAAATTAACTTAACTCTGAAGGTGTGACCCAGATCGGGGCCTTTCTGTGTGGAGCATGATGACACGGGTCAGCATGTCTCCCCACACAGTTCAAAGACATGCAGTTAGTGGGGTTAGGTTAAATGGTGATTTTAAATTGTCCATAGATGTGATTGTGAGTGTCAATGGTTGTCTGTCTTTCCAAGTTTACCCTTTAACAGACTGGTGACCTGTTCAGGGTCTTGCTCAATGTCATCTGGGATAGACTCCATGAAAACGGATTTGGATTAGTGGAAGAAAATGGTTGGATCCTGGTTTAGTGTTAGAACTGTGATATTATTTGCAATAAGCCTGTTAACTGAGCCAGTTTGCATTTTGCTGCCTTTCTTTCCTGGCTTCAAATAGGATAAACTTTCTTAATATAGTAGCATTTGTTACTGTGTGAAGTACCAATACTTCAAACAGTTATTAGATTGTACTATTTCATTACTTTGGTGTTTTAAGAGGTTAGTAATCAAAGCTACACCAGTAACTGCTGTGCTCTGCTTGACAAAATTGCTGTTTTTGTTTCTTTTTGGTCTTAGCAAAAGCACTGGAGTTGCTGGATAGGGCTATTTGATGTTAAGGTGAAGCAGTTGAACACACCACACACCTACAGTGATATTGATTTTTTTTTAGACAGGCCTTTTCTATGTCTTCACTTCCATTGTGGTTGTCCCATCTGCTAATCGATACTGGGGGCGTTCTGACCACCATTTACTGTGGGTAATACACCGATGAGGCAAACCAAACTGCTCTAGTTAGACGGGTAGGTGCCTGTCAGCAAAACTCAAAACACGCTACGGCTTTCTCTTTTTTCGAGCAGAGCCCACACAATACTGCACCCGCAGTTTATTTACTAATACTTTAATAACTGAAAGCCCCAGCTCATGTTTGGCTTTCCCAAGGTAAATTCAAATTTTTGAGCTGGAGTTCACATATTAAAGGGCATTGTGTGTCATTCCCATTTAAACGTGATATTGAATGCATGCTAATGAAGAATTCCAGTCATTTACAGGAGGTGTCTGTGTGAGCCACAGTCGTCTTAATAATGTGCTCATCAGCAGCAGACCATGAACCAAGAAATTGTGTTGTGTATGCAGAAGACCCCCACGAGCCAGGAGTCAAAGAAAGTCTTAGAAGAAATGATTAATATCTTTCTATTTGAATTAAAGATTAAAATTGAAAATACCAGTAAAGTAGGCAGTCCACACTATCTCCCCACTAAACCCCATCATACTCTGGCCTGAAGAGTGAATCTTAAGTTCTTTAGCATGAATATTCCAAAATATATGCATGACTGTTTTCTCAGGTGTCAGCTTATTGTCATGGTCCCCTTACCTCCTTACCTCCTCACAGCAGCCTCATCTCTTTCCTGTGCGTCTGTGTGGACTGCGGCCACCACCTGGAACTGTGACCTCATCACACACCTGCCTCTCATCTCTCCATCCCTCCTGCAGCATTGAAAGACCCGCTCTTCCTCTTCATATAAATACAGGCCATTTACCATTTACCATTTCACCCTCGCCAGATTGTTGAAGCGGTAACGCCACGCTGTTAGGAAATGTTCCCTGTCCTTTGTACTAGAGTACTTAACATTGGTCTCGTCTCCCCTTCTAGGAAAATCTCCCAGTGTGTGCGAGTGTCACTGCCAAAAGCTTGGATCATTCCTCTGTCTGCTCCTATGAAAGTTTAACTCACTATTGGACCCCGGTCTGTTTGAGTTTCCCCTCACGTGACCTTTGTAAGAAGAAGGAGACTCAGTTTTGCAAAATAAATCCACTCACCTGCCTGCCCACTCTTCAGGAAATCAGTCGACTCAAGGACAGAACTCTTGCTAATTTATCTGCTAGTTTCAAAGTTATTCTGGCAGCAACTAACAGCAAGACTTTGTTTGCAGGATTTCTTCTTATTCTGTCATCAGTCCTTTTGTAAATAGAATATGTTAAACTGCTGTGGTTGGCTCTGTGTGGGTCTATATGTGTTAACATATAATAGGTCAGTTAATGTTTTATGTGATAAATTCCATAAATATACAAGAGCAGAAACAAAATAGTAAGAATAGGAAATTGCTTTAAAATTCAGAGTTTCTCATATTCCCAAAATTAAGCGATGTTCATATTAGTTTACTTTATATCTTTAGTATGAATATTTTTACTGTATTAATGCCGTGATTTGATCAAATTTATGCAAAATGTCTTTTAAAAAAGACAAAACAAAAAACCAAGAGAAGCAAAGTGATGTCCGCTGTGAAAAAGTGGAGTGTTCCACTTGAGGTTTCAGAGAGCTACAGCTCAGTTACACAGCTCTGAAATATGGATGTGAATATGGACATGGAACTGAATATAAATGTGCGCAGCATACAGTATGCAGTACGTGCCTTTGTGGAGAGCTCTGGCTTGTGTCATTGACAAACTAATGATCCATTCCCAGTAAAACTCAGCTTCTTGTCAGCGGGAGGTACTGACTTGATCTGACTTTATAGTTGAGAGAACACAACAATGAGAATCACGATGTATTGATGCATTCTATAGTCCGGTTGGAGGAAAGTGTTTCAAAAAAGTAAGCGAAATATGTGTGAAAATAGCGCTTAGTTATATGTGTGAAAACTAAAAAATAAAGTTGCAGCTTCAGAAAATAACAATTAGGTGTTGATTTGCTGATATAGCGTTGAGGAGTCTGTTATGACTACTTATCACACTTATTTGTAATTTGGTCTTTTCTAAATTCCAAAGTGGCTTCATAAAAAAGTGATTGGGTTGTGGAAAGGGACTGTTTTTATGATTGCAAAAAGCAAAACACCCCCTCAGCAAATCTTTTTAATACTTCAAACTGAATAGATTAAAAATTATTTTTATTTAGCTCAGTCTAAAATACAGGGCATTCCACAATTTAAAAAGAAAAAAAAATCAAAATGAGATAATGATCAATATCTCTGAACAAATGAAAAGCAGAACAAATGAGAAATCTTCTCCTGCTTTCCCAAAGGTAACTGTTTAATACAGATACTATCTAATAATCATAGTAAAAACCCTTGGCAGCTCTGTTATTCACCTCTGATTCATTCCTTGTAAACTCGTGTTTACATAAAGGGTGATCCATCCCCGTCCAACCCCAAGCAGCACGTCACACAATTAATGCTTTGTGACAGTGATTTATTTACAATGAGTGAATTTAAACAAAGGAAGGGAGCGAATTATAACTTCGGGGTGAACCCAAGGCCAAAACAACAAACAACAAGTAGCCTATCTCAGGAGTAAATACAACTTACCTAGTCAAAAGAACTAAACCAAACGACAATTACTTTCCTCCCTACCTAACAAAAACAGGAGAAAACTAATCAAACAAAAAGACGGTCCACCCCTACATGCTCCTACATTAAACCGACATAGTGAAACAGTGAACACACGGTCTGCCGGTTGGGTTGGGCCGAGGATGAATGACCTGGCAGTCCCTGGCGGTGTCTTCTTATGCACTGCCTCCCGGTCGTTAGCCAATCGGTACGATCCATCCACCCTGGATGCACCAATCATGGAGGAGCACCACTCAAATTTACCTATTATAATTACGACAACAGTCGTAACACTTGACACATTTTTTTTTACCTTTTGGTGTAATGGTGTTTTAGGTGGGTCTTTGAGGCTTCAGCCTATCACTTCTCCGTCGCTAATGGAAACGGAAATGCATTTATAGATTACTAAAGTGTCCTGTAATGTGATTTAAAGTTAACTGCACTTTTCGTTTTAGTGGCCAACTTTATCCTTGTGCTTGCTCAAAAGTACAACTTTGCAGTTATTTTTTTGGGGGGAACTTTTCGCCTTTATGTGACAGGACAGTGCAGGAAGTAGACAGGACAGTGTACAGAGAGAGTGAGGTGGAATGATGTGCAGGGAATTGCCTGGGGTGGTGTTGAATCCAGAGCAAGGATTCTAGCCTTTGATATACAGTATTGGTGAGCCGCTGCTGATCCAAGCATAGCAGTTATTAATAATAATTATTTCTTTCAGTCATTATTAAGGTTTTTTTTTTTCAAAAGATCAATCTCAAAGTTATTATCTCTATTATTTACATACAAAATCTAACAATCAAATAATATTTAACCACTTTCCTCTTGAGTGACTTCAGCAGCAGTCAGTAATATTAACCCAGTGATAAAGTATAAGACTTACAGGAGCAATTTTCTGAATCAAGAGAGAGTTTTGCTGATAATTCTCTGCACAACATCACTTGTAGTGAGGCGCTTTTGAGAAGCTGTGACGCTTCTTACTGATTCTGTACACGTCCAGAATATTGATTGATTGGTAATTTATTTCAACATGTGAACAATATACAAGTACATTTAGAAAAGAAATAAGAGAGAAAAAAAATACTATACAAATTACATACAAAAAAAAACATTCTGATTAATTTACATGTTGAAAGGGAGTGGGAAGAAGTATACACTTATTTAATCCCACCCCTGTCCCATAAATTATCAGTGAATATTTAGTCAGCTTCCTTACTGATATAATTTGTAATAAAAATAGTGAACAGATTTCTGATATACTATATACTATAATATCACATCGTGAATTTTTTGTTTGTTTGTTTGTTTTTAAATAGAGACATTCACTTAATTTAAATATTTTCCTTTTCTTTATAGATCGAGAAGATCATATTTTTATAACTCTTTTTGAACAGTTTTATGTTTGGACATTGCTTTAATTCCATATTCAGTTTGTTCCATAGTTTCACTCCATGAACAGAAACACAAAAGCCTTTTCTTGTAGTACGTCCCTTCATTGTTTTGAAGTTACAAAAACCCCTTAAATTATAACTTCCTTCTTTCAAAAAAAACATACTCTGAATATTACCTGGCAGTTCTTTATTTTTTGCTTTGAATAGAATTTGTGCTGTTTGGAATTTCACTATATCGTCAATTTTCAATATTTCAGACTGCAAAAATAGTGAGTTTGTATGTTCCCCATAACCTGCATTGTGGATGATTCGAATTGCTTTTTTTTGAAGAGTAAAAAGTGAATGTAATGTGGTTTTATAGTTATTGCCCCAGACCTCTGCACAATAGCTTAAGTATGGTGAAACCAGTGAACAGTAGAGAATATGAAGTGATGTTCTGTCGAATACCTGTTTTGCCTTGTTTAGTACTGCAATGCTACTTGATACTTTGGAATGAATATATCTTACGTGAGCTCTCCAGTTAAGTTTTTCATCTATTATTACCCCCAGAAATTTATTTTCACTGACTCTTTCAATATCAACACCATTTATTTGAATCTTTGCATTTGTATTTAAACTACTATTTCCAAATAACATCAGTTTAGATTTATTCAAATTTAATGATAATTTGTTTTTATCAAGCCAGAACTTCACTTTACTTATTTCATTAGTCATATCCTCCAATAAATTCTGCAGATCATCACCAGAGCAAAAAATGTTTGTATCGTCAGCAAAGAGAACCATTTTTAATACTTTGGACACTTTACAGATGTCGTTAATGTACAAGTTGAAGAATTTTGGACCCAAAACTGACCCTTGGGGTACACCACAAGCAATGTCCATACATAAGGAGCAACCACCATTTATTTTCACAAACTGCTTTCTGTCACTTAAATAACTCCGGACCCAATCTAAAACTACCCCTCTGACACCATAACGTTCCAGTTTTCTTATTAATATATCATGATCTATAGTGTCAAATGCCTTTGTCAAGTCTATGAATAACCCAGCCACATATTGCTTTTTGTCTATGGAATTTGTGATGTATTCTATTGACTCTAATAGTGCCGATGATGTTGATCTGCTTGATCTGAATCTGTACTGACTCTCAGTGAGTAGTTTATGTTTATCTATAAATTTTTCCAGTCTGTTTTTAAACAGTTTTTCAAGAACTTTTGAGAATTGAGGTAGTAAAGAGACAGGCCTGTAGTTTGTGAAATGGTGTTTGTTTCCAGATTTGTATAGAGGTATAACTTTTGCTATTTTCATTCTGTCTGGAAATCGACCAGTTTGAAATGATAAATTACAGATGTATGTAAATGGTTTTATAATAGCCTCAATGACTCTTTTAACCACTATCATATCAATATCATTACAATCCAAAGATTTGTGATTTTTACATTTTTTGACAATTTCAAGAACTTCATTTTCATCAACGGCTGTGAGAAACATAGAATATGGATTTCTGTCAATCAGTGTATCGGGTTTTTCCTGTGCTTTCCCAGGATCAGTGATTGTTCTTGCTAAATTTGGTCCAGCAGTTACAAAGAATTCATTGAGACTATTTGCCACAACATCCATATTGTATTCTTCATGGTCATTACAAATGAAATACTTGGGATAGTTCTTTTGTCCAGTCCCACATTTTATAACACTGTTCAGGATTTCCCATAATCTTTTATTATTATTTCTATTTATATCTAATTGCTTCTTATAGTATTCCTTTTTACTAAATCTAAGTATATTAGTTAACCTATTTTTATATCTTTAGTTCTCGTTCTTAAGAACTCTCTGTATAGAGCATTTTTCTTTGTACATGCATTTTGCAGACCTTTTGTTATCCATGGACAGTCCATATATTTCTGTTTCCTACTATATTGCTTTATTGGACAGTTGGTATTGTACAGTAATGTAAATATTCTAAGGAATTTATTATAAGCACTATTAACGTCCTGTAACGTATAATGCAGCTTTTATGTGTTTGCTTTATGTTTGTGAAAAGGGACCTCGTTGCAAGAGTTTTCCATAAGACAGCGCTTGTCCCCAGACTTCTGTGAGGAATTTATGCTGTAAGAGCTAAAGGCAAATAAGAATATTCGATGCACATAGTCTGTTTAATTAGAATATGTTTGTGTGGCTTTTTTAAAGGTAAACATCGACTCAATGCCTTGAGGCGTGTGCTGGGATATATTCTGTGTACCGGGATATATTCAACACCTTATTATAAAAATGCTGCCTTTATGTAGCTTTATTTGCTTTTGTCCGAATGCCAATAATAAAACATTTTTATTGTAAAATATCACAATGTGATAACTGCAGCAATGAATAATAAAGACTGATGATTAAAAAAATGTCTGTTCTAAGTCTGTCACACACCTTTAGGGATTAACGAATTCAGTACTATATGTCCTGTTTGCATTCTGTTCACAGAGCTGCCCTTTCTGACAGGACTCTGACATCTCCAGGGAAAGTAAAGCCTGAAGGCAGGGCGTTTTTGTTGCTGGGGTAGCTACAGCACATTCAGAAACCACACAGAGCAGATGGCAATGGATCACAATCCAATATACTGCATATGAAGGTCTCTGTGAGTTTAATTCCACAGGCTTCCATGCATGATGTTTTTATTATTATTTTTAAAACCTCGACGGATATGTCAGAAACACTTTTTCATCCGAAGACGGAGCAGGGCGTGATTTCTTCTCTGTGACATTAGTGTTTTCCTGTATGAAATATGCACTCTAAAACCTTTGCATCTTTGGATATAAGATGGAAATAAATAATAATATTAAAAAAACCAAAAAGCTGCTGAGATCACAAGTCTTAAATGACTGAGGAGCTTCAGTGAGGAGCGATCCCACACTGAACCGCACCGCAGATTAAATCTCAGCTGAGACGTGAAGGCAGCTCTGTTAACAGGAGGGTTGTGACAGCTTCTTTGAAACCAGCAATTTAAAAATGATGTTTGAGTGATGTGTCAGATAAACAAGCACGGACACGGACACACACACACACACACACACACACACACACACACACACACACACACACACACACATACACACACATACACACACACACACACACACACACACACGGCAGTAAAACAGAGAGTAGCGAATGGCACAAGTACAGATTCACACCTGAGCCTAAATAAAAAGCATGCAAACAAAATGAGGTAAGTGACATAAAAAAGGTATTTATAGGGCTCAGACTTACAACGCTGGACCGCACTCTTTATGAATGCAGAAGACGCTGACTGTCTCAAAGGAAGAGATTTGCATGAAATATGATTTGGCAAGGGGACTGGCTACAAAAAAAAAATGAAGACAGAAACTCACAAGAGGAAGGGTTATTTACGTCACTCATCTGTGTCTTTCCATAGCAAGGACTGCTTTGCTGCAATAGTAATGTTTAAAATCTCATTTATACAACCTTTAATGTCATCCATCTGCCGGTCGATGAGGGAATGGAGCCTAACCTTTAATATAATATTATATAACAAAGATGATACATTTGGGATATTGGGTTTATGAGTTTTAAGATTAAACAGAATAAAAGGACGATGAAATCACCATGATTTGTAAATAAAGTAGCGCAGCCGCTGTTGGCAAAGGAAAAAAGGTATATGTCACAGTCAGTTGGAGGTTTATTTGTTACTATTTTACTTAAAGGAGTATGACAGCTGTCATGTCACAATTCAAGAATAAGAGGTGTTAATCACAGATAGAATGAGGAATCCCTACTGAATATTGAATCCCTAAAGTTCAGGGTTTTCGCTATTGTCATTGCTTTTACATACCCTGGATAATCCTCATTTCTGAGTCTTAATAAGGCTTATAATTTACAAAACTTGATATCTTAGTCAGTCTGACCTGAATCTAGATCCTGAGCCCACAAAGTCATTTGTAAATTAATTGTAAAGTATTGAGTCCACAAAGAAAGGCTGTTTTCCTATAGCCTTTACTGTTAGTGTTAAGTGTTGTTGCAACTAGAGGAGTCATCATCTGATGGACATGAAAAATACAACAGGTGTAAATCACCTCTGTGTTGACTTGTCACTAAGTACGTGTTTGCATGCTATGTTGATCTTTTAGTCTCCGTCATGCACGCAGAGGGACTGATCGTCAACCTCCTGGCAATCACAGGTTGCCGGGGAAAACTGGCTGTTCCCCAACAGGTTGGTGAGTGGATCCTGGAAGTTGCTGGCTCTCCCTATGTGAAATCAAAAGTCCTGCACCTAAAATGTCCTTGTGATTGATTTGATTGCTAACAGATTGCATCTTTGATAGTTTGGGATATTCCATATGCAAACTGAGGGAGGCTGTGGGAATATGCCAAAGCATTTGCTAGAAGGCTTCAGGTCCAGCTCCCAATAGCTTCCATTAATGTCAGTAACATTCTCCAAAAATTGCCAACTGTTTGGCCAATATACATTTTTCCCTTGCAAACAATGGTTGTTATGGGGTTTTTAAGCAGTTGCTAAACAGTCTTTAAGCCCGTGTGACTCATACAGTCTATAGCAACATGACCACGTGATCACTTTTTGATGAAGGTGCCCAGCAAAAGAGATGACACTGCACTTACTTGGCTCATCACCAAGTTTGAAGTGAAGTGAGAAAAGCAAAGAGCGCGCACGCACGCACGCACGCACGCACGCACGCACGCACGCACACACACACACACACACACACACACACACACACACACACACACACACACACACACAGAGACTTATTGATATATTACAGAGATTAAACATCACTACAGAGGATCTGGAATAAAGGAGACAGGATATTGGATTGAAACATATAGTCTGATTCCCCCTGAGGGTGCTAGGGGTAACTTGATTGAAGGCTCTGTCTGCATGCTTAGTGTACTGCCTGGTAATACCACTTCGTACTCTGAACACTGATTAATCAAAGGTCCAAAAAAGAAAGGAATTAAGAACAACAAAATCAGGAGGGAAAGGATTTTACTGCA
Source organism: Astatotilapia calliptera (assembly GCF_964374335.1). Taxonomy (NCBI): domain Eukaryota; kingdom Metazoa; phylum Chordata; class Actinopteri; order Cichliformes; family Cichlidae; genus Astatotilapia; species Astatotilapia calliptera. The sequence continues at coordinate 16,185,966 of NC_137439.1, forward strand.
TTGCACACAAACAGGCATATACACATCAGTTTGGGTTTCACAGTCCCAGTAATGAAAGAAACTGAGAAGATGTGGACTCTTAAACTCTGATCTAAAGGCTTTTCTGTATTTTCTTCCACTTATTCAGCCTCTCAAATAGCCAGGATGGCTTCTATTAGAAATCCTCTTTAGACTGTCTCAGAATCCTTGCCCTGGTGCTTTCAATTTTGAGAGAGGTGCAAAGAGAAACCTCCCGAATAATGACATCTGGTCAAAGGTTTAGGGATTGCAGAATTGCTTTGCCTGTCATATGACAGTTGTGCCAAAAGTACCACCTCTATTATCCAGAATGCAGATGGCGACGACCTCAGCTTGAGTCAATCAGTTCTTAATTAAAGTGCTGCAGTAAATCCAGTTTATGTTGCAGAGTCTGGGTGCTGGTGCTGGCAGGCACTTGGACTGCATATGATTAGTTAAATAATTTGATATATATCAATTTCTGGGCTAAACATCTTGGAGTCTATATTCTAGTGATTACTATCATAATTACTAGAATTCATATTCCAGATTGGCTGCACCAAATTGCTCCTCCAATTAGTCAGAAAGGAACATCTGTGTACTTAACATAGATTTAAAAAATCTAATTTGATTATTATAAACAGCCAGAATGACGCTTAAATATTTTTTCATTAAGTATGTCAAATGAAATATAAAAACCAAGCAGGCAAAGTCAGTGCCCAGCTCGTGTCCATATTATAAACCAAGCAGGAACTCCAGGTCTAATGACCACCTGAGGTTGGCCTCAAGTGGTCATTGTGCCGAATCTCCAAAATTCACCACATGAAAATACTCAGTTTTACAGCAGAACTAAACATTATTTCCTTATTCATGACAAGCATAAGGGTAATACATACACCCATTTATAACCCACCAGTTTAAATATTATGAGGGCTTAAATTTATGACCTTAATAATACTGTTTGGCCTTATTCTGAGTTTCAACTGATTAGTTTCTTCAGTAAGTACGTGCAATATTGATTTAACAATGTTTTTTTCCCCAGTGTGTGAATGAGCTGAAACATGAAGCCAATGCAGACATGCCAAAAACTGCAGTTGCTCTAGTGTTTGTTTTATTTAGTAAGTGACAGTTTTTGTGTTGAAGCAGTGGTGGAATAATGAAAAGTTGAACTGAAAAATGTTCTGTATCATTCCTTATTTACATAGTGTTGTCTTTACTTTCACAGCATCACGAGCACTGAGTGACAGTTTTTGATTTGTTATTTGCATTGTAGACTGTTTCAAAATGCAGTGCTTTAAATCATATCACACACACACCTTTCCAAGTGATCTAGCTTAGAACTTTACCCTCTCCTCCAAACATGGCAACTTAATGCTAAATTTGAAGCATTACAACTCAGATTTTAAAACAACTTGGGTAGCGTGATGGTGTTGTTAGCACTGTAGCAACACAGCAAGAAAATCTTGAGTTTGAATCCATCATCTGCCCCGGGCATTTGTGTGGGTAGACTGCATATTCTTTGTGGGTTCTCTCTGGGTTACTCTGGCTTCCTCCCACAATCCAAACACATGTAGTTAATTAGGTTAGGTTAGGTTAACTGGTGATAATGAGTCCCACACTCTAAGAATTGTATCCTAAAAGAAATACAGAAACTAATTTAAGCCAATGGTGGGGGCGTGCTTAGCTTTAACTACTGACATCCAGATCCTGACCCTGTATACCTCTGATGATGCAACTTAACTGAGGAGCTCTGTTAGTCAATTGCACTCAACAACTACAGTTGTTAATGGCAGCTCTCCCCTTATGGAACCTTGGGCTTGGTTACATGGTTACATTATTACTTTAGAGGCAAGAAAAACAGGCCAATTTAGCAGGGGAATAGCAAACAGCAAAATCAAATAATATGAATTTTATATACAAATTACAAGAAATAATATCAAAACCCGATACCCTGATGCTAATGTCCACTACCAGTCTTGAGAGCTGGATGTGGAAGCAATAAAATTCAATTCCATTTAATTCAGTTCAGTTTATAAAGCACTAAATCACAACAACTGTTGTCTGAAGATACAAGTAAAGACCTTACAAAGGTAAAGACCCCACAAAAACAGCAGAGACAGACAGAGAAAACCCTAACCATCAGAGGACCCTCTATGAGCAAGCAGTTAGCGACAGTGGGAAGGAAAAACTTCCTTTTAATAGGAAGAAACTGCTGGCAAAACCAGGGGAGGGACAGCCATGACCAGTGTTGGGGAGTAACGGAATACATGTACCGCCGTTACGTATTTAAAATACAAAATATGAGTAACTGTATTCCGTTACAGTTACCGTTTAAAAAGGTGGTATTTAGAATACAGTTACTTTGTTGAAATAAATGGAATACACTGCGGTACTTTCCTGTTTCATATTGTCGCGGGTCAGGACTGTTTGGGTTTTGTTTGACAGCTACGTGCTGTTGTTCCAGGCGGCAGCGTTACGGTTGCCATGGTTACAGGGCGACGCTCTATCTCTCGCGCGGCTGTGTGTTTCCTGGGTGAGAGAGCACCTTTTTGTTGTTGTTGTTGTTGTGCTAAGCTAACAGGCAGAATGCTACAAGAATAGCTCGAAAGAATGTAGCCTCATGGGCAGTGTAGTCCGTGTTGCAGGGAGAATGGACTGCCATACCCGTTATGTGTCTGTGAGCAAGAGGAGGGAGAAAAAAGGATAATGGAAAGGTACGAGCAGTCATCGAGAAAAAACGGGAGCTGGAAGCATGTAAATATAATAATAACCACTTCAGCCAAGAAGAGTGCCTGAGGAGCCCAGTTGTAAGTAAGCTATTAAGACTCGACTGTACACCGTGTTCTCCTCCGAAAACAATAAGTTCCGTTGGAGCAGTCTTTCAACGCCTTTCTCTGTCTCTCGCAAGAAAAGTTGACCCACACAACAAAGTAAAGCTATTTTTCGGCTAAAAGCCCAACACGGACCCCGCCGTATTAGTCAGAGGTCCCTTTACTAAGGTTCGGAGCCGCGGACCTTCAGTAATGGTAATAAATCACACAGCAATAGTACATTCACGTTGTTGTAAAAAGCATGATAATATATTAAGTAATCCAAAGTATTCAGAATAGGTTACTGTCATTGAGTAACGTAACGGAATACGTTACAGAATACATTTTGGGGCATGTATTCTGTATTCTGTAATGGAATACATTTTAAAAGTAACCTTCCCAACACTGGCCATGACACTGACCATGAACACCACAGCTGCTCTGTCCCAGTCCAACATAGTGTATTAATGTAAACTTCACCACTGGGGTCCGTTCTTCGTACCTCGCTAAGTAAGTTAGCTGGATTGTTGACGATTTCGCGTGATCTTGGATCGTTCGGTTCTCCGAAGCTCATCCGGGACTTGCTGTCATAGCAACAGATCCGTAAGTGTAAACCTGCTTGGGAGCAGGTTCACTTTATGTAAACAGGATTAGATCGCGGCCACTCAGGTATGTCCGCTTCATTTACACGAAAGCAACAGCGATATTTTTCCACTGTTTTTCCATAAATAAATATTATCAATGTAACTAAAGATAATGCAGTATTTGATTCTTTTATTGATTTCATACAGATACATACAGGTCATTTCCTAAAAAAAGGGAAATGTACCATTATGGTAAATGGCCTGTATTTATATAGCGCTTTACTAGTCCCTAAGGACCCCAAAGCGCTTTACATATCCAGTCCATTAATCATTCTATTTCATGTATTTGATTATTTCAGATGTAATTCACAGTTCAGAGTAGTAATAGTAAATTACTTCATGTAATCAAGATGAGAGACCACGGCTATAAAAGCGAAGGTGGATTTGGGAAGCCTGTCGCAGCCATGTCCTGTCCGTATACGCGAGCCACCCATTGCGGAAGGTGCAAGATTGATAAGGAGAGTTTTCAGAATTCAGCGTATATTGCGGGACAGACAGGATCCTTTAGCTCAGCGCGACAGTGTGCTCATAGAGAGATATCGATTTTCCCGTGAGGGTATTATTTACTTAACCAACTTGTTGACGAGGGGGTGCAAGACCACCACCTGTCTTTTTTTGCTCTGCCCTTTTCTTGGTTGCTGTTATGAATAAACAAACAGATTATTTCAGGGTCTCTTTTCAAGAGACTAAAGGCAATATAAGTGATAAATATTACCATTCTGTAGAATATTCTTATATTCCACTTTTACTTGTTCCCATGTTCTAGTGGGTCCTGTTGTGGCTCTAATGTGAAAGAGGATATAATGTAATATAATAAATTTACCCTACTGCCTACTGGTGTTGGCCAGAGGGGCCGATGGCACGATATGGCAGCCTCGCTTCTGTCAGTCTGCCCCAGGGCAGCTGTGGCTACAACCGTAGCTGCCTCCACCAGTGTGTGAATGTGAGAGTGAATGAATAATGGCATTGTAAAGCGCTTTGGGTGCCTTGAAAAGCGCAATATAAATTCAATCCATTATTATTATTATTATTATTATTATTAAATTACTTACGAGCTTAATTTGTCCTCAACTTTCTGCCAGCCCCTCTCTCCTTGCTTTTGCAGCCTTTGCAGTGTTCCGAAAAATACCGAGCGCTCTCCTTCGACATTTTCGCCGACCAATCAGAGGGTTGCCGATCAATGTTTCTACTATCGATGCGTAGCCCCTGTTAAGCCACCCAGTGATCTCACATTACTTCATCCAGCTATACTAATCGTCAACGACAGGTGTGTTCGGAGAACTGGAATAGTGAGCTCAAAGTTGGCGCGATGATTTGATCTTGGATGTAGTAAGCGAGGTACGAAGAAAGGACCCCTGTACTGCAAACTAAACACCTTAGCACCAAACTCTCTCACACAGTATTTTCATGAATACTGCATAATGGAGACAAATTTAGTATATTTCAATTAGTTTTGCTCAGCATTTCATAATATGAAAAATTTAACTTAAGCCACACATCATGTGTAGATCCAATATCTGCAAAAAAATTCTAAAATGTATGAGGACATTACATATGAACTTTAGATTTTCACCTTATCAAATGTCACTTAGCTGCTCTTACCTTTAAGTATAACCTCTTTTTATCCTCTCCTGCCCTGCCTCTCTTACATCTTTCTCCATTTCGCAGTGATGTTATCTCACATTATTTTCTTTCTATGGGAAATACAACAGCTGGACATTTGGCTCACAGACATGCCGCGCAATAAACTGCATAGAAACAGTTTGTATGTTTACTGATATTTGTTGAACTGTTGAAAATACCTGCCACTTAAAAATGTTACTTCCTTTTTTATTGCTACATTAGTGAAGTGTTAGCTAGATGCTAAAGTACTGCAATGTCATCTTCACTTACACCTGCAAAAACACTGTTCTGGATCATTCTGGTCAACTTGAACCCATGAGTGTAATTCTATAAATGATATAACATTATATTTGGAAATTTAGAGAGTGAAAGTAAAAGTTGGCTGAAAAGTAAATTCTCAGTGAAAGATACTAAAAATTCGACTTAAGTGCGGCAACAAAGTATTTGTACTTCTACTACTGAACCTCCCACCTCTGCAAGAAGGACACACAAAATCCAAATGACGTTGCTGGGCCTCAACACACGGACACACACTGTGGGTATGGTGACACACACTTATTTTATTATTGCTGTGGTTTCAGCTTAAACACAAGGGACACAGACACTCCCGCTCAATGGTCACTCCACTCTCCTTCCTCGACTGTCACTGAAAACACAAGAAGAGTCACAATCAGTCACTCGTCCCAAACACCTGTTCAGCCCCGCCTCTGTGCCACCCCTCCTCTGCAGCGGGCCAGAGACCGCACCCGTGCCGCAGTGACCAAAAAGCTAAACAATTGAGCTTAATTGATCAGAAAAGGCTCTGACAATAGTGAGGATGCACTGAGTCTGTCAACTTTATACATTAAAAAAATAATAAAATTTGATACACTTTTTACATGTATGAACACAATATGTGCACATTTGATTTATATCGATCGTTTAATGCAATGAACTGAAGTTTCATTCTTTAGTTACAAATGCACAGAGGTTATCTAAAGAAGGACTGCAAAGAGATCATCTTAGTGGCTAATATTTATTATTCACTCTTCACTGGTGATGCACGTATTGTCCCTTGTGCAAATATTCATTCAGATTAAATTAGTATAAAATCAAGAAAACTTTCCAAAGACCTTTGACAAGGACACAACATAATGTTAGAAGTTCCAAGCCATTAAGTCTTTAAATAAAATGATACGTCTATCAAACAACCTCGGCTTATGGCTTTTAGATCTGCTTGAGACTTTAGAAACTGCTTGAGACTTTTGAGGCTTCAAAAGATCTGTCCCCAGGGTATAGTTTGTGGAGAAACCCAGCTTTTCATACTGCATACTACTGCTTTGCCATAATTGTGTTTGAAGTGCTTTCACTCACATTGGGGGCACTATTATAGACAAGCTCTCCTGTCTGGCAGAACTTCTTTTAAATGAAAATGTTTACATTTTGAATGATTACACAATTTCACCTCAAACTGTGCAGCAAGATGAGGGGGGACATTTCAAATCTTCAAAAGTTGGACCGAGAATGCTCTTGTGGCATAGGTTAATCGTTTAGGTTTATGGACCAAAAAGAACGCTGTGCGGCATCATTAGCTGAAGCGAATCTCAAACTGTGGTAATGTTTGTGTGTTTTTCCTATTACACTGTGTTCTTCCTGAGAGCTTCCTAAAAAGTCTCTAAAACAGATGTCTCATGTAACATTTAAAACTAGTAGAACTTGTAGAAAACTATAAAAGGCACTAATACGTATGGTCTAAAAGAGCCTCGGAAGCATATGCATTTCACACAAGGTTAAACCGAAGCATTCAGTGGGAATAAGATCCCATAAGGCAGTCCTTTTTGTCAAGCAATTTCACAAAGGCACTCAGGGCGTGCCAGTCTAGCATCAATAATATGATGAGGATCATGGATGGAATCAGCCTCTGGATAATAAGTGGTTGAGATCAACATTTTTTCTTTATCCTCTGTGAGTAGATCCAGCATCTCACACATGCAGCCTCCCATTGTGACACTTTTCTTATTAAACTGGACAAGCATTTCTCCACAAACTGCATTTTATCGTCTGTTCATTGTCATGCATATCTTTTTATAGGTGAAGAAAAGTATTTTCACGCTTACCCCGGCATTGCCTTGTACTCCGTCCTGCAGTGTAAAAAGACAACTAGAAATGTGTGTGAAAAGAACGCCCAAAAATAATGCAAAGTTACAAAGAATTAAGTTGTAGTCTGTAAACTAAACAAAGCTTCATTTGTTCTACCAGCTTTTCTTTTAGACTGTGTTTGAATAATTATTTCATGCACAGAATTACTTTGTTTTTCCTTCAGGGGAGAACCATATCTGAGGCGGTACGGTGTTCTGTTGGTGTTGCTTTGAGTTTTCAGAAAGCACAAACAGAGCAGCGGTGAGTTGGGCTCATTTAAACCACAATTTAAATTAACCTTGAAAGTAAGTGGACCACTCGAGCAACGTACAATATAGAGTGTCTGGAAAAATGTGAGAAAGTGAAGTCAGAGAAGAACATGTGGCCTCAAGGCATCCTTTCACAAGCGAATGTATTTCTGTTTGAAGAGCCTTTGCAACGGTGAGGGGACTACAAGGGAAAAAAAGAGCATACAATTAATAAGTAAACTTTATGTGGAGTCTTTTGGAGATATCATTACAGACACATGTAGTATGTCTATGTAGGTTGTCAGTCTTCCAGGTCATGGCAGTATTAAGAGCTTGAAAGAAGACGCTTTATGTTGTATGCCAAAACTGGTTGCCAGGTTGGAGGTAGTCTGAAGTACAGTCAAATAATGTATCATATAGTGACTCACACAGAAACAACATCTCAACAATTCCAGGAAACTTAAAAGGACAAACCTTTATATGAAAAAGAGAAACAATGAGCCGAATCCTTCCCTCAGGCTTCATTTGCGTCAGTGTTCAGTGATGAAGAATTCAGCAAGATCATAGAAGCATCTCTGTCGTGTTTCAAAGAGCATAATTTACTGTGTAAATTGTCCATAAAATATTATAAGTGAATTTGATATTTTTGGGAGACCTAAGTATGCGCAGCATGCAGCTGCCACCGCTGCTGTCTGAGAACGGGCCTTAATTGTATATCTGTGTTCTCTGATAGTGGTGATTTGGGAAAATTTATTTGACAAAGAATTTAAGCTGTGACAGCCAAAATAGATATATTCAGGTAGCACCACTCTTTATAAAGCTCAGGGAGGAAATTACATGCTTTGAGACTAAAGATTTAAAAACAAAGAAAAACAAAGGCTGCAGCTGAAAAGTCTTCTCTCATCTATGCTTCAATAACTCACACTTTAGAGTCCAAACTACTAGGAGTCATTTCAGATCCTTAGCTTTAGCTCAGTGTTGGGGGGTACACACACTCTGAATTGGATTCTCTTCACAGTAGATAAGAGGGAAACTACATGCAAACGCACACACATCGACAAATAAGCAAACAAGACAAACACATCTATCAGGATAAAAAGTCCAGGCTTCGGTTGAACTTTAGTGCGAGTGTTTGTTCGAAAGCTGGAGGGGTATTCACTAACCACCCACATCTCATGGTCTCATTATAGAGCCTCTTATAGCAAAGTAACGCACCTCTGCTTTTCTTTCCTCTCTCTCTCTCTCTCTCTTTTTTTACCTGTTTTGTTCTATACAGAGAACAGCCTCAAGCTAATTTTCTTCACTAGATTTTTTTTCTTTTGGGTTTGTTTTTAGTGACTGTGAAACTCCTTCAGTGTGCTGTTTTTAGCATCCCCCTCCCCGAACCCTAAGAATTCATTCCCAAAAGCAGACATAAAAACACCCACACTGACATTTATACCATCGCAATTCATGCAACACGCCAGTTTCGCTTGAATCTTCTATTCCCTTAATTATATTCAAATTGTCTTAATGTCACAAAATTGTCCTTGATGCCTTTATAAGCACACCAATAAAAATGAATGGCACAAAACTACTAGCTACTCTCTGTGATCATCTCACTAATTATATTACGCATCAACTATCATTATGCAGGTGCTCAGTGGAATCGGATCATCTAATCCCTTCTTAAAGTTAATATAGGCAACATGTTGTTTTTCAGCTTCTGTTCCAAACATTAAAACCTGTGTTCCTACTCACAGGGTGGTGGGTGAACGATTTGCAGTACAACAAAGTGACATGACACACAAAGCCAGCGTCAGTAATACAAAGCTGCGTGTTTATCTACAGTGCGACAGCAGCATCACGGTTTGAACTCAGCCCACTGTAATGATCTGTTTTTGCAAGCCACGTTGAAAAGATGTGGGATTTCCATGCAGCCTTCATAATGCATAGGAAGTTCTCTGCCTGTGATAAGGCACTGCATTCATCGTGACTCGCTCTTGGAAGCCGAGCTCGCAGAGAAATGTAGGCAGTTATTTACAAAGACGCCGCTGACAACAGCTCATTTCGTTTGGAATATTAATTGCAGTGCGGTTGCCTCCCTCTGCCCCCGAAGAGGTCACTTATGGTATTTAAACATGAAAGTGTGTTTAAACAGAAATGAAATGGAGTGTTTAACCGCTGCTTCATGTCGGCGCGGTCACTCACTTCAGACGGAGCATCAATCAGCCTGCCGTTCTAGTGGGGTTTTTTGTGTGTGATACTTAGAGGAGTGTGTCATAGCTGGCGGCAGCAGGGAATCAACAAAGTGGACTCGACCGCTCACATCCACAGCCAAATGGTCTGGGAGTTAAATGGCTACAATGAGCAGGGCTTATCAATTATGCCACCTTAGCAGGAATCAGGATGTGACTGCTTAGCTGAGCTGTCAGATGGTTTCATGCTGTGAGGCCTAAAACACCGCTCACAAGGGTATTTCTTCTGTCATTTCATAGAGTGCAGTAAGTAGCTCATACTCCACCCTGCAGCCATGCAAAGTTTCTCAGCCTTGCTCATTATCATTAAGCCCTTCGATAATGTACGGTGTCATGTTAAAATCAGTCAAAACGTGTCACTGCCCTCTATAGTATCCATTGGCTTTCTGTATTTTTCACCAAAAAGTTATTGCTTTGACCTTTTTTGTTGCTTTTATCCGGTATAATTTTTTGTTGTGTGCAGTTGTTTTTAACCTGGAAGATCATCGAGGTGCTCTGAAGTGCACTTTGTGTCCTCCCCCCTACAGTTTTCTCTCTGCGGTTGGTTGCTCTCTTGTTTGTCCTTGCTCCGAGCTACTCTTGTGCATATTTAGCCAACATATCATAGCTTTCTTAGGAGTTTGGTTCTGTCTTTGCAAAGCGAAGGAGACCATTTTTGTGCAGAATAGCTCAGCTGTATAGGCTGCAGTCTTTAGAAACAGGTCAATTAGACTCAGAGTAACTGACAAAGAGAATTTCAAGTAATATAGGGAACTCTGATACGGCATATCTGATTAGTCATCCTGAGGCAGATGAAACTTGCATCTTATCTACTTATATTACCAAATGAAACCCTGAGTCATCAAGTACCCTTAGGCTAAGGATAGCAAAGAGAAGTCCCACATAAGAGTCAACAAGCTTTTAGAAATCAGAATGTGTGCTTGAGTTATGTGGGGTTAGGTTTAAATGCCTTTGGGTCCTGAGGTACTCGGGCTCCCAGATCTGAGGCTCAGAGATGCAAGCATGGGGCCGCGCAACCGTGATGAAATGTCCCTCATCTGAGCTCAAAGTGAACACACTGTTGTTCAAACAAAAAAGTGCTGAAATCACGAGGATGATTATATATAATGAAATGGCATGCAAGCAGAAAAAAGTTTTTCATTCCATCACAAATCTGCTGTGGTGAAATATATGCATCACATTTATATATGTTCTTAAAGCAGATTCATTTTCTTCTGATTTTCCACTGAAAAATTGTGAGCATTAAGTTTTAAGACCAAAACAAATTTACTTGATACTTTTTGTAAAATATCGGCATTAATCAGGTCAAAACATTTAAATAACTGAAGTCAAAAGGCAGCTGAAAAATTATGTTAAAAAAAAAAATCAGATCTTTTGGCCAAGAGTGAAGGGCTCTGGTTATGCTGTGCAGGGTATTTTGCTGGCATTGTTTGGGCTCATGTCCCCTTTGCAGGGAGGTCAGTCAAAATCAATACAAAGGAACTCTAATTGGTCACCTCTAACCTATTATGAAAGGTTTTATCCTGAGGGGAGTGTTTTCTTCCAAAGTGACAATACCCCAATCCACAGGGCATGGAAGGTCACCAGATGACTTGATGAATATGTCAGTGTTGTAAATCATATGATTTGGCCTTCGCGGTCACGGCCGGCTCTTATCCTCGTTGAACCCCTCTGAACAAAATGCTTTCCAGCATCATTAAAACACAAATGAGGAAATATCTTTTTGTTTCACCGCTAAAACAGAGATTCAGAGACTTCTAGAAATCACACTGGAGCTGTTCTGCCAGCCCAGCAACTTAATAAGACACAGTCCACTGCTGTGAAAAAGTATTTTTTGCTTAGACTTTACAATTCACAGAATACTTTCTAAAAAAATCTCAAGGATCATCAAATGCGAGACAAGATTGCTCCTTTTTGGTCAGCTGTGGTTTTCTCGGAATTCTCCCATGGATGCCATTTTTGCTCAGTTTCTATCTTATTGCTGAATTACAAACTTTGACCTTAACTGACCTAAAGTGAGGCCTGCAGTTCTTTAGATCTTATTCTGGGGTTTTTTTGTGACCGCCTTTGTTGATGTCCCCTCGAAGTAATTTTGACAGGCTGGCCTTTCTAGTTCTTTCTCTATTCCTGGATAATTTTCACACAGTGCCAGGTAGGTTTGAATGTTATTTTTTTCCCTTAATAAATGAAAAAATAAATGGAATCATAGTTTAAAAAACTGCCTTCTGCATTCATACTCAGAGGAGCTTTTCTTAAAATCAAGGTTTGTTTAAAGAAACATTAAAGTGTTACAAATATACAAAAACGAAGAAATCAGGAAGTGAAAAATGTCTTATGAGCATATGGGCGCATATTTCGACCAATCTGAGAACTAAACATTAGGTTGTGTGTTGCTGCAAAACTTTTAGGTCATTTCAGTGGTCAAATCAATCTGTGGGCTGCATCTGACAATCATTGTTAAATTTCATTTGCTACGATTTCATTGTACCTGAAGGAAAATTCACTGATTAAAGTTTAAACTGTGGCTTCAGAAGTTTTGTGGTGCAGTTTGCTTTTTGTTTTTTTTGTTTTTGTTTTTTACCCTAGATTGGCTGGAAAATTCAGTGGGAAAAAAAAGGGAACTTGCATTGGGTTTTTTTAGGATCCAGTAATGAAATTTTCACTTTGAGCCAGGTTTGATGTCTTCTAAGCTTGGTTTCTTTTTGTTGAAGGAAAGTGTTTTCTGTGTGAGCAGCAGAGAGGCTTTCATCTGTTTTTCACTTACGACCAGGAAAAAATAGATTAGGTAAGTTACAAAGAGACAGCGACTTCTTTATTGACATTATGTTAATGATTGGAAGCATTTTGTTCTCCAGGTGACAAATGGAAGAAATTTGTTCTAAAGCTATTCACAAAGCTAATAATCTCAGATATCCCGAGAATCAAACAATGAAAGATGTTTTCTTTTCTTCAACCTAAAGTGCTTTTTTGCCTTCCCATACCTGGAAGCAGTATAACACAGAGTGGATGCTGTGGGAGAATTAATTAACTTTTTGGTGCACTATTTATAGCTGGGTAATTACAACAGTGTTCATCACATGGCCAGGTCAACCCAACAATCCGATCTATGACTGCATGACTGGAGCGTAAAGTGACATGGAGTTCTGCATGTGGAAGCTAAGAGGGAGCTTAGACAGAAAGCCTCTCGCTGGTGAAAAGGTCACGTCTCACATTTAACAGTAAACAGCCAAGATATTAAACTCTGTTATGAGTCACATTTGCAGTCTAGACACTTTTCATTAATTTGAATCGAAGTTTGAGACAAAACATTTGAATTTTTCGTCGTGCTATATTTGCAGCTCCAGAATTTATGAGAAACTGGAAGATTTAATCAAATAATGTAAGCCTTGAGATTTTATTATTGATACAGTTTATTTTGTTTTGTTTTGCCCCATAGTTAGCAGAAATTATTGGGAATAGAGCTGCGTGAATCTCACTTTTACGTTGCAGTAATTAAAACATCAAAATTGTCGAAAAAAATAACAATAAATAAAAAATGACTGTTTAAAGCAAAACAGACCACATCTTTAATAAGAAGCATTCAGTATTTTGAGTCACTCATTTGTGGAATGAACTGTACTTTCACTCAAAGGGTACTCAAAACTGTAAACCTGGCAGGGAGTGTTGGTATGCATGATCAGTGCCATTGTGGTCATAATTATTTTCACCTTTTTACAGAAAAACTACTCAATGTACAAAAGTGCAAAATCGGGCTCTGTTTCATGAAAAATAAACAGTTGTGAGTGTACACACTCTGAAGGTACACAGTAGTATTTTTTATTTAGTTTGTACTTTCCTCAGTCTTCAAAGAGACTACCCTCTACTGCACCATGGCATTTGTTTAAATGCTTCCGGTTTTTGTGAATGGGAAAAATGTATCAGGTGCACATTTGGAGCTGACAAGATACGTTCACAAAAACCCTCTGCTGAGGTGGGTGGTTGGCTTCCAAGTGTCAGACTTTAATGCCAGAGATACAGCTTTTCTGCTACTAGAAGCACATTTGGTTCTTTCACAGTCCTCGGGTAACCTCGTAACGATTTACAGGAGGAGACAACCCAAATCCAGGACACCAGGGGCAAGAAAAAGTCCAAAAATCCAAAGATTAATGATCACAGCAAGGGTCAAACACAAGATAACCAGAAGAGACAAGGGGAAAGCAGAAAGGGCACGTATTCTGAAAATCTGTGGACACAACAATGAAAACAAACTTGAAGGGGTTCTGGCTGAAGCATATAGGTCAGGGAGCTTGTATGTCCTTTTGCATGCAGATAAAGCCAAAAAAAAAAAAAAAAACCCCAGAGAGAACCAAGAAATTACTAGAAGGCTTGAGTATAAGGAGTACAAGCATCTAGTTGGAGAGTCAGGTTTAAGTATACTGCCTTATAGTGACTCCATTACATAATAGGTTAAGGATGGTGTGCAAAAGTGACAGAAAACAAATCAGTTCAACTTAATTCAGTTGAATTCAATCTTCAGTTAGTTGTATTTATATAGTGCCAAATCACAGCTTCTCCTCAAGGTGCTTTATATTACAAGGTGAAGACAATAATGGAAAAAGTAAAGCAAAAACACATAAGAATTACAGATTTCAAAGTAAAACAGGAAATGATAACAGCAATCCAAAGCAAAAGTTAAACTTGGTTATGTCCAAACATTCCAGATTAAGCTCTGCATCATCTTAAAGAGTACCGACAGAGTTGTGTCCTTAGTGCTATTTAGAAACAAAAGCCAAAGGAGCCGACGTCATCACCGAGTCTAATTATTGTACGACATACAATCAGCTTTTCAGCTTCCTGCCCTGAAAACGTCCGTTTACTATTTGCATACAGAAAAAAGGGCTCTATGATACAAATATAAAACCAATAACTGAACCCAGTATTCTTCTTGCTGCTTTCTGTTCTGTTCTGTTTCTTTCCCTTCCATTCAAGTTTCACTCGCAACAACAGGTAACCTGGCTGTACATTTCATTCTAAATCTCTCCCACACACGCTACTTTGCATTTCAAACGCAGCGACTTTTTCCTCATAAATAAACATGACAGGTGGGTAGCAGGTGTGAAATGTCAGAGTAACAAGGCTCATGATCCGGTCAGTGCGGTGTGACGGCTGTCTTTCACGTGGAGGGATGAGCGGATCCGCGGCTCTGATTGGCCAGGCGCGCGCTCTCCAGAAGGCGCGCCGGGCTCTCTACTTGTCATTACGGTTGCACCGATTCACATGCCCACGAACACGGCTGGGCACGGCAGTGTGCCTATCTCCTCTCGGACTTGCACATTATTCAGACCAAAAGTGGCGGCTCGCACTATGGATGCTACTGTTTATGAGATCATATTTGGAGAGCTCGGGGACCTAAATTGTAGTTTAATAGAGGCTTTCCAGGACACTTTTTTGGCAAATGCTTCATTGTCATTGCTGAGCACTGATGGTAAGGCGGAATTGCTTCATTCTCCTTCCTCAGTATTGAGATGTTTTGCTGTTACATCTTAAAAATAGAAAGCTAAGCGTCGACCTTTATCTTTTATTTTATTTTCATTTATTATGTTTCCCCCCTAAAAGGTTTATATTGCAATGCCACAACCGATGAGATTGGAACCTGCTGGCCACGGAGCAGCACTGGCAGGATTGTAGAAAGACCTTGCCCTGAGTACATTAATGGGGTGAAGTACAACACAACGAGTAAGTCTTTCCATCGTGGAAAAAAGTTCCTTAACGTGTGGGAAACTGTGGAGCATTTTGTGGAAAATTATTTAGACAGTTGTGGAAAAAGAAATAGCGCAAAGCAAAAGAGCGCAACATTAGCAAGTGCGTTAATTACAGCAAGACTTCATGAAAAAAATGATTTGTGCTGCAAACAACCGCCCGTTAATATAAGCAATAACAAACAAATCCAGCAGCTTAATGATCTCTCATTTAGCCCACCGTCTTATGAATTTTCATTTCTACCCTAATTAGATAATTTTTCCACAGGCTTATTATTAGTACCCCCCCTGTGTTCACAAGTAAAGCGGCATAGACAGCGAATCAGTGATCATTATTAAACCTCCTGTTACAGGAACAGCTGCTTAAGAATGTGCGTGTGTGCTTTTCACTTAAAGGGCAAATACACCTAAGATCGCTCAAATCTCTGCTTCTGTAAGCTACTTACATGTATGTGAGGGCATCTCTTGGTTTGATTTTACTGGAGGGGGAATTTTGTTTGTTCCAATAGACAGCTGGACAATTTGGCATTGCACTGGTGTTCCAGTATCAGCAGAGAGAGTGTGTGTGCGAGAGAGCGAGCAAGGTGATCTGCTGTAAAATTGAGACTGACTGCCCATTAGAACTATTGTATAACTGTTATCATAGCAGCACCGTCTAGTGTCCAAAATAAGAGAGGATATGAAACAATGAAAGCCTCCATTGGGAGGAGGTTGCGGTGGATGGATGGGTCTACTAAACATTGGACCTTAATACTAGCCTGCTTTCTTTAAAAATCTCCTTATCTTAAACAGATGTTCAGTATTCACATGCTCGACTTCTAACAGTTAGACTGGGGTTTGAGATTTGTCTGGTGTGACCAAACAATGGACTTTATGGACGCCTTCCACTTGGGCTGCATCATACAATATAAAACAGCATAATATACAAAACTTTTATGTGTAAAAAGTGTCATATTGTGATATCACTGCTATAGCAATGGTTATTGTGCAAATTCCTTATTGCGCAAAACAACAAGACACACCCAGACATTTAGTAAAAAGGGAGATATTTGAACATCTTCCAACAAAGCACAATACTTAGCAAAGTATTTTTCATCACTTGATGTGAAAACACACCATGAAATGCAAGGAGGCCCAAAAATGG
This sequence comes from Astatotilapia calliptera, assembly GCF_964374335.1. Lineage (NCBI taxonomy): Eukaryota > Metazoa > Chordata > Actinopteri > Cichliformes > Cichlidae > Astatotilapia > Astatotilapia calliptera. The sequence goes on from NC_137439.1 coordinate 16,202,525, forward strand.
TATAACTGAGCATCATTGTAGCACTCGCGGGCCTCACTCCCTATGACAGGAAGCACAAATGGTAGAAATTACCAGTGCTGCTTCATATTTTTTGGGCAAGTATATGTAATAATATGATGTCAATTGAAATGGTGGAAAAACAGGACATTAAGCAAATTGTTTGACCTAAGTAACAACATCCCAGGTAGAAAATGTTTTCAGCTTCAGTTTTATTGTGCTGGTTGCTGATTAGATACAAGTTACTTTAATAATTGCTTAAAAGTATCAAATAACTGTGTGTCCCCACAATCCAAATGCAAACCACCAAAATTTCCACTGAAACCACTAACCAGGCTCCTTTTACACTTACATTTGTCTTATGCTGCATCACTGAATATAATGCTGTGCCACTACTATTGCACTGTGATATTTCTGCTGCTGGGGGCACCTTGTTTCAGTAGAAGCACACTTTGAATGAGATCGTCTGTCATCGATGACAGCAGCTCATTGGAAATGAAGGACAGAAAATGTCCATTATTTTGTTTGCACAAATAAACAGTGCTGCAGGCAAGCTGCAATCTCAGATAAAACATTGTTGAGGATTATTTCTCTACATCATCAGAAATATAATTCTTGCAGATGTCTTTGAAATATCATGATACAATTTTTAGGCGCCCACCCCCGTCCCTACCTGCGTGTCACCCTGGATCACTCAGCTCCTGTAGGCTACTTATCTCCAAAATGCAACTCTAGTTCATAAGAGCTTGCGGAAATGACTTATCTGGTCAATTTCTTTGGGGGGAGGGTGGGTGTGGGATTTCAGAATAATACTTTTCATTTTGCTTCTGATTTCAACAATACGCTAAGAGGATGGTTTTAATCTGCTGGCTTGACAGGCTGAGCAGTTTCCAAACTAATCTGTGTCAGCCAACAGTTTAGCTAAGAGCTGAGAACAGCATATCACAACTCCGCCACCCAGCACTGTCACCTTATGTAACTCCTGTGTTAGTCATAAGGCTGATGAACTTGTTGCCGAGAAAACAGCACCATTCATTTCACAAAATAACCGACCTGCACCAAGTGTGAGTGTCCAGAGTGTCCATATCTGGACTTTTCATTTAACACTACTGTTATCTCTGTAATAGACTCAGGTGTAGTGTCATTACCCACCAAACCTCTGATACACACCCACAATCAACTGCTGTCTGATCACCTTTGATTCAACTTTGCTCTGCTGCTGCTTAGTATTAGCTGAACACGCCTGTTGGTTTGATCCACCAGTGTGAAAAGCATACCGAAAAGCATTGAGACACCTTGTCCAGTGAAGGTTTAGATAGCACCCTGGTGAGTCAATATTACATTTTTATCAGGCTCAGGTTTAGATATTGAGGCTGTAATATACTGACTGAACTGTGTGAAGAGTTTCCCGTTAGATAATAGGAGAAGTACAAAGAACTGTACAGCTGCAGTTTCCTGCATCACCCAGGAGTGAATGAATACAGCAATCAAACAGTAAATAAAATATTGTTTGAATGTTTGTCTCAAACATATGTGCAGTTCAGAAATTAGATAGAGGAGGTGACAGATTTTTCGCCCTTGCGCGAAAAAGTTGATGAGTAAGTTAATTACAGGGATTGGTTCTTGTGACAGCAGAGATTACAGGTTTTATTCTTTCACTGTCACCAACATTTGTAATTACATGGATTGTTATATTTTTAACACAGATCTGACATGTGACATGTGCAGCTAATACGCTTTGAAATGCTTGGATTATCTTAGCTATGTAAACAAATCTTTTTTTCTTCTTCCTGTCAAATCAGGAAATAGACTTTCAGTTTTTTAGGATGTCAAACATGCAACAATAAATGCATTGTTTTAAGTCAGACTATTAAAGAAGCCAAAGCAGAATATTTAATAGATTGCGGTTCGACACAGCAGGGAGGCCATTACAAAACTCTTCACAACTGATAGCTTAACTGCAGGATTCTGCGTGTTTTCACAGCAAAGTGATGTGACACCAGAGACAATGTAGGTGATTATTCTCATCCTCCTAGGTCACATTAGCAGCCCTCATTTGCATTCAGGAAAAAAAATACAAATTTTAAACCACAAAATAGGTCAGACTAAGAATAGAAGTAGGCCCTAACATCCCATGAGCAGGTGTTAATTAAAACAATGCAAAAAAAAAAAAAAAAGAACTGTGAAAATGCAGCGCAGCAATTTGCAAACTGAAGCCAAACAAGATGTGTTTTAAGCCAATCACTTTGACCACATGCCTAGCAGCAGCCATTTGCCCAGCATATATCCAAGAGCCAGGTATTTCATGCTTCTATACAAGCCTGCATATTAGAAATGAATGACCCAGGATATTTTAAGGAGAATCCCTTGCGGTTTGTACTCCCAGTTGTTGAACAGTACAAGATATAAATGCCACATCTTGCTTGAAACCGTGTAGGTTTTCTGTGGTGCTTTCAAATGAGAAGCTGAGCAAGTGTAAAGTAAAAATGTTGCGATTCTTTTGCAAAAATTAGAAGTTTAAGAGGCTTAGCGGGGCAGTTCAGGTAAGTAGCTATAAATTCTTTTCCATTTCATCTGGCTTGTATAAATATTAATGTCTGCGCAGAGTGACTTAAGAGCATTTATGCATTTTTAAACTTTCCTCTGTTCATGTTTTTTTTCTTGCAGCGCATTTATTCGTTCCTCTGGTTTACATGAAATGAAAATCGCCACCGTTGGGCCACAGTTGTTAGATACGGTGTGCTTTCTAACGACTATATGATGTCCTCTCTATCAAGCCTCAGGCAAAACAAGCAGTCCAAAGCAGTACTGAAGAGTGGCACTAGTGCTGAAGTATTAGTTTTGGAAGATAAATAAAAAATGTGTGACCTGTATGCTTTCTCTGTTCACCCAGAGCACAACTTTAATTATTCAGTGAATCGCTCATATTGTTCTTGTAAATTCACCTCCTCCCAGTGAGTGTGTGTTCATTCTCACATAGGCGACATCCTGTTAGCACATAATGTACCATCCTAGTCAACACAAATCAAAATCAGGGCAGCTGTTTCTACAATAGAGCTCTATTGATTCTCTTATCAGGATTAATAAAGTCTGAGACATATCAGTGCTGCTCTGTGTATCTGGTTCAGACTGACAGTGGAGAGAGTGAAGCTGATGTAGTGTTGCATGTTGGGGGATACAGCTTGTCTCTTTATTTTAAATCACAGCTAATTCTGTACCTCGCCTTCTGGAGGCAAACATGACACTAATATAAGGTGGTGGATAAATATAGACAGGCATTGTTAGTAATTGTGAAACTGGTATTAGCACAGTTTTTTTTGTAGATGTTCCCTATTAAAAATTGTTTAAGAGCCTATGGTGGCAGACGGACCCATGAGCACAAGTCTTAAAATGTAGAGCAGATTCTCAGGAGGACTGGTTGTGTGACGAGGAATGTGTAAAAGAAATCCTGCCTTATTTGTCAAAAGCTTACTCACTGCACAGCATGACCAAATGACTCGCTGAAGTTTAATGACAGTTCAAATGGCTATAATGGCTGTTTTGCATCTTCTTGTCTGTGAGCTGTCATGTCCCCACTCAGAGGAGAATTAATATGAAACTCATTTTCCTTCCTCCTAAAGCTCTGAGAAGAAATTGGAGAAAATTACATGTAGACAGTCAACGCTCATTGTTGCATTCACTTGTTTAGGTGTTCCCAAATCACAAAATGTCTTATTGTGACACTTATCTTACTGATGCAATCTACCTCATGTGCATTTTCTAATGCCGAGAAACATGCACATGCGTCTGCCACAACTTGTGCTATTTTTTCTTTGCTCAATCTGATGACGGCACCACAGGTCTCTGCAAAATACCTCTCCTACTGCGAATTCTAGCCCTTTGAAACCTTTGATCCCCTTCTCCACGGTGAGACTGAGTAAGAGGTTCAATCAGCAAATTCAGGACAGTATGTGTTGCAAACATTTCACTAGCCATTGCACACCAAGACCCAGAGGGGGTCCAATCAGCACCAGCCTTCGCTGGCTGCACTCACCACAGATGACACACTAAAGTACCGGAGACATTTTGAAGCTACCAAATAACACAAATATCTGCAAAGCATGTCATGATTATTTATTATGGTTTATTTTCTTTTCATTCCTACTTCTGTGTTCACTCGTAAATCCAAGTCCTCCTTCCAAACATTTTCATTTTATCATTTCAGACCAAATGACACATTTACATCCATATGTCCTGAAAACTGCATTCGTTTTAGTGTTGCACTTGTGTCTCGATAGATGCCTCAAATTAATTTTCCACCCTCATCCTCCCCACTCTATCTCAAAGTGGCGTTTTCACACATCCAAACTCAGACCATGGACCGCCTTTCTTGTTAAAAAAGTCTTAAAATCTCAGTACCTGTTAACAGAGGTAACAGTTTTCTCAGTTGTATACCACTGAGACTCCTGCAGTGCAGCTGCCACCCATGAAGAATTGTCAGTTAACCTTGCATCCTTCTTACTGTCTCCTCCTGGAGATGCATCTCCCTGTTGTTCATAACTGTCATCACACTCTGAATTGCGAGCCAGCTTTTGTTCGTTACTTACTATTTTGAGCCGTGCATGCGTACGTGCAAGAATAACTAGCTACTGGGGTATCAGGGATGTTCATTTTTGGATTCTTATTTTACCGTTGCTGTCCAAAGTGAGAAAATGACCATATGTCTGAAATCAAAGAGAAGAGTGCAGCACTGCTGAATACATCAAAGGAAAATCGGTCACATATCTCATATCTGGGGCTGCATTTTACAAATTTCCTCGATGTTAAATCCCCCAGGACTGAGGCGGGGATAACACATATGTGCTTAATACCATATGTTTACACCTTTGATTCATATAGGACTAAGGTTCATAAATACCTTTATCTTTTTTTTTAAAAATTTAGCTAAAGCTTCATATTGAAGTGTGAAAATCTTTTGGCTTGACAGAATATTTTTTTCTCCCCACAAATCAAAACATGTGGTTAATTTTTTTTTTTTTTACAAGAAAACAAAAAACATAATAAAAATATTGAAACAGTAAAAAAGACATTATTCATGTGACATCATAGCTTTTTTCTATATTGACACCAATATATATAATCTTAATCTAAGCTTAATATTTCAAAATTGTAAACACTGTATTGTGGGACCAAGAGCAATAGTGTTTCCTCCAAAACATATTGGATTTTATACTAAATCAGCCTCAACATTAAAGCAAATACACCCACACGTGGTTGAAACAGCTGTTACCTGTCAGCGCTGCATGCTGGCAGCAGATCCTTCTGGTCCTATTTATGGCTGTGCAATTAATCAAATTTTTATTTGAATTACAATTTTACCTTCCGCTGATTATTAATGTGAGGTAGCCTGTGTGTAATGATGTTGAATACCTCTGATTTCAGTATTGAACAAAGCAACTGTCGTGGTTTTTGCCATAACAGTCATATAGTTTGCAGGCTTCATCATAACGGAAATTTCTGAGTAAATGCCTTGAGCTCTTTTGTTTTGTTTCTTGAGGCAGTCCTAATTAATTTTTGCAAATTGTGGTGTGCAGTGGGAAAGCACCTTCTGTCACGGAGCGGTGTTGCAGCGTTTGGTGCGGGTGCTTGGTCCGCATCAGTGTTTCGCTTGCTGATGAATGTCAACAACCAGAACATTGCACTGTTACAAGATTATAAATGGGATTTAATTCAACTGTCAGTGATTTTACTGTTGTGACTGTTCTGTGCACAGTTTTGCGTGTGGAAAACAGAGACCGAAGAGTTAAAACTCAAAGACTACAGGACCAAGACTCGATTGTGGCAACGGTCAGACTGAAAAGCCATTTTGTTATTTCACTGAGCAGCTATAAACAAGTCTTTGGTAAGGTTGTGGCCATCCTTGCATACTTTTCATTTTTGTACTGTGGGGTAATGTTCTCACTATCCTCCTCATGCCGTCTCTGTTTCCCGGAGGGACATAGTCTTAGTACGTGGGTTTTTGCTAATTTTCTCTCACCAGCTGGCTTCAGTGCAGCTGCTGAGGGTTGAAAGTTTGACAGCAAACAGGCACAAAAATTTTGCATTTGCAGTTACAGCTAATATGTCAAGAGGGCATGGAGAGAAGAAGGAAAGCTTAAGAGCCACAGCTGTAAGTAAAAGATTACCCGGTATCTCTTCCTCGGGCTCTGCTGACTTGTCTGCTTCAGTGGTCATTACTCAAGGCTTTTTAAGCTATTCAGTCGTCCTTGCTAAACAAGAGGAGACACCCTGACAACCCTACCCAATCTCTCTTTCATAGCAAATGTTCATTGTGTGGTACTTATAAGGCATGCCCAGTGAAGCTACTACTCGTGATTTTATGAAAGCTGAAAGTTGATTGTGTTTACTTACTTACTTATCGTCAAATTCTAGCACTCTAGCAAAACCTCTCTGGTCTCCACTTCTCAGATGTGAGTATTTGCTGGTTTCCTCAGTCTTCTGATGTTGAACTGATTAGTTCTGCCCTTTTCCCAGCAATAAACAGCCACAAATAATAATGCTCACCAGCCTTTGACATGTTCTCAAACAGAAGTGGTCAGATGCTTCCTTTATTTTTCTCTTCCCATAACCTTCCAAATCTGTATATTCAGTTATGAAGCTAAAAAAACAAACAAATGGAAATCTTCACTTGAAGGAATGGTAATGGTTGTAGGCGCTCTGTCTCCCTCCTGGTGCGTGTGTGAAAATTAAACAAAATCTGTCCTCTTCTCTCATGTTGAACTGAGAAAAGTCTGTTCTTTAAACTTTAAAGTCGGACTGAAAAAATGATCCCAAGCACTGAGCACATTTGAAAAGAACATATGGTATGGGGAATAAACAAGTTAGACTTAATACTCACCACATTCAGTATGCACCGATGTGATCATTCTCATTAGCTCGTTTCTGAAATTCATTGAAGCGTCTAAAGTGAAGTAGAGTGGCAGTCATAGATTCTCTCTTCCTCCCTTCATAAGGGATTCATTCTTCAGCTTGTCAGTACTGTGTACAATCTACTTGTTCGACATGATGAACCTTACAGAAGTGCTCAGTAACCTTCAGCTGCCTGCTATTACCTACTCCAAGGTCTTTGTTTTGCTTCGCCTTAAAACTAAATGAGCTGTTCGTCATGCAGAAACTTTATAAGCTTGCTCAGCTACTGTTTCCCTCTTAGAAACCGTGTTATCTGACCAGGTCGCCAAGCCAGTGAAGCAGCTGATTTGTTACAGACAGCTAATAAATAGAAAGTATTAACCTCTGATGATGATGGGCGACACTGCAATAAAACAAGCACCAAAATAAGCACTACTTTTTCTCTCATTTGTCATACATGTCAGCGGCTCCAAGCAATCTGAACTTGGGGACAATTGAAATTATTGACAAGAACTAAAGATGCCAATAATGCCTTGACAGAACAATGCAGATTTTGATTAATAAAAGAAAACAGACCATTTCTTTCACTAGCAGGACTGAGCGTTCATAGGCTGCGTACGCCTGTTATTAGGCACAATAGGGCTTAATGGTAAAAGCTAATATTAACCTGCAAATGTTCATAAATGTAAACTCAGATAACTGTATCACCAGCATCATTATTCATTGGATCTGGGTGGGGCTGAAAAAACAGAGCAAATACATGAAATATATTTTAAAGTTCTGTCTGGACTAAAGTAGGAGACTGAGCAACCTTTCCATACAAAACTTAACAAATGTTAGTTTTCTGTTTGCATATTTCTGTTTCTTCACGATGAAATATACAGTAAAGTGCAAAAGTCTTGAGCCCGCAGTACAGAAATGATGGCAAACACACTGCCAGTGCAGTAAAAGTATACCTGGATACAAAAACACAGACACACACAATGGAAATACTGTTACTCGTGGATTAGCCTACCGAGAGCCCAGATCTTAACATTGCTGAAACAGTGTGGGATCATCGTGACAGAGAACAGAACAAAAGGCAGCCAAGATCCAAAGAAGAGCTTTGAAGGAATAGTTTCTAAAGGACATTCAGACTACTTAAAGAAATTACAAGAAATCTGCCTAAGAGAGTTCAGGCTGTGCTGAAGAATACTTGAAAGTAATATTTTTTGGTATGTCCACCTGTTCATACCAAAATATTCCCTTTTGAGCCTTATACACTGTATTTCCATGACCACACACACGTTTCAATAAATCATTTCACCTCAATTCCTGCTTTTTCTGACAGAATATGAAGACATGAGTACTGTACATGCATATAGTTTTTGATTCTATTATAGGTAATGTACTAATGGAGTGAGTAATTATATATTAAAGTAATTATATACTTATTAGAACATTGCAAAAGTCATGATATACTGGAATGAGCATGTTTGAGACCAAGAGTTTCCTTTAAATTCCTTTAAATATCCTTTGAATTCATATAATTTCTGGATTGAAATTAGGCCATTTGTTATAAACATGTTCTGTACAGATTGTTAGCATTTAGTGATTATTTCGTGATGTATCCAACCCACATCTATCTAATGAGCAGTGAAGGGTTTTATAGACTGATTTCAGTGTTCCCCCCCCCCCCCCCCCCAAATAATTCTATAAACTGTATAAATTGTAAATGAGACTTTATGGCCTATATAGAATAATCAGATAACGTTGTTAGATTTTTATGACAAATCATTGCCCAAACGTTGGCTTTTTACTAAATGAAGTCGAACTTTAAGAAACTCAAACTTGATTTTTGCAAGTGAACTTTTAAAGAAAGACGTTCCTGCTCTGTGTATTCATCATGGATGTAGAGTAAAGACATCAAAGCCAAAGCTTTTAGAGTAGCCCCATATGTCTTTTGTTGATTAGCTCAGTGGGGCTTGTGTGGTTAGGTGGCCCATGAGGCTGCTCCACGTCCCGGTCTTTCTGAGAGTTTTCTCTCTGTAAACCTAGTGAAGCGTTTCTGCAGCCACATCTCCAGCTGTTGTCAGCTGTAGGAGGAAGAGCATGACACTAAGGCTTAAAGTCACTCTGAGAAAACACCAAGGCTACAGTGGGATTTTCGACTCAGACAGATTCCCTGCGCTAAATTTAAACATCCATGTGTTAATGGCTTTAGTACATATTTACACAAGTTGTTTTTCTTATCCATGGTGGCTGTGTTCTCAAGATCTATGTTGCATTTAAGCTATAAGATCTGTTGTACAGTAGAAATGGATGACTAATTTTGTCAGCAGAAATATGTCAGGAACACTTCTGCACAAGCCTGTGTGCAGCACAACTGTGCATGAGCTACTGCTTCCCTTCGGCTGTTCCCTTTATAGAAGTCATGAGTGTGCGTAGATTTCACACGAGTCTGATTATAAAACAGAGATATTCACCGCAGTCTGCTAAATGGGTGTTTGATTTATAAACTTTAAAAGTTTGCATTTATTTTTCATTTTAACAGTGGCAACATCTAATTTTTTTGTTCGGTAAAAGATATGATATAATACTTGAACGCAAACACTGTTTTTTTATCAAGCTGGTGACAGGCCTTGCACTAAGGTGTTGATTACTGGTAGACATAAATGCATGTGAAAACAACAAAAAAGCTCAGTGCTTAATGGCACCAAAAGGGCCTTGTCTGCGAAATGAGTTTAAATACTTTGTGATGTATCCTTGACTTTGATCTAACAAAGTCTGGGCTTTTAGTAATGTCGTAGAATGAATCACCCAGAGATTTATTTCAGGTAATCCAGCCTCAGAGTGTGCTGATAATGCCAGAGAGCCAGAGACTGTTTTGATTTGAAAAGGATCAGCACCTCTGACAAAATGTATAACAGAGTTAATGTGACAAGGACGAGACAGTAGGTTTTTGGAAAGTTGTTTAGCTGCCATGTTGTCTTTGATCAAACTGAGGTCAACGAAGGGCTTTGGAACAGCTGCATTTTAATGCTGACATGTCAGTGTTGACGGGTTGGGCTCACTGGAGACATTTTATGATCTGAACCACCGGTGATCTGGGTCAAATATAATATTTTGGAAGCTGGAGGCAGTAAAATATTTTTTAAAATAAAAATAATTACTTTTTTTTAAGGCAGAGAATGCTTGCTTCCTGCTTTCATCAGCACAAGTCAATCACAAGTGTATTCTCTGTGTGTTTTGGGCTGACATACCATTTAGGCCAACTCCTTGTGGCAGACATGTGATCAAAAGGAAAAAAAATGCCCTTTGAAAAGGACTCATTTGCAAGAGAAAAAGGGCTAGGTCAGTCGCTGACACATAAAAAAAGCACATGTGATGCTATCCCAAAAAAGGAAACCGTCCTGACAATGTTAAACAAGCAACCTAAAAACTCACATTATAAAACAGCTGCAGACAAATAGTGTAAATACATATGAAAATAATACTATGAAGCCATTTTCGCAGTTATATAGCATCTGTTTAAAACCATGTCCTTGTAAAAGCTTACAATATTAGAGAAAGAACCCCACAGATCCAGAGATAACCTGTGTCCAAGCATTAAGATGATAAGAATTTCTGGAACCAAAAGGCAGGACAAACATACTCAGGTTGGCAGTGACTCAAAACAAGCTTTTAGTGCGAATGCTCAAGTAGCTGTATGTGGATGCGATGGCTCTTTGGAGAAAGAGCGTGCAGGCTCAGAGAGCAGAGAGGCAGACAGAGGATTGATGGCAGCGGCAGATAGTGTGTGGTGTGGCAGCCTGAGTGAGAGTGGGCAGGTGACTCTCCCGTCACTCCTCCGTTGCTGTAGATAAACTGACGAGCGGAAGCTTGGGTGGGCAGGCAGGGAATGCGTTTGTAAGTCTAACCATCGCAGAGTTCAATTGGTTCCAACCAAAAGACATACTCAGAGTACAAGGCCTTAGCATAACTACCACAGCAGCAGTCAGAAAGCTGAAACGAGCAATGACTGCAGACAAGGGCATACTGCACAAAATTGAGCGCTTGAACCACAGGTGTGCACACTGATTGGAGTGGATCCAGGAGAGTGGGAGATGGAGGGCGCCGCATAAACCCTTACAAACACAGATGCAACACAGCAGAGATGGAAAATAAAACACGAGTCAAAAAGAAGAGGGGAGAAAAAAAAAGGACACATGGGGGGAAAGCAATGGCTACAAAGACAGCATGACAAATTAAGATACTGCAATATATGACTTTCAGTAAGCAAGAGCAGTAGTTGTGTTAGATAGTAAGAGCTCACACATGCTGGAGGATTAACTTTTACAGAGACATAAAATAATGATTTTTGTAATTATCAGTGCTGTTAATTGAGGTCAGCTGCGGCATAAACAGAACAAGGGTGGTGGTCTAATAAAATTGTTAAGCTCTGCGGGAATTTAACAAAAACCTCAACTAACTGAATGAAATCAGTCATGTGGTTCAGAAAGTAAGTTTCCCAATGCAACTCTAGTAAGAGTGAGTGAGTGAAACATAACTTTAACTAAGAGAAAAACACATTTTAGAGTAAAATGTGTTTATTTTACTGTAGTTTTACTGTGGCATCGTATCACTGCTGAACCACAAAGCGTAGATGCAAAGATGCCGTTTATTCAGCAGGATTTTGAAAATCCAAAGCAACAGAATGAGTGATGTCACCCTTTTGTTCAAGTCAGAGTTTCTTTTTCTAAACGACGAGACTTACAGTACTTAATGAATTTATTAGGCCACCTGTCATAAAAATAAGGAAGCAGAAATATTTTAGAAATCTCTCAAATTATTTATCAGGCAATTAACAAACTGAATTAATGTCTTTCTACCCAAACTTGAGCCGGCACACTGAATTCATCCGAGAAGTCAGAAATTAATTAATGATAATAGTGGAACACTAAGACCGTTTTTTCTGTTTAGAAATCCAAGCAAATGACTGTAATTTGTCATCTTAATCAAAGAATAATAATAGGTTTTACTATTTTTCCCCGCTTTTAAAAAAATAGGGAATTTGAAAAATCATTGATAATAGCAATGATAATAATTTAGCACTAAAAACATAATTTTGATTAAAGAGCTTGCACATACTGCTGGATTAACTGTTACATTGATAAATACCAATACAGTTCATGTAGGAATTAATTTATGGAATTTTCCCACCTAGTAATTCTAGTAAGAGTGAGTCACCACCAAGACCAGCCCGATTTTAAAAGATAAATGCAACAGAATGAGCCTTTTTATCTCACCCGAGTTCTTCTTTTTCAAAACTAAGTAAGACGTATATACACATATATGTCTTGCAGAGGCCCATAGTGGCCACAGTTTAGTATAAACATTAAACTGGGACCACCGTTTACTTAGAATCATTTATTGGACTAACTGGCTGGTAAATAATTCATTCATTTTCTTTAATTCTCTTGAGTTTATGTCCTTGCCTGTTCTCGGACGTAGATGTCTGTAATATGGCAGCTTTGCTCTAGTTCCTGCTGCTTGAATAAAATATCAAAGTGCAATGAGCTATGATAGTCCCATGTTATTGTATGGCCTAGTTTATTCCATCTACCCAGCTCATGAAATCAAATTTCATATGGCTCGAAGTAAAAGCTGCTGTAACTGGCTCAGGTGCATGGCTTTAATGTGATGCGTTCACTCAGTTCTTAGATATCGTAGCCTTTCAATTTCACTATATTTTGAAACCTATCCACATAAAAAACCTCAGATTTAGTGACTATTTCTCAAAACGGCAGAAAAAAGTGGGTAATTTTTGATAACCTATAAAGAGCGGCTTGGTCTTTTGAGGAGGCGTAAAAGTCGTATCAAGTTTTTCTTTTCTTTTTTAACCCAACCACCTGGGATAAGTGGAAGTCAGAGCAATCAAACACCACAAAAAGAAAGACAGCCTTGTGCAAACACTAAGTGAAATATTCCTGTTTATTGTCGCTTCAAAGTTGGTATAGCACAGCTGACAGCACAACCCACAGATAAAAGAAACAGGTCAAGTTTAGCTGAAGTGAAAAGGCACTGATTTGTTCTTTGGATTAGGTGTTTTTTTTTGCCAGATTTATCTTACAATTTCAATCAAGATCAAGCAATATTTAGTCTTTTTAATCATCTATCTGAACATTTATGCAGGAATGACCAATCCAGACTAAATTTAAGCGCTCTTTTCCTCATTTAGAGCTTCCAATTTTTCTAATCTTTGAACAGCCGTACAGTGTTTGTTTGCATGCCTCCAAGAAAGAGGACTGGCAGAGTGGCTAGCTGAAGAGGTGGGCATTGTTGGCAAAGACTATATCAGTTGGAAGTTGCACGTTTCTTCCATGTTCTTGTGCGTCTTTACCCCCAGTGGAGCGTGGTCAGTGTTAAGTCGCTTACAGCATTGTTAGCACCTCACATGGAAGCTTTTAATCCTCCTCCCAAACTCACAGAATGAGTCATTTAGAGATTTTTTTTAACTGCGTGAATGTAATACCCTGTAAGGATAATGCGAAGAAAAAAGCCTCATCATGCCCACTGCACAGATGGTTTGTCAGAAATGTGCTCTCCCTGCACCAGTGCTTTGAATTAGTCCTGCCTCAGTGGTGTAGCTCACAGGGAGAAATCCACAACCTGCTCCCCTTCCTCTGTTTCTTCACCTTCGCTGATTGATTCGCAAACACAGTAGGATACTTGGAAAGTAACTGGAAAGTACTTTGTGCTGCAGTTATAATAATAGCTTAGCTTACTTGAAGGCGTCACGTCCTATTAAAATGGATATTAAGTTAATGAGATTTTAAAATATGTGTTTTTTTTCACACAGATTAAAAATAATGAATCAAAAGTGCCTTGAGGAATTTTGTCTGTTAATACCTTTAAGTAATACAGTCATCCTGTTAATGTCATCATACTGACTTTTAGCTTTATTCGCCTAAACTGAGACACCTGTGATTACTCTTCTTTTGTAATAAATGTGAAAAAATGTTTTTAATACCTTATTTATTTGCTGCTCAGTAGCAGCCACAGATTGAAATAAAAATAATTTGCTGTTCTATTTTTGTTAATTCAACAAGCTTAAATTTACTTCCCTGAGAACCATTGCAGTAGCTCAGTAAGACAATTTGCAAACTGCAAGTAATGAGTGAAGTGGTTATGGTGACACTACACTACACATCAAAGTCTCGGCATGTTTTTAAAATATCTTGGCGTTGTGCTTCACAGACATGTGGTGATGCAGTATTTAATCAGTATTTAATTCAAAAGAGTGTCTTTTCTACTCTGAGCACTACAAGCCACATTCACGTTGCACTCTTTTCTATGCCTTTAAAGTGGCTTTCACACCCACAGCTGGATGCCTAGGTGGAAAACTGAACCACTGACCTTATGATTGCTAGATGGACCCGAGTGCAAGACGAGCACGACCACACCTGACATTTCTAATTCTGCAGTTCAGTTTAAACTGCTATAATCTTCCTTTTCTCTCTACTATTATAAAAAATACAATTCACTTGTATTTTTATTTTTATTCCTATTTATTCTATTTATCCCCTTCGTATATTTTATTTTATTTATATATGTCTCTGTATTTATATATATGTGTGCGTGTGTATATAATATTCTGTAACTCTGTAACTTCTGTCGGTGCTGTGCTTTTGGAAACTGAATTTCCCACAGGAACCCACCCGAGGGATTAATAAAGTTTTATCTTATCTTATCTTATCTTACTAAAATGATCCTTTTCAGCTATTTTATGCATGTTCCCTCCAAATGAATGCAATGTGTTGAAGTAATGCTCCTGTTAGAGATCCTTGCCGTCTTCACTGCTTGTAAAAACAACAAATTAAAAAAAAAATGCAGGTTCTCTCATTTGTTTGAATCAAACTTTAAACCCTGCAGACATGGAACCTTAAATGCACCGGGACTTTGCTGAATGCCACATGGCACTTGATCAATAAACACACTGAGGCAGTTTCACACGATGAATATGGTTTTAGAATACATAAAAAAAACAAACTAATTCACGGTGTCGTATACCACAGAGTCAGTTGTTTTATTGGTTTCACTGAATTGCCACTATGCCTGCACAAGTCGATCCCTCTCACATGGCTGAGAACTAGGATTTTCCCTCATGAAGAGCACAAAACATTCTGCAGTCACGACGTGTCGCCATCAGTCAAGTGAAGAGCTTAAACCAAGCTCATTTTAAATCTTATTTCTCCTTGTCTTGTGTAGCTGCCACAAGCAGTTTTGTGGTCTCTGCTGTCAAAACTGTCACATTATATAACATTAAATTGAATGCAAAGGATATTACTCTGTTCCTGCCACTGCTTCAAAAATTGAGGTGGACGTTGTCCTCGCTTTTTATTTTGTTGTTGACAAGAATGTTTGAATTAAGATGGGTTAATGTGAATGTTGCAGTTTACAGTTGGGTATGATATCAGTTTTCTAAACGTTCAGAGGAATGCATTTATTCATTCAACAATGCTTATTTTCAGGACAATATCAAAACCTTGCAGGATAATAAGTTACATTAATGATTGCATGGATTTGGAAAACTGCACAAATTAGTTAAATAAAGGAATAAAATTGATTAAATGAATACTTTAATTGGCCATCATAATAATACAAAGGCAGAAACATGCTGCTGTGTTCCCCCCTGCCCTCTATACATTTCCTAGTGTTAAAGAGATAACAAGAACCCACTGAATGCACAAGGAAGAACTTCAAAATGGAAAATGCAGTTCAAAGTTGATTATGGGGAGCGGGTTTTAAGAGATATGCAAATAAACTGACAGAGTAAGAGGCTTTGCATTTCCCCCTATGAATAAAAATTTGTATTGCTAAATTGGTATTCTGGGTGAGAGTCAGACGGATAGTAGTGCTCAACTTTGAACTGAGCTCTGAAGAAATTACAAGGATGGTTTAGCTTACCTACTTGGAAAACACTTTACTGTAACAGCAAATCACTGGTTTATGCCTGCTCTTGACTTAGCTGATTGCAGTGCTTTGGAATAATGAATATGCAAGATCTGTATTTATCTTTATAGCTCAACGTGCATTTTAAAACAATATGTTTGCGAGAATGCCAAAGCTTTACCGTTTTCTCTTTTCTTGCAGGGAGCGCTTACAGGGAATGTATGGATAACGGAACATGGGCGCTGAAGAGTAATTACTCCAACTGTGAACCCATTTTGGAGGAGAAGGTAGGTGACTGCAGGCGGGAGTAAATCCTGCAGTTCTTCAGAAAAACACTCATCATCGTCAGAAAAATTGCAATCGGATGCAACAATGAAAAAGAACCAAACAGAACCGTATGTCCCTTTATGATGCGGTGCGGTTAAACCCCCCCCCCCACTTTAAAACATGTTCTTTTTGAGCAGTATTGTCTGTGTCTTTGTAAACAAAGCCGGAGGACAAACTGCAGGAGCGATGCACTGTATGTAGCAAGTTTTGGCCTGATTACCTCGTACTGTGGCTCCGATTCTGTGTCTTGCTCTATATTCTTAGATAATTTTAAGCCAAGACTGAAGTATGTCAATGACATTTGCTTTTTTATAATCATAGTTAAATCTCAGTACAATGAAGCCTGGATTGAGTAGCAGCTGAAATGATGTAGAGACAGCCCTCTCATACAAATTATGTTCTTGTTATCATTCAAATTCAAAAATCTCGGACTAAAATTATTTAACTGCAGCCTAAGGGAAACGTATTTGCTCCACCAATGTTGGGATCATTAGGTCTCTCAATAATGTTTGCAAATGGAACAGTTTAAAAGACAAAAAACCTACTTTCATTCAAGCATAGAATACTTTGCTAACTGCTTCATTAAAGATGAATGATTATTTGCATCAGTAATGTAAAAGCTTGGCTTTGAATGCACTCTGCATGCCACTGCCTCTTGGTTCCTCTACTATTGTCACGACCTAAGCATGTAATTACTTGTGACGACCTATTAGTGCACTGAACATGTATTAACATCTAAAATTTGCAGGGAAAAGGCACTCTTGTTGTTAAACTGCATGCACTAGATAGGTTCTTCCACTGTGTTTATACATTGCTTTGTCTTTGTTTCTATTATGCAGCTGTAACAATAAAGAAGTAATTCATGGGCTGTCTTTTCAGAGAAAATATCCGATGCATTATAAAATAGCGCTGATCATCAACTACTTAGGCCATTGCATCTCTGTGGGAGCTCTTGTCGTGGCCTTCATTCTCTTCTTGTGCTTAAGGCAAGTACAAAAATAGTGCATATTTGAAACGTGTCCTGTATGCACCTCATGGAAGACAATCAGTGAAATCCACATCATACTCACACTGCTTATCATTAACTTGCTTATGTCAGATGAATAGAACTCTGCAGCTCAGCCGCGATGGAGCACTCAGGCACGGAAGGGCCTAATGTGCGTTTCCCAACACTTGTGTTTGAAGTTGTATCTCTTTTCATATCCTGGCTTCAAAACACACACACACACACACACACACACACACACACACACACACACACACACACACACACACACACACACACTCCCACTCGATATATCAGTTATGACAAAAGAGGGCAAACACCAGCATCCTGAGATACTTTGTGTACTGAGGTTAGATCAATATGGGCTTCTGAAAGCAAATACCGATTATTTCATGGAGACTAAAATAGTTATTGTCTTCTGAGGTTAAATCTCCCTAGACTTCACAGAGAAATCAGCAACTATTTCTCCACATATATATTTATTCTTGGCCATTTCGGGAAATGCATTTGAAGAATCACCTGCAACTATAAGTCAGTGCTAAATCTTGTACAAAGATTAACTTTCAGCAGTGTTTTAAAGCTGAAGATGTCTACATTTTTTAAAAAAAGTAAAACCCTAATTTGCATGAAAGTGCCTGTTCCCTGAGTCATAACTGTGTCAAATCTGAGCACACAAACATTATACATGCATTTTTAGAGTTAGCACACTTTTAGTTTATCATGAAGTTTTATGTAGTTCGAAACTAATCTCGTAATAATTGCCTGCAAACAGGAACTGGCAACTGGAAAAAATTGATTGGCCTAAAAAAGGCTCAGTTTTCACACACTGACTGCAATTACAAAACTGCCAGAAAATTGATCAAAGGTGTAAAAGCCAATAACCGGGCAAACCATTGCAGCGGCTTCATCCCAAGTATAAACTTATTCTGTCAATATTCCAGCCTATAATGTCATCTCACTGTGAATAAACGGTCCTTTACTTTTAAACTTTTGACACTTAGACAATGATGCAGGAGAGCACAAAAGAAGCAGAAAAAAAGTGCCTTGTGAAATTTTAAGACATTCTCTAAACACATATCAGGAGGCTGTCAAGGCCTTGAGAAACAAATGCTTTATTTATTTCTCCTTACTCCAGCAGATGAAGGATCCTGTTCAGCACTATCAGTTTTGTCCTTAACCACACTGCCTCTATCTTTCCAAGTCGTTCTCCTGCATTGTGCGACAGCTTTCTAAATTTTTTCTTCATACGATCTCACTTCTTAGAATTAATGCTGCATTGTACAACTGGTTCAAAATGCTGACTTCTGACAGGTACACAGAAGCACAGTCAGAAGCACAGTCGTATTTAGCCCTGTCTTAAAACGCAACACTGGCTTCCTGAGACATACAGGTTGAATTTCAAAATATTGTGGCTCACATATAAGAGGTTGAATGGGCTCGCTCCAGGTTATCTATCAGACATTTTACAGTCCTACATCCCATGCCACTCACTAATAGGGCATAGGATGTAACGATATATATCGGATGATGATATAAAAACGTCTATCGTTTCATTTGACGCTATCGTTTGTTTCGTGGTGTCGCAAAATAAACTGTTTACGGCAATATTTTTTTATGGTTTTGATGGTCACTGTAGTGGCTATGTTAATTTCTTAAAGTTCTCTCTTTCTCTTATATTTAATATAACCACACTGTGGACGGACAAGCGCCTGTTTTTATGCGTTGTCATTAGCAACAATGACGGTAACACCATCGCGTGTCCGCTTGTTTATGTTCCACATAAACCTTTCACAATAAAGCTCAAGATCCTGTTGAGACTTTTCAAAATAAGCTGAATCACGTGAAAGAGCAGATTATTTACTGATGAGAAGTAAAAAAGATCCACCAGGTGCTAAAAAATAAACCTTAGACTCAAACGTTAGAGCAGGCGTTTCCCCGCAGCACGCCGTGTAATAAATACTCACAAAGAAAA
This sequence comes from Astatotilapia calliptera, assembly GCF_964374335.1. Classification (NCBI taxonomy): domain Eukaryota; kingdom Metazoa; phylum Chordata; class Actinopteri; order Cichliformes; family Cichlidae; genus Astatotilapia; species Astatotilapia calliptera. The sequence continues at coordinate 16,221,628 of NC_137439.1, forward strand.
CAGCGGCTGTTACAACTTATGCCTAAAAATGTATAGTTTCATGCATCGGTTAAAACACTCGACTCCAGGTACGCAACGCGCAGCTGGAAACACTTAAGGCAAGATGAGCTGCCCGAGATTCACAGAATTTACAGAAAATGTTACATTTGTGTGATTTATATCGTTATCGGACGATAGAATTCTTATATTGGGATATGAGATTTTGGTCATATCGCACAGCCCTACTCACTTATGTCCGCTGATTAACGTCTTACAGTAATTGGCTTGTGCAGATCACCCTGCAGTCTTAGTCGCAGCCTTGGAATTGTCTCTGTTTCTGGATTAGATCATTTTCCTCAGTAACCCAATCCAACTGAAAACCTACATCTTCTCATTAGCTTTTCTTTTCAGCTCAAATTACTGTAGTTTTAATTTATTGTGCCATTTTCATTCATTAATTTCATTAATTTAGTAGCTTAAATAATTATATTTTATTTCTTGTTCTTAAATCATTTTGTATTGTTTCTGTGATAGCACGTTGGTTCATGTGTCGTGTGCTTAAACGGTCTAGATGCAGTAATTAAACTGACCTGACTTGAGTTTGTTTTTCAAAACATCTTAATCAGCCATCTGCGTTTGGCTTATTGTTTTAGGAGCATACGATGTCTTCGAAACATCATCCACTGGAACTTAATCACCACCTTTATACTGAGGAATGTTATGTGGTTTTTGCTTCAGCTGATTGACCACAATATCCATGAGAGCAATGAGGTAACAGTAGTGATGTGTTATGGGGTTTGAAAGTATCACTGAGGTGTTAATTTACCAATACAAAGTCTTTAAAATCTTTTCTGAATTCTTTTTTTTCAGCCTTGGTGTCGCTTAATAACCACTATATACAACTACTTTGTGGTGACAAACTTTTTCTGGATGTTTGTTGAAGGATGCTACCTTCACACAGCCATTGTAATGACATATTCAACTGATAAGCTGAGAAAGTGGGTCTTCCTGTTTATCGGCTGGTGTAAGTATGATTGTTATCAATGCATTTGTCATGCTATATTCAGCTCAAGGCATTTTTTTATGAAACACATTTCATACTCTATGGAAAAACCATAGTGCTTTATAAACTCTATTCAAAGCATAAACAGGCTGAATATACAGACTTTAGTTTAATAAAATGGTAAAATGAAACAAAATAAGACAAAGTATTATTAGGTGACATTACCTTTACCTTAAGCCAAGCTATCATCTGTTTGGACACAATGAACATAAGCTTTCCTTTGATGAACCAATACTTTTAAATGAGTGGATTGTGTAAAATGCACCATTTCAAAGGCCTTGAATAAATCTAAAAACAGGGCACAGCAATGATATTTTTATCCACTGTGTTATTAAAATCTGTCACTGTATTTATAGAAGTTTTTTTTTCCATTTTACTATACTCTGATCTCTCTAAAAACTAGCTGATAAGGTTATAAGACATTTCTTTAGAAGATTAAAGTACAGCAGAAAAAAAATTGGAAAGCGGCTCGTACGAATGTAAAATATTTATTTATTTGTGTTATTGATTCTTGAAGGACATACATAATCAGGTAATCATTAAATCAGCAACCAGGGCACACATGCATTTAAACATGTAGACATGATCAAGACGGCCTGCTGAAGTTCAAACCAAGCATCAGAATGGGGAAGAAAGGTGATTTAAGCGACTTTGAACATAGCTGGGATTTTTTTAATAAATCCTCTTGAGAATTTACAGAGAACGATTAAAAAAACAAAAAAACAAAACAAAACAAAAAACAGTTCCCTGGGTGAAAATACCTCTTTGATATCAGAGGTCAGAGGAGAATGGAAAGACTGCTGCAAGCTAGTGGAAAGGCAGCAGTAACCACTCATTACAACCAAGAAGAGCATCTCTGAATGCACAGCTCTTCAGACCTTGCAGCCACGTCAGAAGATCAGACTTGGCGCCACTCCTGCCAGCTAAGAACAGGAAAGTGAGGCTCCAATTCACACAGGCTCACCGAAATTGTACAACAGAAGATTGGAAAAATGTTGTCTGGCCTAATGACTCTCAATATTTTCTGCAGCACTGTCAGAATGGTGGAAACAGCATGAACAGAGGTGGCAATGTGATGATAAAATACTAGTATATAAGTATACAATTTTTATGTAAATTGAAATAATCCTTAAATGTACTCAGCTTGAATCAGTTAAAGAGAACATGAGCAGAAAAAAAGAAGGAAAATGAAAAATAGCTCTGTTTTTTGTTGCCTACATTGTAGAGGGTAACTTTGCCTCTAACGAGGAACATGAGTAGCGAAGAGGTTAAAGTGGGATTCAGCAGGTGAAGGAACCCTAATATTAGTTGTGGTTCAGCATGGGGAAAAAGAATCGCAGCTCACAATAATTTCTATTGAGAGCTCCAGTAGGTTTTCTTAATGTAGCGGCTGTGATCAGCTGATCTAAATCCACCACAGTGCAGCAAGTTAACCAGTTTATCCTGCACTAACCTGCAGAGTATTTTCATGCAACCTTTAACCTCCTAAGACCTAAACTCTTCCACGGCATGCATTTTTTTTTACCTTGTTTTTCTTTTTATGAAAAATGAGAGCCGCATATGAGGATATTCATTTAAAATTTTGATAGAACAGTAGCAGTATAATGTCCTCATAAGTGGATATCAGGCCCTTGTAGAGCAAAACTGTATTTTGGTCTAAATAACCCAAAATGTGATGTCCACATATGTGGATGCCAGGTCCTAGGAGGTTAAATAGCACAGTTAGTCTTGCTCAGTTTGTTTTGCAGCATGTTTCACAATATGAAAAAAAAAAAACATGTCGCATTTACAGACCTGTACATACCTGATTAAAAAAATTGAAAACTTGCATATCCAATTTATCAAACACTACTGAGCAGTCCTTACCTTTAAATCTAACCTCTGTTCTTCATCTCCTGTCCTGCCTTTCTTATCTTTCTCTGAGTGACGTTAGCGCTCTTTCTTTTCTCTCCCTGTGAAATACAGCAGCTGGACCTTCAGCTAGAAAAAAAACTGCGAAATAAACTGAACACAGACAGTTTGTTTGTTAAGCTGATAGAAACACTGCATTTGAAATTACCTGCCACAGTGACAAAACGTCACTCCTTTAATACTTGCTTGTCTTCTGTAGAGCTGACTATGGCACACGTTTGGTTTTGTTGTGTGTGTGATGCTGTTATGTCAGTATGAACCAAAGGCTTTGAGGAATTCAACCTTGTTCGATCTATGCCATGAAATATTAAGGCAGTTTTAAAGGCAAAATTGGATCCAACATGGCGCTAGCAAGCTGTAACTAACAGAGTGACTGGTGAATGTGCTCAAAATTAGAAAAAGAACAGTTTGTCAAACAATACATATACTCAAAAGGAGAATTTCACTTTTCTTGCATTAATTGAAAACCAGGTTGTGACAAAACACTGTTATCAGGCGTTATTGTTTGAACTGAACATGTGCCCGAGAGTACAATCACTTCTCCAGTGAAGAGGAGGGAAACTCTTTAGTGGTTCATATCCGAGATAAGACTTTAATTTAATGAAAGAACCGGCATGCAGCGTGCTTGACTTTGAGTCCTGAATATACAGCAGATATCCCATCATGACCCTATAAATGATCTCACCTTGACTGATAAATCAAGCATATTATATGCTGTACAGAGCCAACATCATCAGGGACAGAAATACACAAAGTATTCTGCTCGCATGCTTCCCGGAAACACTGAGATTTTCTCCTTCTGTTTATGTAATGGACATAGTGTGCTCAGCTGAAAGAAAAAACCCCTCATACTTTACTTCAAACTAGGTCATGAGAAAATGAGTTAATGGAGCTTTGTGAGCACAAGATTAAAATATGAAGTCTTATCAGCAGATGTAGAGAGTAGATGACGGTGAATGACAGATGGATGATATTATTGGGAAGCTAATGTTAGCTTTGAAATAGAAATAAAAAAAAGATCTCACACATATTCATCAGATTTTTAATTCTCTAATATGATTTTAATAAGAATATAATAGTAAGTACTGGCAGCTTGTCTCAAAAAGATTAGATTAGCAGAGTAGTTCCTATTTGCAGGTCCACTCATCCACTCCACCTCCATATATAAAGTATTATCCATTTAAGTCGTTAATTTCATATTAACAATCATAGAGTATGTACAATATAATATATGCTTTATTTTAAATGGGGTTATTGCAGGTGCTTTCTCATTGGGTTTCATTTGGAGAGGCTTCTAATTAATTTCATTAGGAGGTGATAGAAGTGGGGCGCATGAAATCTGTCCGCTACCACAGGTCTGATGAGCTGGGATCAAAACTGCTTTTGATGTGTGTTTTATTTAAAGTGATTTTACTGATGCTTTTCAGATTTACGAACATTTCGTCCGATTTGTGGACATTTTCCTCCTGCAAAGCTGTTATATGTTACATGTAACGAAAAATTTGATGAAAAACAGTCTGAAGACAGCTAATAAAATTAGTATGCTCTGAACGGTGATTGCATTCGCGTTTGATTGATACGGTCAGTGCAGTTGCTCTTTTCTGGAGAGGTCAATGCTTTTTATAAGAAATCTCAGCCTATTCAAGCACACTTGGTCTTACTTTGTCAGGCCTGGCACCTAACACGCTGATTTGACACGTTAAGGCATGGCCTTTATTCAGCAGTGACTGATTTTAGAGGTATGGTGAACTGGTCCTTTTTTGTTTTATTAAAGCAGTTAAAAAAGATTGTTTTGATTTGTGTTGTTTGTTTTATATGTGAAAAACCTTCTATTTACTTTGTCAAAGCATCAACATCAAAACTTTTTCCAGATATACATTACATGCTGGACTAGGGGAAGCAGTTGTGATTCATGAGTTATATGGTATGACTCTGAAGCCCCTTTTGGCAGAGATTATGCTACTGTTGCCATTACTCTATAACCCTTGAGGGCAGTAAAAATTGGAGCATGTTCTGTTTTAACTTGATTCTTTGTAGTTGAAGCGTGTTAGTTTGTTATCCCCTCCCCCTCCCCATGGCTGTGCATGTAACAAAACAAAAACCGAAAAGCAAAGAAAAAAAAAAACAATCTTTGATTTTTGCCTTTATTATTCTGACCTTCTTTCTTCAATTCCATGAAAAAAAAAAATCTGTTTACCAAATACGTTTTATTTTATTTCCACTTACACGACTCTTCCTTGTTACTCCAGGTATTCCGTGTCCTATAATTGTGGCTTGGGCCATAGGAAAGCTGTATTATGAAAATGAACAGTAAGAAATCCCCTAATAATTTGTGGCCACATAATTAGAATGTTTTCTGGATAATTTCTTTAATTAACGGTACGTTTCTTCTTCTTTTCCTGTCAACAGATGCTGGTTTGGTAAAGAACCTGGAAAATACATGGACTACATTTACCAGGGACCTGTTATTCTTGTGCTTTTGGTGAGCTACAACAAAGAAAACGGACTGTAAATTTATTGCCATTAATTTGACATTATTTGCTAATTAACATAGAAAATCTGCCCTATACTGATTTTTTTTTTGCATTTCTGTGCAGTGACTAGATTAGAAAGTCACAAAAGCAGTACAGTGCAAAAGTACTGAGCCCCTCACTTTTGAATATTTTGTGCAGCCATTTATTGAAATGTGCAAACATGGAACATTTTTGGTGTGACCACCTTTATTCTTCAACACAGCCTGAGCTCTCTTCGGCAAGCTTTCCAGCAATTCCTTTAAGCAGCCTTCAGGCTCGAAAAAGAACTTTTACAATACCAGCAAGCTTCAAAGGCAGCACGACCAGCTGGTCATACCAACATATTGACTTTCAAGTATTCTTCAGGACAGTCTGGACTCTCTTAGACAAGCTTTTTTTGTAATTTCTTTAAGTAGTCTTCAGAATTAGGCTTCTTTGAAGGACATCAAAAGCTTTTCTTTGGATGTTGTGTTTTGTTCTGTTCTCCATGAAGATGATCCTACACTTTTTCAACAATGTTGTGGTCTCAGCTCTGTGGAGGCCAATCCATGACTAATAGTATTCCACTGTGTTTTTCTATCCAGGTAAGACTTTAGTATATAGATTGTTTGAAATACAAAAAAACCCCAAGCTGTTGCCAATCAGATGCTTTAGATATGATATTACATAGTTAATCAATATCAATTAATTTCACTTTTCTGCATTTTTGATTCCATATGAAAAATACAGCCCCAAAGCAGGACACAGCTTCATGTTTTTACATATGGCCAGTGGTCAGCATTAAGTGAACTGACAAACAAAAAGCATCCCACTGAAAATGGTCAGGTGCAAGGACTGGACTGAAAATGAATTAAAAAGGACTCAATGTCCAAAGAAAAACTTCTGACTCCTTTGAAGCTAAATATAAAGAAATGAGGGATGACTCATGACTTTTGCACAGAACTGTAGTCTTAAGGGTTTCCAAACAAAAGACTTCTGAAAATAAGAAATTGATTTCACATAAATGTTTGTGCTTATGTAAGTCCTTAGCAACATGTAATATGATTAATCACTGTCTTGTTAAGGAAGATTATATGCTGTGACGAGTGTTACTTCTTCTCTCCCAGCTCAACACTGACTGAGCTGTCTGATATTTTCCCCTCTGTATAATATAAGTCATTAGCACAGCATTTTAAAGTAATAATTTCCTTATGTCTTCTTCTTCTAGATAAACTTTGTTTTCCTCTTCAATATAGTTCGAATTCTTATGACCAAACTAAGAGCTTCAACCACATCAGAAACAATACAGTACAGGTGAGTTGATTCTGTTGGTAACTGCATATAAATTTAGGAGCAGTACACTTTGTCTTCCTTCTTTCAAGGACATTAAGGAGTGTTTCAGAAGAAGTACATTTTTAGAGTGATTAGACTCATTTAAACCTTTATCATCAGCATCAGACCTCATTTCATACAAATCTAAGAGCGTTAATATCCTATCAGTGAACAGATGTTTGGTGATCAAAGGGTCCGATGTTAATGATAATTAAATCAAACTGCTATTAAGGAAGAAATCTGTTATTGTGGTTGTGACTTTTGCCTTATGACTTTAAGGCTAAGTATTGGAAATTTTGTGGGAAAAGAAACTAACTTCACTAAAAAACTGTGCTGTGATTTGGTGTCTTGTGAAATTTGGATGGTAGAGTCATAGACCACATGAAAGCATCCATCCAACCTTGTATGAATGGTTCAGGCTTTTGGTGGTGCTGTGATGGTGTATGGGGGATATTTTCTTGACATACACTGGGCCCTGTTGTACTACATGATCATCATTTAAACACTGACCACCTCCATCCCTTCATGACTACAGTGTACCCATCATCTGACGGCACAAAGCTCAAATCATCTCCAAGTGGTTTCTTCGACATGACAATAAATTCACTTCGCAAATGCCAAATGTCGCCACATGTCAATTCAACAGTGCACCTTTCGGGTCTGGTGAATGGGAGGTTCACATCATGAATGTGCAGCTGACAAATCTACAGCAACTGCGAGATGCCGTCATGTTAAAACGGATCAAAGTCTCTGAGGAATGTTTGAGGAACCTTATTCAAACTATGCCACAAAGGATTAATGCAGTTCTAAAGGCAAACAGGGGTCCAACACAGGTCTAACCTGGTAACCAGTGTGCTTAATAAAGTATATAATAATAATAATATAAGCCTGAAACAAAATAAGTATATTGTCTTGTCTTGTAACTTATTACAGGACACTGCAAAAGTACTACAAATGTGCTTCTTACCCATAAAATAAAGATTCAAGACAAACGCCTCAACCTTAGTGAACTCAGTTGCAATACTTCATGCAAGAAGTTCTTTCATTTACACGCACTAGTAACAGTTAAAGGGGAAAAACCTTGGGTTTGTCTGATTCTGTGTGCCTGAGAAGAGAGCAGAGATTTAGCGTGCGCTTGAGAGGCACGAGCTGAGTGCATACCTGAATTATGCTGTTAGGTTGTAGATCTGGAATGGCTGAAATTGCTAAAAGAGTGAGCTTGTTTACCTACCTGCTGTTACTGTGTCAAGTGTGTTTTTCTCCAGTGGGGATTATTTCAAGCGCACAGAGTGTTTTCAGTGTCACGGCTCAGACAATCTGAGTGTAGTCTTTTCAGGCTGGGGCTGGATTGCTGGTGGTTGTTGTGAGCCATACAAATTTAAGCAAATGAAGCACAGGGGTTTCAAGCTGAACTTCTTGACCTTAAAAAAACCGATTGTTTTAAAATGAAAATTATAATCAGTAAGGGCAAAGAAAGGTTTGTGGTCATCCCTAAATTATGGGACTGTCATAGCTCATATTAAAAGTCCCCACCATGGTCTTTTCTGTTATTCCTTGAATTAGGTTTGGCTGTTGCCCTTATGATCTTGAATCTTTTTCTCACGTGAGTGCTTTCAGAGTTTTCCCTGTCTGAGCCTGTGTGTATTTTGTTCTGCAAGTATTGGTTTTTTTTGTCCTTCTTTCTTTTACTTGCCCTTTTGTTTTCCTCATGTGGCTTTATGTGTTTTCACTTTCTTTTTCCACCCTGATTTGATTGATTTCTCCTATCTCTCGCCTGTTCTCGAGACTCCCTTGTTTTCTGCTGCCTCCCTGTGTTTTGGATTGCTCCTGTTGGGTTTTAGATTCCATGGATTTGGATTCATTTGAGTTTTTCCATCACACTTCACACTGCTTTTGGTTGTCTATGAGTTCTAGATTAAGGTTTCTAGTTTATCCATCCACTTGCCAGTGCCTGCTGTGTCTGCTTATTGGATCCTCTTGTGAACATTTCAAAGTATGGGACAGTTTGAGCTTTATTTTGAAAAACAAATTCAGAGAGCCGAAGCAAAATTGGCTTGGACGTGCTCAGAGGAGGCGTAGTGGACATGTTGGACATGTGACAGGACCACAGAGGAGGTTTATGGATGCAGTGGAGGAGGACATAAATCATCCACATTTTCATCTATAGATGTGATGGCTTATTGTTGCATTGCAAAACCAAGAAAGCTAAACTTTGCTCTTATTCACACTGTCAAAATTATTACAGAAGAGCTAGAATTATATGTGACATACATATTTTTGCTACCCCTGAAAAGGGGCCCATCTTCCAATCTGAAACATCCATGTGGTGGAGGGTGACATTTTTATTTTTATCCCTGTCTGCCGCTGACACAGAGTCATGCATTTTCCAGAATCCACTGGGCTGACATTCAAGGCTCAATTTTTGCAATTCTATAAATGAGACTCCAACTCTGTCTTCACAGAAAAGCCGTGAAAGCAACACTAGTCTTGCTACCTCTGCTCGGCATCACCTACATGCTCTTCTTTGTGAATCCGGGGGAGGATGACATCTCGCAAATTGTGTTCATCTATTTCAACTCCTTTCTACAGTCTTTTCAGGTGAGATTATGATTAATAATACAGTGTGACAGTGGCCAGAGTTTGAAAGCTCACACTCACTGCCCACAAAGCTAAAATATGAATCATTCTGATTTCTTAATGTGTTTTTATCTCAGAGTTGTATCGCTACTTTAAAGAGCGACTTTTCAGGTTCTAAGGCTTCTTGTGGGAAGATGATTTGAAGTAGCATCCTGGCTGCGCTTACACACAACATGGCCCTCCTACCTCATGTTCAGTGCTCTCAGCTGTCAGGAATAACAGAGCCATGTGGGCATGATTTCTGCTCTGTGGCTATTATGTATTTATTTATTTATTTATCTCCTGTGCTTAAATGTAGGGCTGAGTAGGGGGAGGGGGGGTTCGAGTAGAGCTTTAAAAATTCTATATTTTGCTTTGGAAATTTGTTTTGCCTTTTCTTTATAATGATTGCGTCTAATTACAGTGCCATTACATAATACAGGCACATTTTCTGCTTCTAATTCTAATGTGTCTTATTTTGCAGGGGTTCTTTGTGTCAGTGTTTTACTGCTTTCTAAACGGAGAGGTGAGTCACTGGAGTTTAGCAAAACGCCCGTTATTTATGATGTTAATTTTACTGTCAATGTCTTTGGGTTTTTTTCTTTGATACACAAGCTTAATAAAACCATAAATTGATAGCCTTAATTCGTTTTAATATTGTTTTTCTAACTTGCCTCCAAGTTAACATTTTTATGTTCAACCAGGGGGAGGATCAAGTAGCTGTAATAGAAAAGAAAATGCCAAAGAGTTTCCGTGCAGTCAGTGAAATAACAGCATAGAAAACTTTTATGAGGCTGTCTCATTTTTGCCTGATTGAAATAAAAGCAAATTACCAAAACTCCAGCTGGTTGAAAGTCATTAACGCCATTATGATTACACATAAATTGTGATAAATTGTGATAGAAAAAAAATGAAGGACTCTCTTGCTGCGCGCTCTCATCCCTAAAATTATTGAAACTCGGGGGTAAAGAGTTTGTTAATTTAATGACGTGATGTGAAGAAATTGAGTCATACTATTTGAACAGATATTAATTGCAATTTAAGACTCTGAGTGGCAAACAACAAAACGAAAAAAGCAATTGTGTGACTTTAGGCCACATTACAAACGACTGCTGTAAAGCGGTCCTTATTTAAAAAATGAAAAATTAGGAGGCTTGACTTAACTATTGCTATTTATTATATGATTTTGCTAGTATAGTGCATAAAAACCACCCAGCTCTGTCACAGCTTGTTGTTTTCCGATTTTGGTTTTTGTCCATATGGACATTCTGGCTTCCTGTCTTTGTCTGGCTTTAGTATCATTTTTAGAAAAAGAAATAGTGCATAAATATGTAGAACACTTTTCAAACCACAGCTACAAAATGCTCCACTAATATAAAACAAAATACAAAATGACAAATACCACAAATATAGAAATGTCATCAAAACTTACGCTCCCTTTTTATGTGAGCTGTCAGGGTGGGTGTGACACTTTAATATAACCCCTGATTTGGCTTCATTAGTTGGAAGGAAATTTGGAGCTATCCAGCTTTTTATTGCCGAAAGACGGACAGGGATCTGAGAATTGTCAGTATAGTTTATATATCATCTGACATAAATAGAGCTTAACACAAGTAGAATCAAGACTAATGAGAGACTAATAGATCTATTTGCAGGACTCAAACTGAAATTGATTCAATTGGCTACTGACGTGGTTCATAAGACAAAAATATCCAGTACCAGGGGATCCAATTATTAATTTCTTCTGCAGTGGTCAAAGTCAAACCGTGTTATGTTTACTACTGTCAGTTATCTAGACACAGAACAAGTGTTAATTGAAAGAATTTGTGTCAAAACATCCTTTTTCTGTCATAACGCTGTGTGAGGCAGGCAGGAATAGGACCCAAAAACGCAGAACACACATGCAGGGCTGAACTCACTTTACTGCTGGATTCAGAAACTAAGCTAACTGAAAAACTAAACAAAACAAAACTGGAATGACACTAAGAAACTAAACAGCCAGAATATACAGCCAGAGGAATGAGGGAGATCAAGAAGAGGCCGGAGGAGACACAGGCATATACACACCAGGATTAAGGGCAGAGAGGAAATACCTGGGAAACACGGCTGGACATAATCTAACTGACGAGACAACAGTGGCGTGTCTAGAAAATTTTTGTTGGGGGGGCCAGGTAGGGGCACAGATTTGGAGAAGGGTGGCAGATTTAATTGGCAGATAATGTTTAAAAAAAAAATTCTACCAACCATTAACCATAATTCAATAATCCTATAAACCTAATAACCAAATGCACTTTTAACTCTTATTAGAATGAGATTTTAACCACTACGGTGCAAAGTTTTTAGATACTGCGTTGATAAAGTACAAGAGATACAATCAGTGCTTTGTCAGTGTTTACTCAGCATTCAAGGACAGCAATATTTGCATAGTATTTTTACTGACATATACTGCACATATGTTTTGGGCAAAAACATTTTTGAATATTAAAATACGAACATTTGTAGCAAACAATTGACAAATTAGCCAGTTCCAATGTAAAACTTTCTCTGCCTGTTAAAAAAAGAAGATAATCTTCTCACAAACTGGTGTTTGATTTTGAAACAGGAAAAAAGTGGAGAAACAACTGAAAAGACTAATATTTGAATAAAACTTTCTATGCTGCCTTATGGTAAACTTTGGTAATATTGATAAAGAACAACACTGGCTGATGATGAAATACATTCAGCTGGCATGGTGACACTGCCAGTATAACCTGCAGGGCTGGACTGGGACAGAAAATCGGGCATTGGTCCCGCCTTCACTGTTGTGATTGGTGTGGGGGTAGGGACAGGCTTAGGGCGTCGGGGGGTTCCCTGGAGGCATCTTCCTTGGGGGGCTCAACCCGGGGTAGCGGTCATGTCCGGTTAGGGACTCTGTTGGCTCTCAGGTAACTGTTTCCTCGCGGCTGCGTGCAGCGGGGCTAGGGGAGGGTCTGTGCTGACGGACGTGGGTTACTGACCTGGTAGCCTGGCTGCCCCTGGGTGGGTCCGGGATGGGCGTGAGGTTCTGGGGGCGCTCCGTCTCTGGGCTGGGACCCGGACCGGGCCTCGGGGGCTTGGGTCCTGGTTGGTGTGTTGCCGGGGTTGTGGGCGGGTGGGTGCATGGGGGCCCAGCCCTGGAGCAGGGTGCCGCCGGTGCGTCGAGCCACCTGGGGGGCTCTTCAACTGGTGGGGGAGATTGTCACATCTTGCAGGAGCTTTCCTCTCCTCAGGAGCTCCCTCTGCAGGAGGGGGAGATACAGGAGAGGTGGAGGAAGATCTCAGCCTGGGTGTTTATTGTCTTATGTAGTCTGGAAGATGAGTGGATGGTGGGGTGGGTGCAGTTTTCTCTGTGGTGGGGTTGGGTGGACTGTCCCGGGCTCTGTGGGGCCGGGCGGCGCTGCTGCACTGGGCCCGGTCTGGATGGGCCTGGGCCCCCTTTCCCTGGCGGGTCGCGGAGTATGGGGGTGCCTACTGGGGTCAGCGGGGGAGCTGGCCCCAGGGAGGGGTCACTTGCCCCTCCCTTCCTTCCCTCCCCATCTCCAGCTGCCTCCCTCTTCCCGCTCCACCACAACCACCCACACATGCAGGGCCTTGGAGTAGGGGTATGTCACCAGGGTGCAGAGGAGGCTACCCCCCCCCCCCCCCCCCCCCCCTCTGTCCCCTTCTGGCTGCCTCTGCCTCAATTTTATCCCACAACTTAGACATTCACATTACTCACACTCTCATTACACATACATATAGGATCTTGGGGGTGGGCACGATACACGGAGTCCAAAGTACCATCAGGGTGTACACCCCACCCCTGGCATCGTTGCCCACCTCTCAATTTTAAATACACGTAGACATTGAGGGCTAGCAGGAGGGACCGTGCGCTTACCTGCTGCTCTCTGGCAGGTAGCTCCATGCCCTCCTGGGTTTTAAATGCACCTTAGAACACACATGCATCAACACTACAATGAGCGGGTGGAGGGAGGTTTGGAGTCTTCTCTCACCCCCATTCTCTGCGACCTGCTGGAGCGGGGGGGCTAGGAGGAGTTGGCTGTCCGACTGCGGTCTGGAGTGTGGAGCCTTCCTGCTGCTGCGGAGTCGGGGCGATCTGCCTCCCCCCACCGCAGGGAAAAGGGAAACACCACCTGGGTCTGGGTGCAGTTCCCCCCTCCAGGGGCGGGGGCACCTAGACCCGGTTTGTAGAGTACGCTTGGGGAGTGTGATCGCGTGTACAACGTCTCTTTATGTCTGTCTCCACGTTGGTTGAGTGTGGAGTAAGTGCATATGAGAGCATGAGGGTGGGAATGGATGTTTGTATCTGTGTGTGCCTGTATGTCTGTGTCTATATGTCAGGTTGGGTGTCAGGCGCCACCTCTCTGGGGACATCTCAGGCCCTCCAAGGTTTGGAGGCCTATCTCCCCCTACAACCACTTCCCCTGCCAGTGGCGGACCCCCTCAGACATCGGTGCGTTGGTGGTTCTTTGTGTCCGGGGATGGGCGTCCAGGTACACACCGGCTCACTCCTTGGCGGCCGCTTATCGGGGCCTGGAGCCTGGGGCTCGCTCGGGCCACTTCGGAGGTGGGGTGCCCCCGGCCTCTCGGCCTGGGGCTCGGTCACTCAGGCGCAGCTGGCTGCCGGCGGAGCTCACGGGCGCGTCACTGCAACCCCCCCTGGCTTCTGCTCCGCGGCTGCTGAGTGAGCCCTCATCTGGGACTCTCCTCAGCTCTTTCCGGGACAGTGGCGCAGCTGCCCCTCTGTTGGTCTTCCTTGGTCTCTTGTGTTCTGGGGGCCTCTGGATGTCTGGAGTTTTGATCTCCTCCACGCCTGCTTCACGCCCTGGAGGACGGGGCTGTGGCCCCCCCACACCCTCTAGCAGATTATTACATGAAGGAACCTTTTAAAAAACAAAAAACAAGCGCGTCCATGCTCACAGGTGTACACACGGGTGATCACACCCACAAACTACAACCTTTTTGGCTCCTACCTCAAAGCACACTGTGTTCTGTTGATCTTATGTGCTGGACAATAATGTTTAACATTTAGTATTTACTGTCATATTCCCATATATCATTGTGATGTTGTTTATTCTATTACTCTTGTTCTCTTCTGCTTGCTTTCTTTTTTCTTTCTCAGCAGGTGATCCAGGTGATTGATATATGCATTTTTTTTTCTCTGCCCGTTCTGTTGGTTTAGATAATTATTTAATAAAAGCTAGATATTTTAAATGAGAATAAGAAAGAAAAGTATTTCTTTGTGCCCCCTTTCCCTGTTAATGCCCTACCTGGCCCCCTGGCAAAACTTTGCTAGACCCGCCCCTGCACAGTTACCAGCTGTCAGCTACATAAAAAAGGATCCTGGTGGGTGGTCTTCACGTTTCCCTCTCACCAGATATCCAAACCGACATCATGACCAGCAGCTTTACAGCTGTGGCTCCAGCAAACATCAGCTGATACTAGAAATTAATATTAAATAAATTCTAACAACAGCCGATCAAGCTTAAACGTGCTGCTGTTGTTTAGCGCAACATCTGCTGGTTTCGTCTTTCTGGCGCAAAGTGGGCGATAAACAAGAGAGAAAAGCCGATCAGCTGATCATTGATCAGTTTCATGATTGAAGTAGCAACAGGAGAGGCAGGATGAGAGAAGAGGCAGCTGTGCAGCGTAAAGACAGAATAAATCCAGCTTTGTGTCTTTTTCCATTCTAGCTGAAGTTCGGGACAACCTGCGTCTCTTCTCAGCTCAATACGAAACGTGTAATATTTTCTCTGATTGAGGGACCATTCCATTTTTTTAAGGAGCCGTTGGCAACTCTACTAACTAACCTTATGAATAAAATAAAGTTCACTATCAGTAACATCATAGCAACCGAACAGCTGTATAAAAACTCCAAGCTGGCTAGAACGCAGTATGAGTTATTGCAACTGACAGTAAAAAGTCAGCACAACGAAAATAAACTCCACCTAAACTTGGTTCATATCTGACCCAGATAGACTGCAGGTCATAACTTCTTACCTGAAGTTCAGTTCACCTGACACTCGGACTGGCGGCTGCTTCGGGTCTCTCCTCCTGCCTCCCCTTCCCTCATCCACCTGTTGCCTCTGTGGAAGCCCCGCCATAGCCACCACCAAACAACGGAGTTATTTCTACACATCGACCTGCATCTGGCCAATCCACCACCTCTCATTGTTCATGCCGTTACAAAAAAAATAAAAAATAAGTCAAATAAGCCCGATGGCCAGTCCAGCTATGTTAACCTGCAACCAAATCTGCAGCTCCATACAGCAATGTTACGACTTAGATTACATCTTGTAACTCATAACTCTTATGTTAGCTCCCCTCTGTAGCATACTGTCTGAAATATTCCACGGCTGCAATAATTCTTTAAGTGTTATTTTTTCCTTGGTATTCTAATTTCACCGAAGTTTACTAAACTCAACAAACTTAATATTACTTACCGGGACATTTATTCTGTCCTCATTTTCTTTCACCGAAAAATTGTTTCCTGCAGTGCGTCTTTCTGCTTGGCTCTCCTACCTTTGCTAACGTGATGCACATAGCGCAGAAGCCGATGCTGCATTCACTTACACTCGGATATCTGAGCTTCACCGTGAAAACATAATCGGACATTTGATATTTGATTGAATTTTATTGTTTTGCCTTTGGGGTGGCACCTGGGGTGGTCAGTCTGGTTGGGGGGGTGGCCTGTGCCCCCCCAGGCCACCCCGCTGGACACGCCATTGCGAGACAAGGGAACCAAAACTGAACAAGATGCACACAGGACAAGAGACTGTCAGAATAAAACAAGAAACATGCACTGAGCCGCAGACTGACTGAATACAGGGAACAGAGGGAGGAGAAAGAGACGAGTAGGTAGACACAGACAGGGGGCAAGAGAGTGAGAGCAACCAGTCAGACACACAGAGACATGACTGGGAAACAGGCGAATAAACAGGGAGACAAGAGAGACTTCACAGGGAGGCACAAATAACTAACACAGGAGATTCTGGGGAGGATGCACACAGACCAAGACAAACGGGACACGAAAGGGAACAAAACTTGATGTACGAAGAAATAACCCCAGGGCTCTCAAACTGAACATAATAATCACAAATACTCCATGAAGAAAGAACAAGAGCAAACAATGCAAAACAAAATGCCTCATGAAGCCAAACAAACTCAAAACACTAGGTCAACGACAGTTTCAGATACTGGGTCAATTATAGACCGGCAAGCCATTGAAATCAAATGAAACATTACGTCCTTCAAGTCTAAAGGATGCATTTATTTATATAGTGAGGCATAGTGTTAGCATGTTTAGTAGGAAATTTGAAGCGTTGACTTAAGTCAGTGGTGTCCAACTCCAGGCCTGAAGGGACGATGTCCTGCAGGTTTTAGATGTGTCCTTGATCCAACACAGCAGATTTAAATGGCTAAATGACCTCCTCAACATGTCTTGAAGTTCTCCAGAGGCCTGGGAATGAACTAATCATTTGATTCAGGTGTTTTGACCCAGGGTGAGATCTAAAACCTGCTGGACACCGGCCCTTCAGGCCTGGAGTTGGACACCCCTGACTTAAAGGTATACTGATTGAGTTGATTATCTTGAGTTGAGGTAACGTGGTTGTAATTTTGTAGCAAGGATTTTGCTTTTTGAGACTTTTGGATTAATATTGATGTTATCTGGAATTGTTGAGGCTCTTTAGTCAAAGATCTTGAATTGATCAAAGCAAACAGAAACACTGAGGCATATGCATCATTGTGATGGAAAGAAAGATTCCTGAATAAAACTCTGTTGGAGGATTTCATAATGAGAGGGACCGCATTTTCCGCTCTTAACCCAAATGAATCAATCAGATGCTTTCTGGCAGCCAAAACATGAAACACTTGAGGGAAGATGAACAACTTTAATAATTGACTGACACTTTTCGGCTTGTGGCCTTCATCAGGGCCTTCATCAGGCCACATCTTCCCTCAAGTGTTGCTGGAGTTCCTGCATTGTGAATTCTTTCATCCTCTCCATGCACCTTGGAAGTAGGTGAAGTTGTGCCAGAAATTTTTGCAGCCAAACCATGAAACAAATTAGTAAGTCATGTTGTTACAAGTGCACAGTCAAGTTTCAACATTTTGGGGATAGACATAAATATGCGTAGTGTTGTTTTTCTTAGTTTACTGTACCCATATTAATTAAACTGGCTTTTCTTCAGTGGTCTGGTGGAATGAGTCAGGAGGATTGTGTTGGGACTCTTGATTGAGCCGATAGTGAAGCCAAAATGCTGTGTAACTCTTCACAAGTGAAGTAGACGTATAACTTCTGAGAAAGAAACCTTTTTTTTCCAGGGCAAAGTTGCCAGGCCTTTTAAGCAGTTTCACTCAATGATTTGATGCATGCAATTTTTATGTTCTGGGGGACCATTGAAATTCCCATTCTTTTAAATGGGGTCTTTAAAATAAGTGCCCAAATAACTGCCTAAAAGTGTTAAGAAGATGTCAAGTCCTAGCAAGTGGCAGGACCTGCATCAAAAAACATTGACTGCAGTCATTAAAATTAATGTGAGTGTGGAAAACTTTGTACCTGACTTGGATTCAAAGGACTGAATACGGACACGGGGAGGTGGATGAGCAGCAGAGACAGAAATTAGGTTTTGTGGCCAAATATGCTGAAATCACCATTTATTTGATTTTAAAATATAACGCCAGATCATGGTGGAAGGTTGTGAAGGTGACTTTTATTAAGAATCACATTCAGAAATTTTTAATAAAAGAAAAACCTATAAATCGAGACAAAAGGACAACAGACGGGGAGTATAACGATTATGTCACGTTTGATCGTAATCGAGAGGAAACAGAAATTAAATCAGTATAATAATGGGGTTTAATTTATACATAAAGACACACATTGTGGGAACAGAGCCCTTTAAATTATTGGCAAAAAAGTTATATTTTTTTAATATAACATTTTTACCTGAATATTATTTTTCATTAGTTAGTTAATTAGTTAATGTGTTTACGGTCTCATAGTCTACCGTTAAAGTCATACATTTACAGTCATGAGAAAATCAGAGTTTTAACAGGACTCATTATAATCTTGTTAAAAACTTAGCACACCCTTACTGCTTCCACAGGAATGCAGTAGGTATTGTAAGTAGCAGCCAGGTGCTGCTAATCAAATGCACTCGATCAGCTGCTCATCAACAAGTGTGACAACCTCTTTGGTGACAGAAACAGCAAAAAATCCAAGAACCACATCGCAGACTCTACAGGATTTAGTTAGCATGTTAAGTGTTAAAGTTCATGAAAGTATAATTAGAAGAAAAACGAGCAAGCACGGTTTGTTTAAAAGGGTTGTCAGGAGAAAGCATCTCCAAAATCACATGGCAGGAACGCTTAGGTTTGCAAAGTTGCAACTGAACAAACCACAAAACGTCTGGAACAATGTCCTTTGGACATGTGAGGCCAAAGTAGGGATGTTTCGCCATAAAGCACAGTACCATGTGTGGAGGAACCCAAACACAGCAAATCAGCACAAACACCTGAGACCAACTGTCAGCACCGTGTTGGAGGGCTGATGATTTCGGCTGTTTTTTGCTGTTACAGGACCTGGGTACCTTGCGGTCACTGAGTCGACCACAAACTCCTCTGTATACCAAAGTACTCTTTCAAATGTGAAGCCATTTGTCCAATAGCTAAATCAGCAGCAAATCTATAACAGAATCTGAAAAAGAAAAGAGTCAAAGTGTTATAATGCCAAAGTCAAGACCTAAACGTGACTGAAATGATGGAGCAGGACCTTAAGAGAGCTGTGCATAAACAAATGCCTACAAACCTCAATGAACTGAAGTGTTGTAAAGAAGTGTGGGTTCTTCCAGAGACTGGAAGTCATACAGAAAACAATACTTCAAGTTAAGGAGCGCTAAAGGTGCTTTCTACAAGCTGAACTGAATAATGGAGTTTCACAGGACTGCACAGAATCTTCTAAAACAATTATTTATTCACATGGCTCTATCTTTACATTAAACAATTAAAATGACTTCCCAAAATGTTGTATAATATCTTAAAAAATAATTTGAAGTTTATTGTAATATTATTTTATTCTCTATATATCTTGTTATCGTTGTAGGTTCGCTCAGCAGTAAGAAAACGGTGGCACCGCTGGCAGGACAACCACGCTCTTCGAGTTCGAGTGGCACGAGCCATGTCTATCCCGACCTCTCCGACCAGGATCAGCTTCCACAGCATCAAACAGACCACAGCCGTGTGACCACAGAAACACACAATCTCCATACTGATTCCTCCAGCAAGGTCGCTGTTTGTCCGGTATGACTAAGGAGTCATGCGATTTATTTTGCCTGGTGACAAAAGTTCATTTTAACTGCACAAAAATGACATGAAGTTCTCGTTATAAGGTACCGTTCGGGACGTAGACGGGCTGGGTTTTTTCGAAACAACGAAATGGTTCAATGGTCACATTACATCAGGTTTGACCCTATAATTTTAGTGTTGTTACTGGTTATGAGTACTTGAAATTTGACTGACCATGACGCATTCATATGTTGCCAAAACTGCCATTTGTATCTATTATGATAAAAATGCTAAACTGCTCTTTGAATTACCTGCTCTTTATCAGCAGCTTAATTTGACAGAAAGAAGCTTTTTGGTAAGGAAGAAAACAGAAAACAGCACAGAGTAAAAACAAAATAATAAAAAATGAGTCATAACACTCTGAAGTGAAAACAATTTAACGTACAGTCATCAACTGCTTTTTTTAAACTAAAACACAATCTCAACACATGATGTTTTGGTTAATGTGAGATGTGGCTATTTTATACAAACAAGCCATTGTTAAGAAGCTTTTATAATGTGTCTTTTTTTAAAATCATTTTTCTTCTTTCTTTTTTACATCTTTCTTACTGTTGTAAACATTGGTAAATACTTTTTTCCCCTCTTTGTTCTGAGGATTTGATTTTACAACTATTTTTATTTCCTTTTGTTAGACTTGGTCTTATTTTTTTGTTGCTTTTTTTTTTTTTACTGTGCAAGGAAGGTGTTGACATAAAGAGCAATTTAACGTATTATGTGTTTGAACTCCCCGAGAGCGATAAATGAGCGTTCCCAACTTAGAGTTCTCTTGCAGACGAGGAAAGGTATGATTATATATACATTATTTTATGGAGCCAAGTGATTCTCATTTATGTAATCTGTTAAGTGCTGCGCATGGATTTGTCATGCAGGCACAGTGGAAGCAGATTAAATTCTTTTGGCTTTACGAAATCCTTGTGGCTTCCTTATAATCAGTGTCACATACTAAGCTTCTGGGTCAAAGGAAGAGGAGCTTGACAATATGAGGACCGATCCTTTTCCTAAACCCTTGCTCTGGTGAGATCAACCTTCTGCTTGCCTGTAACCCCGGCTCTTACACCTCCTAAGGCTGCTCACCCAATAGTAATTTAAACAGCCATGTATGGACAGATAATAATAAGGGAGGAAACGTTTGTTATGAAAAGGTTTATCGATCAATTACAGCAAGCTTACATTTTGATGCACATATTCCCTTCTGTGTTGATAGATTAGCTACACATCTGTTAAATAAAAACTGTCTGACATTTGATGGGTGGCAAAATCAGCACCCCTCATTTCTGTTTGATGTGTGTTTTGTGTGGATTTAACAATAACGCTTAATACTGTGATACTCCAGAGGGGTCATTAAGAAGATTTTGCAAGCTTCGGACAGAAAGTGAATGACCTTCCCATGTTTTATTTATTTATTACGTTTATGTATTTATTTCAGATTATATTTGCATTGATATCGGGGTTTGTATTTAAAAGTGTCACATAAAACATCCAGAATTTATTTCAAAAACTGAACCCATGTGAAGATGGTGTATATAACACAAAATATTTAATCACATCTTGATGTAAAAAAAGTATTTTGTAAACTTTTGCTACATTACAACATCTGTTTCTGTTGATCTTAGTTCATTTTTGCTGTTGCTGCTTGATGACGCTTGATGTTAGCTGGTAAATACTGATCACCTCTCATTATTTACCCATTAATATATAACTCTGATCAAGGGCGTCATAAGTTAGCCATGACATTGCGCATCCTCCCAAGACTTCAATATGTTACATACATACAAAGTGTACCACATTACATTACAACTGTGACGTATTTTCATAAAGAAACTTTTTTTAAACAAATGTGAATAAAATATAAATAAAACTATATTTTATTTGAACTCACCAAAGAGAGAAACCATGTTTACTGACATACTGACTTTTTAACTGCCTATGTATTTCTATTATTTCCACTGGACTTTGTCGACCAAATCTTGTTTATTTTGTACATCGTTTGTTGTACATGATGTGTATTCAGTGCTGTTTGATGTCAGACATAATTTTATAAAAACTCTTTGTTGAACAACCCAGGTTGCCTTATAAACAAAAGAAAAAAAAGTTTTGTGAAAATGAAGCCGTTGTCTCTGTAAATCATGTATCTTTGTGTTACTTGTATACACTTGGACTGTATGTGTGAAAAAATGATTTTGATTAAAATTTTACTTTACTTTAATTATATAACACACTATATATTTTGGAGGGGGGCATTTCAGTGCATTGGGTCCATACAGTTTGAAAATCTTACAAAAGTCACAGATTGCACTAATAGAATCTGTTCAGCTGATTCATTTGCTGTGTATCTCCCTCACCTCCAGGCACTTTATAAAATAAATACAGCAGTTTTATAATGATCCAATCTCATACTTATTTTTCTGATAGACTGAACGACTGCTGCTTCACTGGCATTTCCTGATCTGAAATTGTAGTTTTTACTCACAGAATGGAAGACACACTCAGAGAGCACTTGCTAGACACTGTTTCATACACTCCAGGCTTGACTGGAGTGAAATGGAGCAGAAACTACAGCCTATCCCCAGAACCCTCAGGATTTGAGTTATACATCCCCAAACAATTGGCCGGGACTCTGATGTAGCCCAATCAAGCCTTATTGTGACAATTAATGTTTCTAATGGTTTCCAGCATTGCAAAAGATAGACAATGCTATCAGATTGTTCAGTATCATGCCAGACGTGTGCAGCACATCTGCACAGCATCATGGATTATTTGCCCTGAACTCCCATGTGTCTGCATTAAACTGCATTCCACATTGCATCAACTAAAAATAAATAACCAGCATGACAACAAAAGGCTGCCACTAAGCCTCGAATTTCAAAATAAACCCATCTGTAATATAATATTTATATCTTAAGCTCAGATAAACTAATAAATGACCTCGCTTAATGAAGTATCTCCCATCACTTAATTATTGCTGCTTTAAGCCAAAACTCCTGCAAAGGTCACCCTGCTGATTTTATACATAAAGGTAAGTTAATAGCAATTCCCACAGGCAGCATCCTTCAGCCTGGCTGTAAAGGAACTTTATTAAGTTTGCGTTTTCAACTTCAGACTTCAAGACTACAAATTTCTAAAAGATGGTGTGCATCACATGTGCACATAGAGGGTGGAGTAAACCTTAAAAACACATTTACCAGCCTGGTGGGGCTAAGAAAACAATGTTTTTGGTGGTATTTGCCTTCAAGGTTTTCTGGCAGAGAAATTCTCGACATTGTAGCGAGAGGATATATTTTAATCCAATCCCTAATATTATTCTAAGCCTTACCAAGTAGTTTTGTTGCTTAAAAATAACCAACAGCACCTGGAAACTGAAAACATTACAAAAGAAATTAAAGCTCTCTGTCAATAAGCCGTAAAGGGAAGCTACTCCCACTGGCAGTTGCTCACATCTTCACCACTGGCAAAACAGTTCTTACTGGTTGACTTGAAATGAGTCAGAACCACTGTGCCAGCACATTAATGTCTTCAGCCACACCGGATTTATAGCTCTGCTTTAATGTTACTTTGTGATGATGGGCCTAATCAGCATTGAGTCAACTCAGTTAGCAAGGGGTTTAATGTAAATTATGCTCTCTGGCTTTAAAACTCTTGATCTTAAAAACGAATTTGACACAACAGAATAAGCATCTCTTTCTTTTTTTCTTCTCTGGAGAAGCACCATGCTTACAATTACACAGGTAACAGGCAATTCAAAGTAAACCAGGACTTTTTAAACATGAATACTTGATTTTTCCTTAAGGGTAAACCTTAAGGGTGAATGGCATTAAAATATATAAACTGTTTTCTTCCAGGAGTTTTGTTATTAAACGGAATTAATGTGGAAATTATTCCAATATGATGCTGCCAGTTTACTGCATTACTTAAACCATACAGTCAATATGTCCCAGCAACTATAAACTGGTGCCAGTCTAGCCGTCTGGTGGAAAATTGGCTGTGAACACATAATAGGTAAATATACTATATAGCCTGAAGCGGCTGGATGAGGAAAGCAGACTGAAAAAGATTATGATGAAGGTCAGCAGAGCAGTGAAAAAGAAGTGCTTGAAAAGCTATTTAAGGTGAAGGATAATGCCACGGTGAACTTGTTTCGAAATGAGTTAATCCCAAAATGGGATAGTCTTTACTGTAATGTCAAGATACAAGCGAAAAATCAAAGAAATTTCTATTTTATATTCAGATTTCAGACTTATGTTGAAATATGTTGTTTGTTTTTCAGCAATATCAGGAAAATAATGTAGGCGTAGCATGTTTGTATTTGTAGCCTCAGGCCTCAGGTAACAAACGAATGT
Organism: Astatotilapia calliptera; assembly: GCF_964374335.1. Taxonomy (NCBI): domain Eukaryota; kingdom Metazoa; phylum Chordata; class Actinopteri; order Cichliformes; family Cichlidae; genus Astatotilapia; species Astatotilapia calliptera. The sequence goes on from NC_137439.1 coordinate 16,245,723, forward strand.
AGTAAGTGGGTCCTTTTCAACTCATTCACAACTAGCGAAACCCCACAAGTATAAATAATGTCTAAGATTGTGATTCATTTAATTGAATGGTGCAGGCATAAAGCAACGGCGCTGAATATTTTACTTATTATTGCGTAGGTCCATAGAGCACCTGTTCAACCTAATCTACAACATGACAATGACGATATTGTTCAGAAATCTGAGCGCTTTTGTTCCTCTTGGGGAAATAAAAGGAAGATCCTTGTACAGGGTTGATGTCGTTAAGCTTGTATGAACTTTACCACCAAAATAGTATTTAAGCAGTACTACATAACAATGCTCACAAACAGCGAACATTTTATCAGTTATGGTAAAGTGGCTCATTATGGGTCTTACTAGAGGCGTGGGTTTACACGCTGATTAACGAGCATTATGAAACTAACCCTGCCATTGGATAAAATGCCAACCAGAATTTAAATGACTTTCCGTAATGTGGGACTAGCAGGATGGATAGGCTGTGGCACCTTAATGTTCCTCATTTGTATATTTGTAGCAGGGCTGGAGGTGAAGAATGGCATGTTGTTTTTCATTCGTCAGTGTTTACAGAATCCCCACATTTACCGCAAGTGAGACATTTTTTGAGCAACAGCTCCCTCTGTTGGCTGATTAGGGAAAGTACTATTTTTTCAAAATTTCCTGTGATTGACACTGTAGTAAGTGCTGCTGCCCTATATTAGGTTTAATACAGACTTTAAATGTCAGTATTTATTTTTTTACTCTAAAGATGCTTTTCTCTTGGGGACTTTGACAAAATAAAATACATTTTGAGAAACGAAATTTAGGTATAACATTTTTAGAAGAAGTAATTGAATCAAATATATGCTCATTTACAGCAAACTACAGAGATTTTATATAGTTTCCTATTTTAATTGTTGTCCTGTTGCTATCTTAAGAATAACAAACAGGACACTCTATTGATTTGTCTGTTAGTATAGCTTCTTTTATTCATGAGGGGTCACCACAGTGGATGGTTCCACATTTTTTAATCAGCATTTTTTTTTCCTGAAACCAGTGAGCTTTTAGATTTGGCTAATGTGCTAACTACTAAACCATGGAGTCTCTGATTTGCTTCTTAATGCACTATATTATATATTATGACTCAATCTGAAGCAAAATGAACTGCCTTATGTGAAAGGCGCAGACAATAACACACATTTCTGCGTTCGTTTTTGAAAAATCGAGTACAGCCACAATGAGTGTTTTTATTTACCATGCTCTACAAAATAAACAGGGGCAATGTGCAGTGTGCGCACAGCATTAACATCAGGGACCTTAGAAAAAAAAATAAAACATTGAAATATTGATGAATTATGCTGTAGATCAATCCAAGATGCATGGAAATGAAAAATATACAAGATGAGATGTACAGAAATCTTTTGCGGTCAAGAATTCACAATGAAGGAGAGACAAACTCATTACTCACTCATATTGATTTCATTATGTACTGCGATGTAGCACCAGAATGACAATGAGGCTGAAAGAAACATCGGCCCCTCTTAAGATGCCATAATGTACTTAACAAAAGCTTCATAATTTATGCACCCATTAGCATCCTCTTGGTTTTGCATTAGCTGCTCCACCTCGTCCTCCCTCATCTTCTCACCTATGATCCCCAAGGAAGAACACAGGAAAGCAGTCAGTTCAGTACATTTCCTTATGATGACAGATTCATGAATTAAAGTTGTTAATTAACTCACCCAGTGTTGCCAAAACGTGTCTGAGTTCTGCACCCATGACCGTGCCGTTCCCCTCCTTGTCAAACACCCGGAGGCCCTCTACAAAGTCCTCAAATGTTCCACGGTCCTTGGCTTTGCAGATGTGTTGGTGGATGGGTAGAAACTGGTCAAAGTCCAGCATCTTGGTATTCATATCTGCAGAAAATAATGAAAGTGTAACAAATAAAGCACAAAAAAAAGAAAGAAAGAAAGACGGAATTCCTTTGTAGTGGTGAACTTTATTTAGTCCGAGATTGTACAGATTCTTGAACTACATCCAGCTCCAACGCTTAACAACAGCAATGACTCAGTTTGCACACTTGTCTCATTACTAACCTTCAGCTTTGGGCTTTCCAAGCACGTACATTATCTCTGTATTTGTGGGATTCTGGCCCAAAGCTCTTATTAGGTCACCACACTGGGCATAAGTGATTTTCATCTCACTGGTTGGGGTCCTGTCAAACAGCTGGAAAGCATCTTTGAAGTCTGTGAATGAAAAGAAAGCGCATTATTCCTTTTGATTTCTCATCTTGTTATTGTAATCTAAGAGAACATGCAAAGTCTTTGAGAAAAGGCATCACATGCTCTCTGTTTGTGTAACGATCAACAGCATAATTGCACGCCTCACATAAAAGAGCCCACCGCTAATGAAGGAGTCAAACCCTCAGATGTTCCTCTCTACCTAGACTGACATGCATCTTAAAGCCTTTTCAAAGCGACTGACACAGATGGATGTTTATTTTAATATAATAGCATATGCTGGCTCTAGTGTATCACCAGCTGCTGCTGAACATTTCTCACACACTTATGGGTGGCATGATCACACAAACAATTTATTCACTCTATAAATAACTCACAAACCATGCAGCCCAGAAGACAACTGTAACAGCCGCCTGAGCCTTACCCTCAAGTTGTTCAGGAGTAAATTCCAGCTGCAAAAAGACATAGAAAACAAAGCGACTGAGGGATGCTGATCATTTGGGACCGCAAACACAGTGAATTCATTTAAGACGGTGAACTTGATGACCCTCCTACAGCAAGCCATTTTAGCAGGTCGAGTTACAGCCATCATCTGTTCTGATCAAAGTGCATTGTTTACTTGTGACCTTGAGGCTAAAACCCCCTTCTTACTAGATGTATACTGTCTACCAGTGTCGGCGTCATTTGAGTTTATTTTTAGATGTAACGTGGAATCTTTGGTGCTGTCAGCTCCACGGGGAAGTAACAAGGCCATAATGTCATGTGCATATGCACACAAGCAGCATTATTAGATATAAAGAGTGTAAAGTACATAAAATCTGTTAAACACCATTTAGAGTTAGAAAACCTGAGATCCAGCGATTTATATATGCTTCTAATTATTCTTCTATTTGTTCAGCAGAACAAGCAGAACAAAACCTTGAAGGGGAACCCATCTGTTTCATCTCATTTTTTAATTTTTTAATTTTTGTGTTTGTGTGAGAGAGAGAGGGCAGGGCGGTCTTTATCCTTCAAGCTCGGGTCCTCTACCAGAGACCTGGGTGCTTGAGGGTCCTGCACAGTATCTTTGCTTTTCCTGGGAAACTGCACATGTTTGACACTCAGGTGGTAGAATATATAGTAGAAAGAGAACTGAATGTTAAACCAGCTGTACAGCTCGTTTCTACAATCAGCTTTGTGCTCCATTAAAATCTGTTATTTTAAATCTAAAAATAGCTTTGGCCTCAGTAACCACAACAACTTTTGAAGTTTTGCACTTCAAGCATATTTTGAACTGTCAGGGCACGCCCCTGTTTCTGTCTCATGTCAGGCTACATCTACAGACCCCTAGACCCTTTGTGAGGTTTTGTAAAAATATTATCCAAAAACGTATCTAAGCATGTTTAAAGATGGATGAAGATGGCTATAATTATCTGTATTTTTCTTCCTCCCAGTTTTTCCACCCCTTTTTCCCCACAGAGGAATGGTGAGGGTGGTCTGCTATTTGCAGACATAATGAAGATCATATTTTGTGGATTTAACCACGGTCCATTGTAACATGGCAGCTCGCTCAACCAAGAAAACATTTATCCATTGAGAAAGGGCCAAGTCAGCAGAAGACAATGTTTCCATGATGTCTGACGTATCAAGTAGTTTGCTTCTGAACCTCGCCCTGACAGTGTGTTACGTACTTTTTCCCCCATAACTGTCAAAGATGCGCGCAGTTTATGAAAAATTCTGTAAAGCTATGAAGGTTAGAAAAAATATTACAAGAATCACCATAATGCCTTGAAAAATCTTTACCCTCCTGTTTGTCTTGCACTGCCAAGTAAATGTCACATGGGGTCTCTGATGCACTTTAAACACAGGCATAGGTAACAGCATTGGACTCTTGAAATGAAGTCTCCTTATCTGTCTAATATGATTGAATAAAAAAAGGGGTTAAATTCACCAACAACCTCTATCTGAAGCCGATCCACAATCTGTGCGTACAATAATAATATCTGTTGATGTTTTACCGTCACTGATGTTGGGTCAAACTCCGGGGTCTTGGGGCGCTCAGGCTCTGGGGGTTTGGGGGCAGCTGGTGCGGCAGGTTTTGGCTCTTCTTTCTTCTTAGGGGCCATTGGAAGAGACAAAGGGGAGGACTGACACACAGCAGAGTGATCCTGGACACTGCGGTCAGAGATGGGTGATTAGAGGCCCTTTATCCACTGTTCACAGGTGTCACCTCCACCCCCACAGTGCCAACAATAGGGGAGGACTATAAAAGGATATGCCTTTGTGCTTCTATTTAAGACAAAGGTTGTTGTGTGTATAACATCATCAAGACAGGAGTGATGGAAAACTACATTAGCTGAGATCCCCGGGCCTGGTTCCTTCTGTTAATGAAATATGAGCGTAGATCAGACTTATTTGCACAATCTTCTATAGATGCAGAGAAAAATGCTTTAGTGACAGAATGATGTCGTACAAAAATACTCAAAAAGAAGAAAGTGTTAACAAAGATCTACAAACTTTTAAAATGTCAAATCCACAATGCATCCATGAACATGCTCTTTATGAGCATGAATAATTAAGTCTCCGCTGGATCTGTGAATGGACGGCTTGCTTTTTACAATATTTTTATACGCTCACTGGTCTCTTTGTTAGCTACATCAGTTCAATTAATCAGTCAGTCATATTGCTGGGACTCAGTACTTTTAAGCATACAGACATAATCAGGATGACCTGCTGAGCAGAATGAGGAAGGTCGTTGACTTCAGTAATTTTGAATATAACATGACTTCTGTTGCCTGACGAAGTGGTCTCAGTATTTCAGAAACTGTTGATCTACCATCTCTGGAGTTTACAGAGAGTGGTTTAAAAAAGAGAAAATAAGCAGTAACTCAAATAAGTACTCATTGCAACCAACCCTTCTGCTACAGAAGCAGAAGACCACACTGAGTGCCACTCCTGTCAGCTAAGAACAGGAATTTTAGCCTAAAGTTACACAAGTTTTAGTAAAAAAATAAATAAATTGAACAATAGAAGATTGTTGCCTGGTCTGATGAGTTTACTTTCTGCTTTAACATTCACACGGCAGGGTCAGAATTTGGCACAAACAACATGAACACATGGATCCATCCTGTCTTGTATTAACAGTTCAGGCTGTTGGTGCTGGTGTAATGGCCCACTTTGGACCTCTTAGTTCCAGCTGAACATTGTGTAATATTATGATGGAACAATTCAATTCAGTTTTATTTATACAGCTCCAAATCACAAGAGTCACCTGAATGCGCTTTATATTATAAGGCAGACCCTACAATAATACACAGAGAAAAAGTAAACAACCCTATGAGCAAGCACTTTGGCAACAGTGGTAAGGAAAAACTTCCTTTTAACAGGAAGAAATTTCCAGAACAACCAAGCTCAGCGAGGGGCGGCCATCTGCCGTGACCAGCTGGGGTGAGAGAAGGAAGACAGGAAAAAAGACTTTTAGGATCAGGAAATTTTCATCATGAATGTGCAGCTGAGTAATGCTACAATATCTCAAATCCCTGAGAAATGTTTCCAGACCCTTTATGAATCTATCCCATGAAGAAAAGGGGAAAAGGTAGTCCAACCTGATCATGAACCAAAGTGCGTTACAGTGGGTTTATTTCTGTAGCTGGATAAACAAGTCACGTGTGGATACATCCACACATCTTAATCAAGATTTGTAAAGTCAGAAAATCACAGGAACTGTGATGCTAATATGAATGTCAAGCATGACCTTTCATTTCCAAGAAATTTCACTCTGCGTTAATTAGCAAATTAATTGCATGTTTGTGTGAGTTATTCTTGCACACATGATTCTGAGTTCATAACTATGTGAATAAAACCGAAAACATCAGACAGCTACCACCCTGTGTCTGCATTCAAGTGTGAATGGCAGCTACACAAAGCAGCACCCAGTGTTATCACAGATTACTACTCGCAAGACTAAGATCACACAGACACAACACTTGGTGAATCCTATTTTAATGGCCTGAAAATCCCTCTGATCGCACTAGATAAACGGTCATCATGAAGGCTTGTCCTGGCACACAGTGTGCACAGCGGATGATGCCGTCTCATTGGTTGTAATTTTGAATAATAATCAAGGATAATTGCTGTTCATCACAGAGCATTGTGGCACTGGAATTTAAGCAACTTCCCCTCTTGTTCAGATATCATCATTTTCGTCTTCCTCTCCTCACTAATAAATGCTACACTTCACCGAACAAGGTCAATAGTCAAAGATTGGTTAGGTAACATGAGGTCTCGCGTAGCTTGATTAAGGACATTTGTCCATATAAAAACTTTAACAGTGCGTAAAAACCACAAAATCCAAAGGCTGATATGCTATGAACATCTCATTTCTTTGGTTCACATGACAGCAGGTAAAAATGAAGTCAAAAATAATTTTTATTATCGTAATTATAAAGACAGCAATCTTCAATTGATTGTCTACACTCCTCCAAGACTAAAAAGGGCTTCTCTCTCTCTCTCTCTTTTAACGCTGTGATTAAACAGTCGCAGTTTTCTGAATTTTCAGAACTCATTTTTCTTTCGAGGGGCTAAAGGTAAGTGGTGAGCAAGGCAGTGGAGTATTTTGATTTTTTGTTCTGGTGCTGCGATCTGTGGAGGATGAAATTTGAACTGTGCCTAAATACACAAGAATGAAAGCAGTGTGAAAAATAGCAGCTACAGATTCTACAGCAGGGAAAATGTATAAATTTGGCCTGTTTTTAGAAATATATGCTCGATGTGCTCCATGTCTTCACTCTACAGACTGATCATGATTACATCTCCATGTCTTTTCAAGGAAAGATCCTTGTCAGCAGCTGCTCTTGGCTTTCCTTTAAAGCCTTTAAAGAGCTCCCATCAAGCTCATGTGATAAAAATGTCAACTAATGAAGTCAACATTGCCTGATGGTAAGTTTGGTAAATCCTCTGTTAGGAAGTGCAAATACTGAATAATGTGAAACAAATCCTTTAATCATCAGTTTTGTAGGAGCCTGAATCATGTAATTTCATGACAGTGACATATTCAAGCGCTTGATTTAAATCTTGAGCTAACTATAATTTCCTTTATTAGGAATGATGTCACAAAAAATATGACTGGCCTGTCAGCACCAGCTTGTAGAAATGCTAGAAAAGGAGAGAAGGAACTAAATCATAATGATCAAGGGGATATTGTCTTTAAAATGCAATGAAACACAAGAGAAACACACAGGAAAATAATTTGGCACGCTCTTCTTCTGTTGCTCTGTTTGACTGTGGCTTCATGGGGGAGATGGTGCATAAAATTGTAAAAAGAACAAAAAAAAAATCTGATGAGTGAATGCTTGAGAAATGATTAGTCATGGCTGCAGTTTGTTCCTCAATATCTTCAAATGGGAGATGACTTAAATTGTCAGTGTCTGGTTTGAGCGAACCTACACAGAGACAGATGGAAACAGTGTATGTTAGCCCAAGTATAAATGGATCCAGCCATACATAGCTCACTGCCACCTCCCCCCTCAGATACTGTCAGGTGATCCCATCAACAGGCCGCAGCAACAACTCCTGACATGACCAACCACAAACACTCAAGCTCTCAAACCATCTAAGACCTGTGCAGTTTGCTATTTTGGAGTTAGTCTGTTGTCTGGCTGGCATGCACCTTGGAAAAACTCCAGTAAGCGCACAATGCCAATTGTTACTCTGACCTATCACACGACCTTCAGTGCAGCTGTGGCTTTTAGTGTATGATGTTTTAGCAGCCAGGATAAAGCAATGCTATTACACTGCCATTCCAAAAAGTGGCAGTCCAGTTCTGATGACTCACTGAAAAAGTACAGTTTTTATCAGTCAGACATCAGAAAGACACAAAAGCCGCAACAGAAAAATCACGATGTGTCAGTGACATGTGTTTTTTTTCTGAGGCAATTAATAGTATATGATTCTGCTATACTGTAGATGTGACTCTAGTCTTCTGAGGATGTACTTAGCAATCTATGGGACTGTTATTTGTTACCACTGAAGGCAAAGTCCTGAAAAGGCTGCAAAATGACCCCCCAAAAAAACCTTCAACAGGGGTCGTCATAAGCTCCCAGAAGCCCTGGGCCCATTCAGCACTGTCAAACAATCAGAACATGTTAGCGACAGGCTGGGCGAAGACCTGCCAGATCTGTTCTGCAAACTATGGATATCGATGCGTGGATAACATAACATGTATCACATCCGGGTTAAGATTTTGTTTTTCTCCAGCGGGCATCCATTATTGAAGATTTTCTCATGTGCAGTAATGAACAAACAAAACATTCAGTTTGTCACCTCTGTAGTCCAGAACATTTCACACTGAGCACTATATTTGGATGCAGGTTAAGACCCACTCTCGGGATGTGTAGCCCCCTCCGAAAACATATTTTTTTTTGTAATTTGTTTTCCCCTGTAGGTGCAGGGTAGCACAGCTGCACATGCCAAAGCATTGTGTTGCTTTCAGAATTTGTTGTGCATTGTGTTGACGTCACTGATGTGGAAGCAGCCTGAGCTACGGCCGATCTTCAGTGGGGAAAAGAAATAGCTAACCCTCTTAACCAAACATGTAAAAGAGGCTGAAAGCAAAACTGCAACCTGAGCACTATGTAGATGAAGGCTTGAAACCTCTGTCATGTTTCATGGCTGACAAAAGCAGCCTATTCCCCATGAGCGCATCTGCTCATGTTGAGGTGCTACATTATCACTGATAATCAAAGAAATAATCAAAAAAATGCCTGACTTTAATGCAGAAAATATCTTTGGTCATTTCACGTTCTATGCTGTACAGGCTGTGGATTCACTTCTGATCCGCAGCAGAGAACCTGCAACCTTCCTCAGAGGAATGACTCACTGCTGCACTGAGCAGTAAGATCAGGAGCACACAGCGCTTGACCACACAATCTGCTCTGCTAACATGATCACAGTGATGGCATAGAGATGTAAAGCTCCTAATGCACCCAAAAGCCTCTGTTATGGCCTGCGCTAACATAATCGCTGTGTGAAGTAGCTGAAGAGAAATGGGCTCAGGGCAACGCTCCTTTACAAGCTGCCTCACTTATGTCAGCATAGGTGCCACATGGTGCAGGTCAAGAGGTAAAGAGGTAAACACCACCATCAGGCTGTTCCTTATTTAACTATCAGCTTTCATCTGAACCTATTGGTGTGATCGTGCAAGCAGTGTCAATAAAACACACTGACAGCCTGCATATTAATGCTTCTGTCAAACCTGGTGTTCCCTTATTCTGAGTTAGCTGGGGGCTTTCACTTGCCAAGCTAACGACTGAGCTCACCTGTGATTGTGAAAGTAGGAATAAAGCCCATAGCTACCATCCCCCTTTATTTATGCCACCTATAAGCTAAAAAACCAACGTATTTTTGTGCAAGACAGAAGCTTGGAAGCTTGGAAAGCCCCCACCTCAAGTAGGAGGTGGGGGCATTAGCAGGTCATATCTCCGCTGTGGTCAAATCTGTGATCTGGCAGTTTTTATTGTGGGAAGTCTGCCATGCAGGAATGCTAAACTGCTTGCCAGGGCTATTGCATACGCATACGAAGCAAGAATACAATAGAAAGATAGCTTATGAGCAAGGAAGACTGAAAGTGTGCAGGCTGGGACTGTAGAACAAAAGACAGAAAGCTTCTCTGTGTCAGAGCTCGGTGCAAGCCTTTCCATTGCTGGCATGGAGGGTTCAGACAGATTCCACGAGCTGCTGTGGGCTCGGGGTTAGCCTTGGCCTGGTGAGTTTGACTGAGGGAAAAACAGGCCTCGGGGTGAGTGTGAAGTCTAAAGCCGAAGAGACATAGAAGCTACTTAATTTTCTTTTTTCTTAAATTGCTTGTAGACTTATTTAGGTCCTGCATCAGTGTAGCAGAAAGATAAAGGAAAATAAGCAGCTTAGGTGGGCAACAGAGCTTTTGTGAAAAGAAAGAAACATTCTCGGGATTCGTTTCTGTCATTGAAATTGAACATAAATCATCAGAGATGAATCATTATGAGGTTGATACATAATTTTACAAAGCAGGTGATCTGCAGTAGATGAGCAATATTTTATAAATTGAATTAATTATTTGTAGCCCTTATAGAATACTGCACATTCACTCAGAGATTTAAACACAGCATTAATGTGATTATCAGTTTTAACACTAAACAGATCTGTTCTATACAATTGAAAAAATTAAATCTGAAGCTGGGGAGATTTAGTCTTTTCCCTGTTGTAGCAGGTGCGGTGTTGGGGAAACCTTTTTTATTTGCTTTCATAATTCTTTACAGGGCAACATTAAGTCCAGTGCTCTGTAACTGCATTAACAGACAAACTACCCTTTGGCTCTGTGACAGGGCTCTGTGGAGCGGGGGCGACACTACTCCACTGTGATCATTTACGAGCACTCAGGATACAGCGTGTCCTCGCCAACGTTAATACTAATAAGGTGGTTAATATACCAGCTCAATTCCTGGTAGGTTTTGACGTGTTCATTATCAGGTCCACAAGGCAGTCAGTGAAGTGAAGGAGCGTGTAATTAAACTGTCCCCTGTCCAACTAGGATCCGATGTGCTATCCAGTTTAGTGTGCTGAAGTGGTAATGGTGCCAGTCTGCACAGGCATCACTCCAACATAGACTCCATAGCTGCCATGTTGTTTGGCAGAAATTCTTATTTAGTAAAGAAAATATAAACACAGGTTTTTTGGGGGGCTCTCAGTAGGATTTCCGCTAAAATATATTTTATGCGAAACATTTAATCTACGTGTGTTTATGAAAGTGTGCGTCGCCAGACAGCAACATTCGTCTTACAAACTCCTAGTCTTACCTATTCTGTCACAAACATTTACACGTGTAATAGATATATAAAAAAGCACCCTTAATGTTCACAAGCTAAAACTTCATGCATCAGAGGCTTCACGTTAAAATGTAATGAGAGAGAGGTATTATTATTCAGGCGCAAGATGTCAGTCCCTAATTATAACTTGTCAACATCTGTGCTGTCAAACATGGAGAGCCCAGCCAGCATCTGAACTACACTGCCCTCCTGTGGTCACAGGGTAATTAGCTGGGTGTCGATATTGCCACTTAATTTAGTCTTCTCAGTTGCACAATACTCAAAAAATACAGAGAGGGATGACATCTAACAATCCAGTAACATCTTATTACTGGTGGACATTTGAAAGAACATTTCTCGTTATTTGACCACAATTTATTGATCAGTTAGTCTTAAGAATATGCTAGCGTCATTTAATTGAATATGTCATCATCTTCAGAAAATGGGGTGGTTAACTGTCACAATCTGCCAAACTCACAGGTGTAAATTATGAATAGAAATAATTTTTTTGTGCATATATATGTATAGAATATGAAAGAGTCTGCTCAGACAAACATTTATTAGCTGGTGAAAAAGAAAGAGGAGCAAAGATATGGCAGTGTACCAACGGGAAGTCAGCAGAATACAGAGGGATGCAGAAGAAGTGCAGAGGTTGGATGCAACAAATCCCCTGTTACCTTGTAAGGGAGAGCATTAGGTGTGAGGTTTAATAGAGCCTGCGGGCAAAAGGATCCAGTGATTTCACAGCACAGCTTTGTTATTGTAGCATTCTATTGCACGTAGCAGACTCGTGTTTTGTTTCCACAGTATGTGTTTTTTGGCACTGATAGCTGATGTGTTTTGTCTCTGTTATTTCAGTTTTTCTGTAACTATAACTGTAATGTGCAGCCATTTAGAGGAAAAATGACTCATAAAACATGCAAATCACAGAAAACATTTTGTTTGCATGTCGAATGTAAAACCATAAACGTGCACACTCTCATATACAGTTGTGGAGTCAGAGGTTTACATACACTAATCATGGTCATGAATGTCATGGTAGCTTTGTACTTTTAATGGTTTTGTTGAGCTTTTTGTTTTACAGGGTGGAACAATTATACAGCATGCATCTTTAATCACTTAAAAAAAAGAAAAAAGAATTGGATCCACAGGTTTGAATTTATTTTGGATTTTCTGTCAAGACAATAATCCCAAACACACATCAAAACTGATTTTGAAATGGATAAAGCAGGCTAACATTAAGCTTCTGAAAGGCCCTGACCTCAACCTTATTAAAAATTCTTTAAAAGCTGGATCTGCACTAGGAAAACAACCAATTTAAATGACCTATGTCAATTCTGCCAAGAACAGTGGTCAAATATCCAGCCAGAATTATGCCAGAAGCTTGTTGATGTCTACCAAAAGCATCTGATTGGGGTGCAACTTTCTAAGGCACATTTAACCAAATTTTAGTTGGGCTCTTTGGGTATATTTGAGCACAAAGAACAGCTCAAAGAAATCATCAAAACCCCCAAATTACTGTGACATTTATGTCCATGATGAGTCTACATTTAAACTTCAGACCACAAATGTAGCAGGTATTCTCAGGAAGGAATAACAGTTTTATTCAAAATGCATTTGTTGTTACTGAAAACACGAAGGACAAGACTGTAAGGAAACATGAAGAGAACAAACAAACTAAATGTCTATGCATTTTTCTGCCTGGCTTTAAACACTTATTCATTTGCACAGAAAAACTTGAATTTGCCTGCATGTATGAGCAGTTTTGGGAAATGCAGAGAAGAGAACTGAGAAAATAAACTTCAAAAATCTTTTGAAAAATGTGCCAAAGCAATTGAATAAAAAAAAACAAACTGTAAAAGCAAATCTTTGAATCCGCAAATGATTCATCATCATGTGTTTCCCTCATATCACCTTTTTCCCCATTAGAATACAAAATGTTTTACCTCAGTTAATATGAACTAACATAGAGAAAATAATGGGTCAATCTGGAAGTTTGGACACTTAATCATGCAGAGCAGCACTGCTGAATTATTCCGACTTTTCGAAGACAGCCTTGTTTAAAATTATCCTCACATTAGTTTGATGTCACATCTAATTTATTTGATTAAGGCCCCATTCTTTCTGCTCTCTGTGTAATTATCTGCTTGTACCTTGTCCCCACTATAGACCTCTTATATTTCTGTGAGTCGGTGGGAATGAAGAAAGATTTATCGAGGTACTTCACATGTATTGATCCTCCCGAGGACATTCATTCTCTGAGTTTGACCGAGCTCAGCAGCCAAGTGGTCACAGTGACCACTAGAGTGCCCTTGCTGAGAGGCAAAAGTGTCACACCAAGTAACTCTGACAAGCGTTGTTTATTTAAAATTGCATTTTCAGCTCTGCAACGTGCAAACAGTTCTCTTATTAAAGACAGTTTTCGCTTAACTTTAAACCCCATGTTGCTCTTGACCAGTTAAGTGTTTACTCTGCTCTGCTCATATGATTCCTGTTTACCACAACCATATCTACTCACAGCAGTGGAGGCCATAGTTTCCACTGTAAATATGTTTTCCCTTTTCCCCTCATGTTATTATTTATGGCACCGAGCTGTAAAAATTTAATTCTGCTGATCTTATATTTTTTGTAAATAATTAAAGTTTTCCCGTTCCTTAAAGTTTGAGGCCAAGCGTGATCATGTTAGGACTCTGCAGGTGTGGCCTGGTATAACAAAAAATCATATATGATTTACTTTTGAACTTTTTTAACCTATTTTTTAAAGAAGTTGTTTAAACGATAATGATGGAAATGATGACCAAGTAGCATGCCACAACAGGACCAAGTCTAAGAGTATTATCATCACTTTGTTGTTTAGAGCGACCCACTTTAGCAGAAGCAACAGTGTCTATACAGAAATATAGAAGATGGGTGACGTGTGTGTGTGTAAACCAAAAATAAAAGAAAAAATGAGGAAATACACAATTATTCCTTCACTTTAACAAGGGGAAAGTTACATACTTGATGGCGCTCACCCTCCTGTGTCTCTGATTCACTTCTCATGCCTAAAACAACCAATTATCATTCCTCATGACTCATGCTTTAACCTAACCCTGTAAACCCAACCCAATCAGAGGGACAAAGCTTCGTAGAACTCTCTCACAAAGTTTTCAAAGTAAACGCCATCTAAAGCATCGCACGCTGGTTCGAGCCAGTTTCTGCTGTTCTGTTTTGGGAAAGAAATGGTGACCTCATTGCTGATTACATTCAGTTTATCCAGATAGTATGTCTGTAACAACAGATTAATTTGCTGAGAAAAATACATCGAGCTATCAGATATCCTAAGCAGCTACTGCGCTGGCCCCTCTGACATTAACTGTTAGATTTATGTGCCAACTGTTTTTCTTTTCTCGTACTTTAACAATTACACAACCCTACTTTTGTTTTTGAGTCCCTTTTTGGTTTTGTCTTATTGCTCAACACTTTGGTTATCTTGGAATTTGTTGACAGTGGTGGACAATCTCAACTCTGAAATTATAGCGCATTTTGTATTGAATTGCTTGTTGTGTTTGAAATGTTATTATATATATATATATATATATATATATCCATCCATCCATCCATTCGCTTCCGCTTGTCCTTTTCAGGGGGCGCTGGAGCCTATCCCAGCTGTCATAGGGCGAGAGGCAGGGTACACCCTGGACAGGTCGCCAGTCTGTCGCAGGGCCAACACACAGGGACAGACAACCATTCGCACTCACTTTCATTCACACATTCACACCTAGTGACAATTTGGATTATTCAGTTAACCTATCCCCACAAGCTGCATGTCTTTGGACGGTGGGAGGAAGCCGGAGTACCCGGAGAGAACCCACGTGGGTGGATATATATGTATATATATATATATATATATATATATATATATATATATATATATATATATATATATATATATATATATATATATATATATTTGTGGGTCAGTAAAGGTCATTGGTTAGCTCATGCCGCCTTATCTTCACGGGCCATGTTTTTCATCAAAGTAGTTTCAATATGATAGACATGAAAGTGGAAGATTGATGTTCGTAATCATCAACTCCTCCACTTCCACAGTGTGTACGTGTGTCCTATGTTCACAGTGTCAGGTATGAAGTTTCTTTGACCAGATTTGTTCCTTTATTCTATTTCTGGATTATACCTCTGGGAGACCTGAGTGTGTGAGCTGTCAAGACAGCAGGAGGAAAGATGAGCTGACCCTAATCCAACTTGAAAAAACTTTGTCTGGCCCTGGGGGG
This sequence comes from Astatotilapia calliptera, assembly GCF_964374335.1. NCBI lineage: Eukaryota > Metazoa > Chordata > Actinopteri > Cichliformes > Cichlidae > Astatotilapia > Astatotilapia calliptera. The sequence continues at coordinate 16,261,050 of NC_137439.1, forward strand.
CTTCACCAATTGTTTTGTGACAAAAACTGGGTATTGACTATATTGTATATGACATTTGCTGCCTTGGAATCATGATTAAAGTAAATAGAAATGATTAAAAAGGAAGCCAAGATTTTATTCCAATTACAATCCCTGGTGATTTCTGAGGAGCACTTGGTAATTGTGTCAGAATTTTCCAAAATGTTTCTAAACATGGGGAATAAATTATATGTGTACATTTAAAGCTTTCTTTTGCAATTTCCTTTGTTAGGGTCACGCGTGTACGTGAAAGTCAGGGCAAAGCAAACCAAAACAAAACGATGTTTATATGGAAAAGATATAACTGGATGTATAAAAAGAAGTCCAGCACACTATATGAAACCATACAAGAATGAGGAGTATCGTGTGTCCAGACATACATGTGCTTTGAATTTTTGGCTTTTTTCATGGCTTTTGACATGCGTCACACAGATATACAATTTCAGTGTCCCCATTCCTGGATTGTTGCATAGGGTGCAGCATATAGCTTATAGTATCATTTCAGTGGTGAATACGTAATACAAAATACATGCCATATGTTACACTGGCGTGTTTTTTTTAACGTATTATTTTTTTGTAAGTAGAGTCCCCTTTGAGATTGTGTCAGGAAGGGCATCTCGGGTAAATCTGTGCCAAATCAAACATGCAGTGGTACCTGCTGTGGCGACCCCTTGTGACAAGTGGAGAAGCCAAAACTATCTTTATTTTTTTTTCTAAGTAGAGAAAGTTAACATGAGTGGATGATAATGAGAGCTGATAAGGGGAACAGCTAATTTCCTCCAAGTGTAACAGATCGTGGGCGATCGTGGCTCAAGAGTTGGGAGTTCGCCTTGTAATCGGAAGGTTGCCGGTTCGAGCCCCGGCTTGGACAGTCTTGGTCGTTGTGTCCTTGGGCAAGACACTTCACCCCTTGCCTACTGGTGGTGGTCAGAGGGCCCGGTGGCGCCAGTGTCCGGCAGCCTCGCCTCTGTCAGTGCGCCCCAGGGTGGCTGTGGCTACAATGTAGCTTGCCATCACCAGTGTGTGAATGGGTGGATGACAGGTTGTGTAAAGCGCTTTGGGGTCCTTAGGGACTAGAAAAGCGCTATGCAAATACAGGCCATTTACCATAATAGATTTCTTAATAGCTTTTTTCACTTTTATCTACTTTGATATCTGATTCCTTTTGTAAATGTGAGAGAACAAGAATATACAAGTTGGTCTCCTACAGAGTTGGGCTCCAACCATGATGGAAGCTTGCTGCGCTCATAGATAGATAGATAGATAGATCGATAGATAGAGATGTGCTGTCACAGCAGAGCGCTGAACCTAACAGACAATTACTGGACATGGATATTAATCATTCCAGATGGACAGAATGTTTCTGTGATAAATTTGATGGCAAAAGATGCAGGACAGGGTGAAAAATTAAGAATAAGTACCATGGATAAGACCATAACCAGCAGAACTGGCACAGAGATACAGTAATTGGCTTGAAGGCAAGGTTAACCTTTCCCAGAGACTGTTTCAAAAGAAAAGCTCTGTTTTAGAAAGACAAACCCTGACAGATGAATTGAAAACTGAGTGGAGATTATGCATATGTCTTAAACACAGTCTCGTCTGTTAATCTTCTGCAGCCTACTGTATCTTGAGTTTTCCATAGAGGCACAGTGGGGTGCAATCTTCTGCAAGGCAGATGAGCAAATATATTGATACATCTTATTGCTTGTTTATGACCGCTTTTATATTGTGTATTATCTTGCACCGCAGGAATTAACCTATATTTATGATGGAAAAGAAGGCTCTGCTGGTTAATACTGAGGACATTGTTATAGTAAGTACCATGACCTCTAAGAAATAAATACACAGAGCAAAAAGAAAATAAGGAAGTTAAAAAAAGGAAGTGGAAAATGGGAAAGATATTTATATATCTTTATTTTTCAATGCTGTGCAAAGACACACAGTTTCATAACCTATAGTGCATTGCTGCTTAGTTAAGGGGTTATAAAAATGGTACTGGATCTTTTTTGATTTTTTCATGCAAAAACAACTTCTCGTTATGTTGCGGCTTTTTTCTTTTATCTTTGACTGACTGAGCAAAGTGACACAGCAACAACCTGACATCAAGTCCTTATAAAAAATAAGAGACTAAATCGCTATATGTTGTTGCTTTTTTCGTGAAGAGGCAGAAAGAATATAGCAAAGCTTGGTCTTCTTATCAGCTTTAAACAAAGACATCAACTGCACCTCACTGAATCTGTCGGCAAATAAAGAGCTTGAATTATAGGTCCTATCATATCCTATATTTTAATTGCAAGTGAACAATATATAAATACCATCTTTGACTGACTTTTTCAAAAACGTATCACTGAGCAGCAACAACAACACTTTCTTAGCAGGTATGATACACATGAAAATCGAATGTAAGAACCGTATTGTGTGTATCCTCTAGGGACAACTGTAAAAGGCTTGAGAGCTCCACAAATGTAGTGAACCTTGAGTTAAGGCGAGCTTTTATGCTCAAATTACTAAATACCCATTATCCATCCTAGTACACAGAGAACTGGGGCTATGAATTTGTCCACTGAGTCATTATTCTATCTTAGTTTCACACTGTTAACAAAACGTACAGTTAATCAGCTGGTTAAAAGACATGAGCAAAAACGCCAAACTACAAAGATTTGGAGCATTTTAAACCCCACAATAAACACATACATTCAAGTATAACTGCACACGTGATGAGTGCTGCTGCGACTTAAACTTTGATTTGATGCATGAAAACAATGTCAGCATGAGATGCCAGCCTGTGCCCTGTGTGGCGGAAGCATATGGCAGTTAATGACTTTAAAGCTGATTGCTGAAACATTATTCTCTCTGATGGATAATACACACGATGTTCATCCACAACAGCAGCCAATCACGGTTGTCTATCAGCATTGATGGCTTTTATAGTGAGTCACTGCTTGATGCTTGATATATTGTATCAATACAAAAGAATTTTATTTATATATATCAGAATAACAGTTGTATCAAAGTGCTTACTATATTCTCAGAAAAGAAATTGCCTTAATGGGCGCAGTAGCATGTAGCTGGGGCAGTACCATCTAAAGTGCTGTTGTTGTACCCTTGATACCCTTGATATTTGTACTTGCTGGCATACTTGTGGTTTGTACCATGTGGAAACCAGTCTTGAACCTCTGGTGTCTATATCTTAATGCCCTGTCAGAGCACAAAACAAATTGGAGAACAAATGCCTCAGAAAAGTTTAAAGCTAGAACCTTCGACAGAGCTAGCCTCAGCATCTCACCTCCTCTGTTTTACTTGGATCTGACTTCTTCTCTTTGACTGTACCTAAGAACCTCCAAGCTTGTAGCTTAATGCCTTTAAATGTTGCATTAAAAGCTATTTTTCTTAATTGGAAAAAACCCCCAAAATGATCAATAACTCACTGGCTCAACTTGCTAACAGATCATGAAAATTTAGATAAATTGACTTCAACTTTATAGAAAAACTTGACCCAGTTAAAACAAAAACACTGCCTCCATGCTTATGTTGCGCCTAGAGCTCATTCCCTTTATAATACTCGGCATGTACTTCAAACACAAACAAGATAATATAAATCACATGCTAAGGCTGGCCACCATGATCGGTACATACAACCTTATCCCCATCACCCCAACCTCCATGTACTGTTTCTGTGTGCTCCTGTGTTTAATGCGAAATTATCTTGAAAATTTATATTTCACCTAAGACCTTGCATATCCCTGAACACACACACACACACACACACACACACACACACACACACACACACACACACACACACACACACACACACACACACACACACACACACACACACACACACACACACACACAATCTTTTTAAAAGTAATCCTGTTTTAAAATCTAGATGAAATGGTGCCAGCGTGTACCTTTTTACTCCCTGGGCCCAAATATGTACCCTTTTTGTTCTTTGAAAAGGTGTAGCTGGGTATTTCTAGGTGGTGCACTGTAGGTTACACCCAGCAGGACTGAAATTGCCTTTTACTATATCTCTGCTTGTGGGAGCCTGTGAGGTGGTTTTATAATCCTACAACTATTCTATGATAGCTGGGACTCTGCATGGTTTAACAGCTGGGGCATTTCAGTCATTGTGCCATTTGATCACAACTGTGACCACACTGTAAAAAACAGCACTGTACATTCTGCTGTCAGAGTACCATAGCAACTGGAATAAGCAGCTCCAATGGTGTTTGCCATTTTCCCCGAAAACCATCATCATAACCTGCTGAACTGGTGGTTCTAGAATCACTTTTGAGAAAAGACACTTAAAAAAATTAAACAGCTGGAGATCTTCCCACTTGCCTTGGTCAAATGAGGACATCACAGCGGGATTGAAAGACTTCAAAATCAGAAAGTGGAAATTTTCAGTGGGATGGGGACACTTACATAATTTCATTACAGAATGAAATGTGAAGGAAGGAAGGAACAAGGAAGATAGTCAAAACATATATGTGATGTTTGCATGCATTCATGCCTGGTTTGGCATGGCAGTGTCATCATGTGTCATCAGTGTCAATGTGGGTCTCTGTCTCCAGGTGGACAGGAACTACTTTAGTATCTATCACAGAGTCCATAAAGCGCTTGGACATTTGGGATATAAAAGTGACATTATGAAAAACAGAGAGACCAAGGCTCAAAAAACGTACAAAAAACATTTATAGTTCATATTTCAAGTTGTCTAACATTTTGTTCATGTTAAATACCAGTTTTCACTTAATTATAACCGTGAAGACAAAAACTGTTTCCCCCCCTTTAAACAATTTTAAAAGTCAGTAATATAAAACAACTGCAAAGCTGAAAGCTGAGGTTAATCTGAAAGAACGGCGGAAAAAGCGTTCACTCATGTATGATTTCGGACTTTTACACCCAAAGTTACCAAATAAGACCAGGCGGCCTGTATTATATTTGGACACTAAAGGGTTAATCGTCTCTTAACCTGATAATCAGTTATAAACAGGTATTTGATTAGGAACGACTTTGTATATATTATTATCACCATTACAATAATAGTAATAATTATGTCTGCCTGCACGATTAAAATAACAGTGTCACACAAACATATTCGCGAAAAAGCATAAAGTATAAAGTATAGACAAACTGCTATGAGACTGTCCACAAATCCTCTATTATTTCATTTCCAAACAAAAATCTTGATTCGTTAAAAGAAAATTGTGCACGCTCTCCTGCATTATGTCTCAGTAATCCAATCCTACTAGTAGTTGCAACTTTTGAGAGAGTGCAGGGGGAAAAAAGCGGTTTGGCAAAGGCCCTGCGATCTGTTGAATGTGGAGTTTGTTTGAGGGGTGAGAAAATATGTCATTTCGGAGCCGTGGTTTATTCCAACGTAAGAGAGCGCACCAATGAAAAGCTCTTACGCTCCACCCTACCTGCCTCCTTTCCGCCCCCCCCCCTCCTCCTCCCCCCTCCTTTTCCATCCACATACTCACTACTGAGCACGACCTGCCTCCTGCCACATCTGGAGACGCTTTCTCAACACGAGGAACTTCAAGTTTTGCGCTTACTCTGCGAACAAACACGCGTTTGCGAATTATCTGTCCGTCAGGGTGAATTTGGGTTTCTCTTGATAGTAAGTAGCCTAAATTATTCAGACCAAGTTGGCGTTTTTCCTCCTTTCTGAAGCTTTTCACATCACCATCGGTAGCTTAAACAGATCCACAGAGTTCCATACATGCCGTTTCTGTCTGTCACGGTGGATAGATTTATAATTCGGCACGGTTTGTGGACATGACAACTGATACACTACCGTTTTGTGCTTTTATTAATTTATAAGAAAAAAAGAAGAAGAAAGAAAAAGACCGGTAACCAGGGGTAGCGAACACGCGTACAGTGATTGAGTTGAAACACGCAAATCAGACACTTCTATTAAAAGTTTGAAATTTCACGCTCCGCTCTTTCACTTTACTGTTAAATGCACAAAGTAGACCCTGTCTGCGATCCTTCTGCTCCACTGCCGTCCTGCACGATAGATCCGTGCGTTGTTGATGGTGACATGAGTCACAGGATTGAAGTTGTGAAATTCAGCAGCGACTGGTGATGGAATGATACGTTTCGGGCTTATTTTTGTACAACGCTGATCTAACGCTTGGAAAAGAATACTGGAATAAGCCGCAAGGCGCACAGCTCCATACTGAAGTGTTTAAGTTAGTCTGAGGGGGAAATTTAAAAGACCTAAAAATACAGCGTCGGTTTCTTCCCTACAAAGAATCATTTGAACTTCCCACCGCAGAGCTAGGGCGACATAAATAGTTCTGACATGTGGATGTAATTTCAGAAGAGGAAAAAAGACAGATGCAGAGAAATAAAGAGAGCAGACTGAGCCGGAGCATATAGTAGATTATAGGAAATTAAATCGAGGGCAGAGCGAGGCGATTACAGAGTTATGATTTCACAAGCCATCATAAGCATCGAGAGGCCAGATGGAGTGAAAAAACACAACTCGTTCCGCTTTGAAGAGAGTTAAGTAGATTAAATAATTTCATCCGAGCTCAATCAGCATCTGTCTGAGCCCTGCAAGGACTCTTGGAGGTAGAGTTGCCTCAGGTCAGGGATGGGATCCTCTCTGCTTCTCCGCAATCTGGACTTTCTACTCATCTCTCTACTCAGCGGTTTATGCCTGGTAAGTCATTTCAAAATGAAAATAAAAATGCAATAAGCACATTTACCCTGCCTGATAGACAAGATGCTGCTTTAATGTTGGTAAAGTGTGCACAGATCACTGAGAGGTTGTCAGAGAGATATCTGCATGTGCTGTGTGCCAAGTAAAACTCAAGTACCTCCTTTAGGATGATTATTTTTTGCATCCCATATTGATGAAATCTGCAAAATTCACTCTGATTTCCGCAAAATTTGTCCATTGCTTCTTTTGCAAATCATGATTGAGGAAGAATGTGTTCAGTGTTAAGGAGAGAGTGCGTCCTCCAGGAGAGACTAAGTGCCTCTGTTGTCAAAAGCTTTTTACTCGCATCTGCTCAAAACCTTTAATTGTCTCTGCGCTGGAAGTCAAACTCTTGAAATTGCTGCTTTATCGGACCACATGGCTGTTTTGCCAGATTCAGTGAAAAGAAAACAACACATTTAAGCTGAAATTTCAAGAGAGACGGTTGACTAATGACAGACATATTGTCAGTTCCCTAACAGGATTTAAGAGGTGGACATGGCAGCTAACAAAAAGCAGCTGTGATTAGTGATTACGCTCTTGTTCCATTAAGTGCTTCTTCCCACCCTAACAGTACAATTAGGGTTTGTGTAAGCACACAGTAACCTAGCTGCCCTAAAAGGCAGAGCATTGTGTTTTACTACATCACGTTTCATGCTGTAAGCTCGGAAAAGCTCTGACCCGCATGAGCTGATGCAGCTCGTGCAGTCAAAATGGGGCTAGAAATTTTCATTCACATCTGCAGCAGCAGCGGCCGAACAACTCGCCCAACACGGTGATCAAGTATTGAGCTTTCAAACGTTGCCACAGTTGTATTTATAATGTCTGCATACACAGGGACACACACACACAAACACACTGTGCAGGCAGAGCAGCACACGAAGTTGGTTCTGTGTGTTTTGGCTGAGGCTGTTGTGCATTCAACAGGCAGTTCGCCCAGGTTCTGAGGTACAGTGCATTTTCCCAGTGATGTGGTCCATCACTGTACCGCAGGACCTCTAGGCTCATTGGTTTAGATGGCAGAGGAAAACAATTATAACATAGCTGTGTATTTATAGCTGATTCAACACTGAGTCGTTCAAAGGCTCTGTCTGTGAATGGTGTTTACCCGTTTTTAAGTTTGGTGTTTGCTTAGTGTTCCTCTCCACAAAAAAGTATTTATTTTTTTCCAGACTGTAACCAAACGGGATGTAGATGTTCACTGAATCTAAACTAAGAGCGGAAAAATCTGGGTCTGTGTTTGAAGAAAGAATATGAAGGAATATTTTAAAAATTGAGACATGCTGTTTTCAAAATACAGCGTTTTACAACTTTCCCAGAGGCTCTGCGAATCCTCGTATTAAAAATACAAATATCAAAATGTGTACTTGCTATTTTTATCTGAACGAAATTGGCTGATACGGGGACTGACAAGGAATATCTCAATTGTGTTTTACACCGTAGCAGGCAAGCTGTAGTGACAGCTGACAGACAAAGCACTGCCTCATAGAGCCTTTGTTCAGTGTGACTGCCTGCCTCACTTACTCGGTTATTACATTTATTAAGAGGCAGCACTGCTTTCAGGAAAGCTTGGTGAGCGTTTAATTTTTACCTCATGACTGTGTTTTCCCTCTGTGATGACTTGCATGTGTTCGGATCCTAACTGGAAGAACTCAAACTGTAACTGCATCTGCATGACATTGTCAAGGTTTATGTCAGCTCTGGACAGAATCTGACTGTGACGGCTGTCATGTTTAGTATTGCACAAGGCAGTTTTGACTAGTTTCACAAGGTGTGGAAAATATCAGTTGTTGACATTTTTAGCCAAAACTTTTTTCCTTTCGTTTCTTTTTTTTCCTATTTTTTGTGCAGAGAATCAGCAGTTTTCCTTGTGGCTAAAATTCTAGATTAAGTAGTTCAATCAATGTTGTGTTAAACCAGAGACCGCCAATTTCCCTGAGGATATTTTTCAAAGTTATACCGAACTGAACTGACTGATGCAGAACTCTTAAATTCCCCACAGATGAACGACGTCTGTGTTTTTCTCACCAGAGAACAGCTCAATTGATATTCATAGACATGGTTGATCAATTTGAAATCAAGGGATCACGGTTGTGGTCGACAGCCGAATGCATCCAAGAGGAGAGCAGAGCACACAGAAAATACATTTTCATAATAAAGTACCCCTGTGTCATCAGTTAAAAGACTTTAAAGTTACTGATCCCCCCAAAAAAGCAAACAATGAATACCTGAATCCCCCCCCCCCCCCCTTTCCCAATAATCATTCAAAGTAGCTTTATCCATCTCTGTTGAATCATCCTCAATAGAGATTCATAACATAGATTAGAGTGGCGGATAATCTCATCCCAATCTGTCACTGGTAATTAGGGGCAGCAGATATCGCCTTACTGATTCAAATGAACTGCTGCTGCATCTGTGAAATAGGCTTTATTATTGAAATTCATTTCTGCACACCCATTTGACTGATCTCAAATATGACTTATGATAATTTTCTCCCACTTGTCTGTGTTTGCGCGAATATATGTGTGTCTGAAGATGCATGAAATGAGCCGTCCTCCTAAATTTATTCCAGAAATGTGCTTTTCACTTAGTCATTAAGAGAAAACTGCTGAAACTACAGACTGTTTGATTGCTGCTTTTAATTCTACTTCATATGCAGCTTCATGCACAGAGTTAGCCTCCAAACTTTCTCAGATAAGAGCCGATCCAGTGTGGTAATTCTATTTATTCACTATGTATTGTTAATTAATAATGAATGCTGATAAATTTATATAGAGACATTATACTATATAGAGACAATGTTTTTTGCGTGTTTTCACCAACTGTTCATAGTTTGTGTGAGTTATTTCTTCACACTCAGCTTGTCTACATCTATACACTCACTGGCCACTTCATTAGTTACATCTTGCTTGTACTGTAACTGCCTTTTAATTTCACAGCTGCCTCAACAAGGTGCTGAAAACATTTGCTCCATATTGACATGACAGCATCACACAGCTGCTGCAGATTTGTATTTCCTCTCTGCTCTGCTGGATTGAAATCTGGTGACTGTGAAGGGCATGTGATTGCAGTGAACTCACTGTCATGTTCAAGAAACCAATTTGAGATCTGAGTGTTGTGATATGGTGCATTAGCCATCAGAAGATGGATACACTGTGGTCATAAAGGAATGGACATGTTCAGGAATGTTACTCAGGTAGGTTGTGGTGTGTAACCAATGCTTTAATGGTATTGTGTCAGGACAATATTGTCCAATATTGGAGAGGCCATGTGAACAGTAGTCACTAGTTTTCTGTTCCTAGCTGTGGGTGTGGTACCCGGTGTGGTCTTCTGCTGCTTTAGCCCAGATGCATCAAGTTTTGACATGCGCATTTAGAGATGCTCTTCTGTGAACCTTGGTTGTAATGAATGGTTCAGTTACTTTCTATCAGCTCAGGTTTTCCTCTGGTGTCAACAAGGCATTTTTATTGGGAGCACTCGCTGGATATTTTCTCTTTCTCAGGCCGTTCTCTGTAAACTTTAGAGACGGCTGTGCAGGAAAATCCCCCTAGATCAGCAGGTTCTGAAATACTCAGAGCAGCCTGTCAGCCATCAACAACCACGTTCATAGTGACTTTCTTCCCCATTCTTTCGCTCACTTTGAATTTCAGCAGGTTACCTTGGCCATGTTTACATGTCTAAGTGCACTGAGTTGGTGCCGTGTGATTTATGAATATTTGCATTAATGGGCAATTGAACAGGTGTACCTAACAAAGAGGCCAGTGAGTGTATAAATATTTGTCTGCATGTGTGTTTCTCTGCTTATATTACCATCAGTGCACTGAGTGTGATGAAAATGCTGGCCTCACCGGCCACTATTTTATTTCATTTCCTCAGAGAGTTCAAACAGTTTGGATGCGACTTTGATCTCGATGCCTTTTCTGTTTAGCCTCCATTAGGACAGAGAGGGACAACAAAGCCTGTCAGGGCCCATTTACACATGTCAGTGGACACCTCACTGACAACTGTCCACCGCGTGCCAGACTGAAGCCTTTTTATATGGGAAAACCACCTTCCTGTCATATATATATATATATATATCTTATACTTCATATATTGAATATTTCATGATGAAAGGCTCGCTTGCTTTTTTTTCTTGATGACAAATTTTCAAAGGGCTACTTGAGGGTTAAGATTTGGATTTAGAGTTCGAGCTGGAATGCGGTGTAGATTAGAGCAAGGGGTGTGATTATATAAACACTTAGTTATTGAGGTAGCCCTGACATCTAAAGGCACTGCAGCTCAAGAAAACAAATCCAAATTGAAAAGCACAAGAACATATCATAACTAATTTGCCAACACAGAGGCAGCACTTATAAAATAAAAGGCTTCAATTACAGGAAACACAATGGAAGAGCAAAACATGTTGCAGTGATGTGATGAAATATTGAAGATGTTGTCTTAATTTGCTTGCATGTTATCTTTTTGCTTTTTTAAAATATTTTTTTCTTTGGTTTTTGTTCAAATTGCAGTACAATGAGCTTTCAGGGCCACTGTACAGCATTCTTTTACTCTTTGGATTAGTAGCTAAGGAATACATCATGTCAATAAGTGTCCTCACAAAGATAGGCATGGAAATGTGTGTGTGTTTGATGCACGGCTGGACTTTCTGACCTTTACATTTCCCAAGATGGCGGGGAGAGAAAGTAGGAGGTGTGTCAGCAATGATTAAATAGTGAAGTGAGGTTTTAACATGAAAATTTACTCAACTTTGTTACCCAGTTTCAGTCTACATCTGAATCATGTGATACACGCTTTGTTATCTAACCTTACACACAATGAAGAAATGACTACTGCTTACAACAAAGGGGCTTCTTTAAGCAATCCATTACAGCACTACCATTATGCTTGAGTTCATCCGTTTTCACTGGGATTTGTGATAAGTTGCTTATTAATTAACCTGCTTAGCACTCAGAAAAATAACCGTAGGAAGTCATTCAGCCTTAACACAGTTTACATCTTACTTTTTCAGTTAGTTTAAACTCAGCAGCTTATGCTTAGTGGAGGGATTTGCTAATTGCTCCTAATCATGATTCATGAGTGAATCAAAAACTACTGGACGGGCTAAAGGAGGACTGCCAAGCAAGCTATGTGGATCCATTAAAATCCATTTGAGGAAAACAAACAAACAAACAAAACACTAATTAATAATCTAGCACGTGAGTTCACATGAGTTTGTGATGTGCCACCATCTACCACTCAAACACAGAATCTTTTATATTGGATCCACTTTAGCTTGTTCTCTTTATCACTAGAAGTGCAGCTTTGCAGAAAATAACTGCATTTAAAGGCGAGATAAGGAGCCATTTTAAATGGTTGTCACTGAAGTGAGCTCCTAGTGATCATTTAATGCACCTCTCTGAGTTACACCCAATTTCTAACCAGGCACTATTTGTGCTACATGAAATCTCTAAACATCAGTCACTGTGCCTTGTGTGCCCACACCTAACCGAGGTGCTGCACTGTGTGTGCTCTCAGTCTGCCTCTCTGCTTTTGCTTCACTTTCATACCTTTTACAAATTAATACTTGCTTCTGAAATTGCTACCTTTTGTCTGTGGCCACAGGGCAAAATAATATAATCTAGTTAGTGAAAAAGCCCTTAAATGTTTGTTCTAATCAGTGAGTTTAAATGCATTACTCCTCTCTTGGGCATTGGATCTTTGCTATAGAGCAACAGAGTGGGGGAAATAATGGATTTCTTGCTGTTGGAACCTGGTGTTAGTATGGAGCGAGTCACTGTGTGACCAAATAATTTTTCATACATTGATTTTGAATTTAATATACAGTGAGGTGAGCAACAGAGAGTGAGGGAAGGATCAGAATCATCAGCCTCATGAGAGCCACAGGAGGCCAGTTTTTGGTTTCAGTTTTTGGGGCATGTATTCTTACTTTACATTCAATGTTTCACTGCTTTTTTACAGCCTTAAAATGTTTTGCGCACACTCAGCATCATGCTTCTTTGCTTCAAGATGATGAAATCACAAGAACACAGTCTTTATGGTTTTTTCCCCCCTTTTCTTTATATAATGAAAAGGGGGGAAAAGGGGCTTTTATACTTGTGTTGGAGGTATAGTCATGGATGATGCTCTAACCACTGGAAGTATGAGGCTGAGTGGAGATGGCTCAGTGACACTGCACTCTGATTGAGTGGAGTCACTGAAAACACCAAAAATAACACATTTATACCTCAAACAACAGAGAGAATCGTGTAATTGGGGCGATCGTGGCTCAAGAGTTGGGCGTTCGCCTTGTAATCGGAAGGTTGCCGGTTCGAGCCCCAGCTTGAACAGTCTCGGTCATTGTGTCCATGGGCAAGACACTTCACCCCTTGCCTACTGGTGGTGGTCAGAGGGCCCGGTGGCGCCAGTGTCCGGCAGCCTCGCCTCTGTCAGTGCGCCCCAGGGTGGCTGTGGCTACAATGTAGCTTGCCATCACCTGTGTGTGAATGTGTGTGTGAATGGGTGGATGACTGGATATGTAAAGCGCTTTGGGGTTCTTAGGGACTAGTAAAGCGCTATATAAATACAGGCCATTTACCATTAATTGTGCATGATGGACTGAAAAATCAACAGTAGCACATGAAGCTGAAGGACTTAAGAGCGGGTATTCTAGTGCACAGAGGGTATTTATACCCAACTTGGATAGGATATAATTTCTCCATCCTAATAAGATTATGCGGTTGGCAGATCTGAGACATCCTGTTTTGTAATTTGGTTTTTACAGCACGTGTTGTAGATTTAAGCAGTATGGAGGTGTAACCTCAGTAAGCCCTCGTTGCTATATGCGCTTGCTGTCGTCAGTTTGCATGTTTGCCGGAACTTTCGTGCGATCAGCACAAGATTTACCTCACAGAGGCAACTTGTAGTGGGAAAAATAACCTTTACACACATACTCTCCTCACGCTGAGAGTTTTACTCTCAGTAGCTGACACCACCTCCTGAGATAACTGCAGAATAATCTAATTCTTGTAACTTTCTCTCAGGAGTGCATTCATCTGTGTGGCGTATTGACCGATGCATTGCTCGCTTTCAGAGGGCCTGTGAGTCAGACCCATAACGCATGTGTTAATACGCGAGTCTTCAGTTTCACCAGCATGGTAAGGTAACACCATGGCAGTATTTGACTCAGGAAAGGGGTTGTTTTCTTGACTTACCATGACCTCTGCTTTTTTTTTTTCTTAACTTTTCCACTTGAAGAATGCCAGAATATGTGTAACTCAATGCCACTTTTACACCTCAATGAAAAAAGTTACACTTCTCACTGATATTCTTATGATGGTTCCTATGTTCCTATGACTTTAGCACCCACAAAAATATGGTGTTGTAGTGAAAACATTGCATTTTGTTTTATTTATTATTTTTTAAACTCCAGCTTCATTTGTTTAACCATGGCAACTCGTAAAAATCTGCTTCTTTAAACTCAGTGATGCTTCTCTTGATGCTTCTTCAAAAGCAACAGTAGTGAGCAGCAGTTATACAAAGATACTGACGAGAAACCAGCTGGTGATGTCAGTGATGCTTCACCCAATTGCATTTAACAATTTAGCAGAAAAACCTCTAATAATTTTTTCCTGTGGAGTTTCAGCTGACTAACAGCATCATGCACTGTGGTGATGCTTATCAAAGAGAAGCTGAATCTTTGAAGTACTCTAATTCATTGCGATAGTCTTTTCTCTCGTGTCGGTTTCTGATAAGATTAAGTCTGTGCAAAATTCAAATGCAAACAGTCTTGAGAATGACCAATATGAACATTTTTTTTATTTAAGCATTGGAACTAGAAATTGTTGGACCTAAGACCAACAGTGTATTATAATCTCAACATTGCTAGAAGTCAGGGACACGCTGATTGATTGTCAGCTCTGTGACGAGTTTGAGTCCTATGCAGTCTTTTTTCATCAGTTACCCGCTGTATCAATATTGTGGTGCAGACTTCTTTGCGGGCAATATGCTTGGAATCCCAGAGCACCTCCGTTGAGTTGACATGTGAAAATTCTCAGCTATGCAGATGCCTTTGCCATTGACCGACAGTTCAGCTCAGCCCTACCCCCACTGTTAGCGAACGGATTGAATTTCAAATATACAGACTCTTCCAGTCTCATTCTGTCCTTTTAAATGCAACAACAAATTAGGTCGGTAGACAGTTCCAAGTCAATTCCTTAATTACTGTGGGCACAGAGAGTAGGATTTCACACGTGATTCAGTTGTTTGCGTAATTTGGAAGCGGTTCAAATTTTGGGTAGGAATACTCCCCTGGCACATGGCTTATGGCTAAGAGGAGGCTGGATTTCTTAAAAGGACCTTTATTAGTTTCATTGCAAAACTCAGGGGCTTATGGGTTTGTAAGTATGCAGTTCACAACTCCAGATTTTCCAGCAATAAGTAAAAAATCCTTACACTGCAGTACAGGGGGAAATCTCAGCCAATTTAAATTCAGATAACAGTGGGTGGATGGGTTTTTCTCTGTGTTAAATTGGTGGCATTTAAAGACAAGCCCCTCTCAATGCGGTTAAAAAGTTATAGTTTGAGTCATCACAGATCTCAAGTTTGAGTGCTTCGTATAAGATACTTGTTGGTCGTGGAGAGATTTAATGAATGTTTTCAGACTGACATTTACAAAAAGTACCGTTCATTGTGTAGTGAAGGTCAGACACATGATTAATTTCAAGTTTTGTCACAAATTATTTTGCATGAATTCTTCTTCCAGCATTATAGCTTATTGCTCATTGGTTAAGGTTCACTGTGTCTCTCTTTGCTAGACTGTGATTAATGTGGCCCTATTAATGTAATGAATAGAAATAAAATATTGCAAAAATTAATTACATTTAAAATATTTTTTTTTAATATAATTTGGGTTATTTTATTGGTACAGGCAGTTTTTTTATTACAATTATTTGTTGTTTTATTTTGGTGGATTCAGTTACTATTAAATATTTAAAATTGCAAAGACACTAAAAATATTGAATTAGTGCACTGTATGAGTCCCACAGCGGATGATGGTGCATAGTTGGCACTCAGTCATTGAACTGTCTGCATCCATATGTGGACTAACTTCAATGGATGCAATATTTAAAATGTAATCCTTAAACATGTAGCATGGTGTATGATCTCCATATACACTGACTATTATTCAGAGCTTTATTGTTCCATATTCGAAGTGTATTTATACAAAATGTCCTTGTGTGATGTAGCTGTATTCATGGCTACAGAAATGCTATACTATACTTTAAACATGATGCAATGAAGATTTAAAATACATCAAAAATAAATGAAGGTAATAAATTTACCTTCTTTTCATAAAATCATTTCAATTCTATCTCATTTTAAAGAGATATGCACGTGTCCTCTCTCGTGGGAAATTGTGTTTCTTTGTAAAACAAACAAACAAACAAGCAATTATTTAAGTAAGAAACATATATTTCAACCAGCCATTTTTACAACAAAGAGAAAACAAAATAAACCAACAAGTGTGGCAGTATTGTTTTTGTCGAGGGTAAGGGTTAGTCTCAGTCTTGCATTCAATCATACATACTCCCATACAAGCATTTGGAGTGATAGCTGATTGTATTGAGCTGACCTGATGGGCAAGGAAGGCTGTTTATTATAGTGAGAAATAAATGATGTAGACATTAGGGTCTACATCATTTATTTAGCGTGCTCTTACTCACTGCTTTAAGCTACATTAGCCATTACAAACACAATACACTGACTGAATAACTATCCGATTTTTGACAAGAAAGAAGCATACCTATAATGAATAAGATTTACCCGTTGTTATTGTCTGTCTTTTAGCGGAGTTCAATAGTAAATCAGACGGGTGCTTTTTAAAGATAAAAATGTAAGTTTTAAGGTTTCTGGGGGGGCAATTAAGCTTATCTGATCTGCAATGGAAAATATTGGTTTCAGTTTAGAGCATATGACAGGACAGACGTTGTTTTGTCTGGGATGAATTTGAAAGGGATCGATATCAGCTAGAGAGAAAAACTCTGAAAACAGTATTGATATGCAAAGGATCAGCTGTCCTTTAATTCATCACTGCACTGCAACAGTAGGTGCATTTTAATTCAAAGATGTGAGCCTTTTCCCGTTGTGCAACAATTCAAACTTAGTTTAAGGTTCGAAGGTTCAGAACTGGACTGAGTGGCTGTCTCCTTAAAAATAAAGTGGTCAAAAATATATATTTCTTTATGTGCAGCACAGCTGTTGCTTTTATCTCTATTAGCTTATTTTTACTTTCTATTGCTGTTTTCTGGTGAAGTACCAATTTGATATTTAGATTGATTATTGCTCCAATCCTGACTGAAAGAACAGTTTGTCAGTGACAAAATGCTACATGGGGTTGATCTCGTCAGAGTTCAGTTTCGTGCTTACTTTGCAGCAATTAAACCAGCTTTTCTTTGTAAGCTTTTTAAAACATGTGTTCAAGTGAGTTTACACCAATGAAAACCTCGAAGAGTGTCTCTTTCTTGGCCACATGCTTTTACTTTTGTTATTGCCAATCTTCACTTGTGGCTTGTGTGTGACAGGATGACAGAAAAGTGCAGTAATGAGTCTCAGACTGGGCTGTAATGAGTCTAAGTCAAAAAGTTTGGTTAAAAATGTTAATAGATTTTCATTTTTTTATGTATGACCCGTGGACTTTGGCTATTCTAATAGTAAGCACAAATTCAGGGAATTGATATTCTTGGATCTGTTTATTTTTCACATATTCTTTTACAAAGTCAGTAAACTAGCGTTGAAGTCGAGCTCATAACTGAATGATGAGTTTTGTCATTGCAATATATATAAAACACATAACAATGCAGTGAGAATAATATTACAGCAATCCCAAAAGGTTCATTCTGTTCATCTGGACGTAGCGTTTTCAGTTTCTCCCACTGAAAACGCTACGTCCAGATGAACAGAAACAACCATGCAGCAACTAAAAGGTATGTTATAGTTAGCTTTAGGATTCAAATTTAATTGTCATTACACATGTATGAACATGTACAGGATAACGAAATACAGTAGATAAAAGGGCTGCAGGTCGGACTCGAATCCGGGCCGGCTGCTCTCGGCCACGTGCCATATGGTTGGCTGCACATCCAACTAAGCTAAATCTGCACCCATGTTTGTGAGTCTGCTATGGTTCACTTTGGTCCAAGTGATGTTATCAAACAGCGAGTCCTAGGTTATGAGGGGACATCCACATGCTACCAAATTTTCTGTGACCGTAACAACTCGTGTTTACATTAAAATTGAGCTATTAGATAAGTGCCATTCAGTCAGGCTTTAGTGAAGTATCACAAGACCTCCAGCTTCCCATGTTCACAACAGAGTATAATCACCACTTAAAGTAGGAACACATGCAGATGAACAGATAAGCCGACAAAGGACAGGAAGAGAGAGAAAACCTGCAGTCGCACACATACACGCTCAAGCACAAACAGACCTAAAGTAATGCTTTCAAAAGAAAACATATAATTAGACAAATTAAACCATTACTTGACAAAAACTCAGCACCATGACAATCCTGACTTTTTTCTGTTTTGCCACCGACCTTTTATTCACAGTTTCAAGTAATGTTTAGTGAAACAGGAGCGTGGTTCGAAGGCCTCAGCACCATTGGCCTTGTAAGAAAGTGTGGACGGCTCATGCTGACAGGTCAGCTGCAGGCCTCTCAGCTGGAGTACAGCACAAACAGTGTAGCCTGTGTCTGCTTTAATTTTCCCTGCTAAATAAAGTGCATCTTATTCACGTGCATTAATGTTAGTGTTTAAAAAATACATTAAATCCTTAAATGTTTTACTAAAGAGATCCTCTGTATATGTTTATCGCCAATAAGTCCGCAATAAAATATATCTGCATTTCATTTAAAGGTTTTATAGAATCAGAAAACCCATTCAGGCATTTTCTAGTGAAGTTAAAATTTGAGAAATTAGATAAATGTTTTAATGTATTTAGAAAATTCAGGAGTATGAATTACGGCTTTATTGAAAATGCAGTTTGAATTTTATTCAGTCTTTCTTAATAGTTTGTGTTTTTGCTGTATAGGTATTTTTCCTGGAAGCCTTGTCAGTTTTTATTTCAACTCTTACAACTGTATATGCAACACAAGATTATTTTAATTATCATATTGCAGGTCATGAAAATTTACTGCTGTCAGATTTGATTATTATCATTGTATAAATGCAGAAATATGAAAAAATGCACATTATGTAGTCTTGATCTAGAAATAATTCCACTGCATTTAGTGTGGTTACATAGGTGTTAATTACATTCTGAATACGTATTTGATATTGATTGTTATTTTATTAGCGTGGAGTATAATTCTTACACCCTGTGTGGTTCTATTCAATTTGAGAGCATGACTTTTCCTTTGCTTTTGATTTGAAATTATTGACTGCCCTGAAAAGCACTTCAATCAAGGTGACCATCTGCAAGAGGTTCACTCTAAGTGGCCCCCTTCAGCAAATCAGAAGAGTGCAATATTAACAGGCAAAGAGAGACACCTTGGGTGATTAAGCTATGTCCAATTAGTCCACAATTTTGGAGCTTTTTATTGGGAAGGCAGTTATGATGAGGGGTCTTATGCAAAAAGTGCCCTTGTCCTAGTTCTTAGCGGGCAGCGGGCCCCTTGGTGTCCCTTTGGTTAACAGTGGAAAGGGGCTGATTGAAGTGCTGTCCTCTATATGTGTTGTCTTTTTGTATTCATCCCCTTCCTCACTAAAATTATAATAATTCAGTTATTCAAGGTAGACTGTGAAAATTCTAGCATGTCCATAAATTACTTTTAGTCTTATTAAAAGGATAAGCTGTCTTACCCTTTTCACCAAGACAAAGCTTTCTTGCCTCAATATATCTGTCTGTCTGTCTGTCTCCCTCCTCCTTTACCCAGCCCTAACTGACTGTGTTAAACAGACAGTATTACATTGTTTGGTGTTGACACATTGTCTGCATTACATGCAGCATGCATGCTGAGATTGCTCAGTGGTGTTTCACACTCATTTGGAATTGTAAAAGTTGGCTTTGTGATACTAATTGAAAAACTCCCTGTAGGCATAATATTGACAGCGAGATAGACAAGGCTCTGCGTATTATGTGAATTCACTGTTAATTATGGGATCAAGCAGCAAAACAAATATAGCAGTAGAAAAGATGCTGATATGAGTGAGTTGACTTGAATGAAAAACACTCACTGGACAGCTGGACAACTCATCTGAGTATTCTCACTGTCATCATTCATTGATGAAACTTTTTCATAAATGCCTGAATAAACTTACCTTTAGAAAGTTTTGAGATGTTTCAAAGTTTAACCTGTGACTTTTATTCTTGCTAAAGTATGTAGTTTTGTGGGGAGTCTCATTTAAAAATGGATGAGTCTGTCCATGGTAATAAATATTGCATAATCCTACTTTCTGCAACCTCACATAGTTAGTTTTTACAATTACTGTAGGGCAAGGCTATTTGCAGGTATATGATTGGATTGACCCACAAACCTGACATCATTCATTACTGTTAGAGATGACAAAAATGGAATAATCAATTTTGACTGATTGAAGCCTGTTTTCAGTCATGCATTTAATCCCTACTAATGTTTTACATCAGCTGATGTTATTTAAAGGGGTAATAGCTGTAATGCCAAGCTGTGACTGAGATGGTCTCATAATCCATTAATGCCGATCTGCACTATAAAGCCACATATGTAAGGTCTGAAAAAACACATCCAAAATAATCCTTTTATGGGTTTTAAATCTACTTTAAAATGTATATTTTAACCTATAATCCTCTTATTTCATGCATAAAGTTGCATTTATGGCAGTGCATCATTCTGCTATTGAGGCCCAGTGACCTGTGAGCGTTGTTTTGTTTGTTTCATCAGTTGCTTTGTGACATCTGTTAAGACATTATGAAATGTCTACTGCATTTGACTGTTGCATAACCATTAGTTGTTTTTAAGCTTTTGATGAAAATTAAAATAGTGCATTTATATTGCTTTGCTAAAGCAACAGTCTGTAGTTGCTGTATTAAATCACTTATATAATGCAAGAATGATCCCTTTTTAATTTGTGAGAACAACAGTCACAGCTATCTGCCTTGTGTGCAGCCTCTCGGAGTACACACAATGTTTCCATCAAGGACAAAAGTGCTGTTCTTCAGGCTTACGACCAGAGCAGGGTATAATTAGGAACTAAATGCTGCTTTAAGTCAGAATGTGGTCTGCGAGCATTTCCAAAGGACAACCAGTCTTGTGGTTTGTGGTTTTTATCATCAAATGCAAATTGCACAGTTGAAGAGGAGTGGCACTGACTCATAGAGTTTATAATATCCAGGAACCTCATCCGCTAAAACATTCATGCGGCGCAATATGTCAAAAGTAACATATTCATGTTTTTTCCAGATAGTAGACAGCCCATTAAACACTAGATTCAGCGAAGTTATAATTTTCTAGAACCTTACTATTTTGTGAAGAAAAAACATGCAGGAAAGTCCAAAAGCCCTTGGGATCAAATTTTGAGCACATGCCAACAACAAGGAAGTGAATGTTAGCCTATGGTGTAAAGAATGGCAAATGACCAAAACAAGTACATAAAACAAACATTCAGCTGTATTCCTAAAATTGAGACGTTTCACAGCAACCAGAGTAAATATTATATGTGTAGTATTTATCATTCATGTGATGAAGTGTGATCTGGAATGGAAAGCCTTACTTATGACCATTACCTAAAAAAAACCCTTATCTTCGCACAGGGATTGTCTAACAGAGAAGCATTATTGGATGTCTCTGAACTTATAGAAAAATTAATATGGTTCCCACTGAAAACACTGCCAGAGTTGTGATGAGAGGTTCTATGTTGACAGTGAAAACATCTGCAAACACTGAACTGAAATAACACAGAATATGTGTCCAGTGCTTTTAAAGTCATGTGAAGTTTGGCCTAAAATAATTCTAATAATAGTTATAGAAATTTTGTTTCAGAGTTTCTTCTGCTTTCATGGTTGTTAAGGTTTTACCCACAATTTTGGTAGTATTTTTAAATATGAAATCACTGTAACCAATGAGCTCATATATGCCACTGCTACAGTAATCCTAGATACACTTGGGTATAAGATCAGGAATGCATATAGAGAAAGCCCTTATGGAAAGGTAGGCTGGAAGCCAAAATCAGGGAAACTTGAAAGGATGTTATAAAAGTTATGAGATGTGGGTACTGGATGGATGGGAATGACAAAAAATGTCCATAATTGGGGGCTCTACAAACTACCAAGCAAAGGCTTATAACTATGGTGACTAGGCTGAAGAGATACACCAGAGAAGCAAAGGCCAAGAGAATAAATGGTCTGTTTGCCAAAGATCCAGCAGCAACCTCCCAGAAAAAGAACCAGTTAACAACACAAAGGCAAAAATCTTATAAGGTGTCTCAAGAATGAAATGCTGATAGCACCAGGATCTGATATCCACACCAACTGGCTGAAGAAGTGGTACTTCATCAACAAACACCTGGCAACACAAAGAAGCAGGCTGCTAGTAGCAGGTACTCATCTTGACTTGCTAACACAATCATGAAAGATCCCTGCAAGTTTATGACACCATGAAACTACCATGCCAACTAGCTCTCTCTCTAAAACATGGAAGCTCCTCTAAGGCATCATAGCAACCAAGCTGAGTAGGCTTGACATGAGTTAACATATAAGCACAGCTCAGAAGGCATTGAAAATAATACCAGAAGGCCAAAACACCAACTGCTGGTTAATAGAGCACTACACCAGGGCTGTAAGACCAGGAAGACTAATCTCAGCACTGTCTGGTTGGACTACAAGAAAACCTACGACTCAATGCCCCACACGTTGATAGTGGAGTATTTGGCACTATACAAGGTAAAGTGTGTTCATAACATCAATCAGGAACTCAGTGGAAGACAACATTTGAGGCCATTTGGCTGGATAGGTGTGGCTGGAAAATTGCAAAGAGAGGTATCGTGATCAAGGCTGAAGGGGTTAAGATATCAGAAGGTATAATAGCAGATATACAGGACAGCTACAAATACATGGGTATCCTATAAGCCAACAGGGTCCGCAATAAAGATCCATGAAGATCAACCCCAGTCAAATATCTCAGTAGGTAAGATAGATCCTGAGAAGGTAGCAGTAGGAATAAGAGCTGAACTATCAATACATATGACCTACCACTCATCAGACTGTTACTCAACTGGAATAATAAGCTGGCCACAGGAGAACATAAATGCCACTGATGTCAAGATATAAAAACTCCTTACAACATATGGTGCTTTTTACCCAAAGTCCAACACGCGGAGGCTTTACAGCCAACAGAAAGTAGGAGAGCAGAGCCAGAATCCAGGAAGAAAGATGAAAAATCAATGAATGCTTTAGAAAGATGACCCCAGGGATAAGCTGCTCTAAGATTTCCTCAGATATCTGAAGACACAACAGTGATGAGAAACTATCATGGAATACCAAGCCACTGCATTGGATATATCATGGACTGATTGAAGAAGGGGTTGACATCAAGTAATCTGACTAGTGGCTAGAAAAGCACAAAAAACAGGGAAGTAACAGGGGCTGAAGGAACAACTGGAGCAGATGTGAAAGGTAAAGACCAAAGTGGCCCCACAATGATAGGAGCAATAAGACCAATAACACCCAAGCTGGAAGAGTGGCTCCAGCAGATTCCAGGCACATCAGAGGCAGCTGTGCAGTAGAGTACAGTTCTAGGAATAGCTAAGATGTTGATGCATTTTTACTTACCTTCACCAAAGAAATTACTCACAAAAATATATATATTTAACAATTGTGCAGACTGAATTTTGAGCCAGCTTCACCTAACATATATTTATAAACATTCATTTATATTAAATCAAAAACTCTTCTTGATTTGAAAAAAAAAAGCTCATAGCTAGTTTATGTAGTGTCTGTTTACCTCCATGCATTGAGTGGTTGCTTTGGAACTTTTGGTCTTGTGGATTTATTTTTTGTTTATTGCTAAAAAAAAGTAAAAAACAAACATTCTGGCCAATGATAATTTCTTGCAGATCATTAATAATCCTTTCTCTTCGACTGATGTCTTATTAGCGTAAACTGGATATAACCCCAACTCCACAGAAATGTTGGCTTTTCATAAGCCTTTTAAACAATAACACGGGGACAGTCTGATGTTGAAAAAGAAGATAAAAATGCACACCTTCGATACTGAAAGCTAAAATCTGCAGTGTCTAGTTCAAGTGTAAATGCTGAAATGGAGCACCGGAACATCTTTAACTATGGAAGAAGTTTTTCAGAGACCTACAACACCTTCTACATGCATGTAAAAAGCCAAAATGCATAGATGGGGCTCGTGTATAGACAGGATTTCAACAATTCAGTTTTAACAAACTTCTGAAAGTAATCAAAGCTGTTGGGATGCATTTTTTATTGCCCACTGAGTTTAGCTTGAGGATAAAGTATATTAATTTTGGCAAAGGAATTGTCCCTACATTCAACTTTCTGGGAGATCAGTACAAAGTTCAAGCCACTTCGAAGCTGTAGTGTTTTGCTCAAAAATGCTTGCGTCTTTGCCGTCATGATTGGAACTCGCTTTATGTTGTGTTTTTGATAGAACTTTTTCATGGTCTGAGATAGTACTAATGAGATCACTGAGCTTTATTTTGAATCCAAATACACTGTTGACTCACTGCAGATAATTATACTCCACTGAATCCAGTGGTTTTTGTGGTTCATTTAAACTTTTTGGATACTCGAGTTTTTGTTTTGTTTTTTCTAATGAAAGTCTACCTCACAAGCTCCACCATTTGACTCTCTGATTCCGTGTAGGACATTACAGGAAATGACTTTGGTTAGCCACAACTTTCTTCAAAAAAAGAAAGAAGAAGAAATAAAAAGCGCAAAGCAGTCCGCAATGAAGGCTGTTGGTAATGCAGTGGAAACCCAGTGTCTCCACTCAATGTATGCATGGCGTCTAGCCATATGACACATTTCTGATGGACAGTTTATTAGAATTTTTTTTAACCTTTGGTGCAAACTATTTGAAAATCAACAAATGGACACTGAAAATATTTAACTGTCATGCCAGACAAATCAATCTCTGACAGATAAATACAACTTGCATTAATGACCAAATGCTGAAAATAGAAAACTAAAACTAAACTGTAAATGTGCCTTCACTCCCACACTGTATAATGTTAGCATTTCATCCTAGCGGTTAAACGCTCTCTTGACTGAGCACCCTAAATACAGTTCTCTCAATATTGGTCTTATATTCTTGCAGAGGGCTGCAGTTTAAGTCATCAAGCTGCAGTTTGCAAAGACAAATAGAAACTTGTGGTTTATCCAAGTGGAGTTTGTATTCTAGCGACCGGTGATGAAAACACACATATTTATATGTTGTGTATTTTTCTAATTCTCATTTTGGCACAAACTCAAAAGCATTTCACAAAAAGAATACTGTGTTTTGAATGCAATGCAGTAAATAAGAATGTCCACGTTTCTCCCTGTGAGAGGTGTGTTTACTTTGGAGGTTTGGACTCTGGCCAGTGGAGGAGGAATAGTTTTCAGAAATAATCACGGGGCATACATATTACCCAAGATTCTCCTCTTGAAATGGTAAATGATACTCCTCTATATCCCTGGATGCAGGAGTCTGGTTTTTAAGACAGAAAGCTGAAACTCCATGCCTCATTTTGGTTTACTGTTTCACAGGGGCTTAAACACCACTATAAAGGCTGGGATGTTTGTTCTTAATGTGCTGGAACAGCAGTCTCACTCAAATGGCAGAAATAACTTAGAGAAATTGCAATATTTCACACTGATTTGAAGTGTGTGGAAAAATTCAACATATATCAGCATAATGCATGCAATTATTTAAATGGTGAAAATACATTATGCAGCTTCAGCTAGCCTTGTCACTTATTCTCCAAATCTTATTCTCCCCAAAGAGCCCTCATTTGGTGTTTTACGGTGGTGATGAGGAAAATTATCTGCCAGTACAAATTCTCTCATAAGGCTATAACTACCTTAAAACCTGGTGCATGTTATTGCACCTTAATAACTATGCAGGAAGTGATCGCTCGTATCGGAAAAGAAATATATGATCTCAAGATAAAGCTGATCGTGATAACGCCTTCTGCAGCATAACAGTCCCCTTAATGTAGAGGTTAGACGTTCAGTGTTTTTCCTTTAATTTGTCACCTGTCCGCAAATAGAAAGAGTAATGATAGTGGTGTTATTCTTACCAGAATAACTTCCACATCCACTGTTTCTGATTACCTATTGGTCATTACCTAAAGTAAGACTAGGCAGCTTTTCAGATGAAAATAGTGTGAACGTCTCAGAAGCTGTCAGTGGAATATTCTATATTGGCTTAGTTAGTACAGTAAACAGGTAGTATCTATCCTTGTTCGCCTGCGGTAAAATGTTATTCCATCTGTGGTTGTTTACTGTGCAAAGCCATAAACGTCTTCATTCTGTAACCTTATTCAGTTCTCAGACTGGACATCCTTATTTCAGGGCTGAAAGTAGTGAAAATATTGATGGATTGAGGTATTGTGGGTTTGTATGGAGCAAACCCACAACGGCTTGGTATTTACAGTTAAATTTAAACCTCGTGAAGTTGCGTACTTCTGTTAGAAACAAAGTATACATGTCTTTGTTCCTATCTGTACTCATTTATTATATTTCTCATTATGAACAGGCACAAGAGACGGCTGAAAAAGTCTTGAAAAAGGTTATACAACAGTTGGTTCCTATACGGAGCTGTATTGCCAACTGCAAAAATATAAATACTTCTTAGTAGACTGTACATCTACTATAGTAACTGTTATAGTAAATAAGTACATTCTCTTAAATGTTGTACTCGGGAACCAGTGTAAAATTCTTGTAATTTATTTCAGTACTGCAGTGTTTCGGTACTGTCCTTTTTATGGTTGGTTCTCAACATTTATACTGCTGTTACTGCTGTAAAATTTCAGCATTTCATATACTTTAAATAAACACCACGGCAATTGGCTGTACTAAATTATAAATAAGAAGAATACAATATAAAATACTGTTGCAGAATGAGTAAGCTCACTTCCAGTATTTCTATACTCACAAAAAAGAGTATAAGAGTAAAAGTCTTATTACTAAAACTTATTTTTCATAAGATGTTTTATCTATAGCTAGAGGCTTGAACACAAATATTAGAATGCAAACATCAGCTTTCATGTTGTTTCATGTGGCACATCAGACCAGGTAATGTTTTTCCAATCTTCTGTTGTCCAATTTTGTTGAGCCAGTGTGAATTATGGCCTCGGTATCCTGTTGTTAGCTGACAGGAGCTGTACCCAGTGCAGTCTTCTGGTGCTGTATCCATCTGCTTCAAGCTTTAACATGTTGTGCATTCGAAGATGCTCTTCTGCATACCTTGTTTGTAACAAGTAGTCATTTGAATTGCTGCTGTCTTCTATCAGCTCAAAGTAGTCTGGCCATTCTCCTCTGATCTCTGACATCAACATTGGATATTTTCTGTGGAGATCAGCAGGTTCTGAAATAACCAGGCCAGCCCATCTGGCACATTCAAATTCACTGAAATCACCTTTCTTTCACATTCTCATGCTCAATTGATAATGTTATATCTAATCAGTCAATCACATGAATTGCATGTGATTGACTGATTAGATATAACAAGCATACCTTAAAAATAAGGTACACAAATTATTTAGTTAACATCTGTCTGAACAAATTAACAAATATTGTAGAGACTAAAATAAGATTTTTCAGGGCAACAAGAGAAAATCAATTATATTACTTATATTTAGAGATAGAATCAGGCATGATCATTATATCACAATGAGATTCGACAAGCAAGTCTCCACACCGCCTTTACTTTGTACCTGCAGCTATCTGTCCATGGTTATATATTCCATTGTGTCACGTTTAAAAAATATATATTCTAGATCCAAAATGACTGTGATAAATGTTTAGAAAGGTGAATTGTTTATGCATAGATTTACCTTGTTCTCCCTGCTGTCTCTTGCTCATCAGTAAAACAATTACTCGTTACTATTTGAAGTGTTCTGCTTCTTGCTTTCATAGAAGCAAAATTTGATTTCTTCACATCCAGACATGTAATTTGTGTCTGAAACTGACAGATGCAACTGCAGCCAGGCAGTCAGCTGCTCTGAGTAAACGTCTGTCTTTAATTTGCACTATTTGCTCTGGATCACTGGACCAAAAAAACAAGACTGTGTGTGTGTGGGGTTTTTTTAGCCGCACCTCCAGGCGCTCTGTACGGCATACGTCTTAGTTTATGTCTCATGGTGTGCGTCTTATAGTTTTGCTGCAGTGTGGCTCAGAGAACAATGATATTGCCTACATGACAGCATTAAATATCCTGGCGATCTAGCCTTTAGTTTAGGCGGCCTGTTTTTTCATTTCAACTCTTCTTGTCATGCTCTGTTAAAAATGAATGTTGTCGTTTTCAGTACAGTCACATTTGTCAATGCCCGAAAGTGATCCACAGGCAAACAGCAAGTCAGTCAGTGTGACCTATTAGAATGGAAAAAGTTTCCCTGACTGGAAAACCACACCTGCGTTACCACGTCACCCTCATATAAAACGTTCAGAAGCTGAAAATATATAAGGGGTAAAAAAAAACAAACTGCATGGAATAAAATGTAATTTTTGTCAGTGTTAAAATTTTCCTCATGTCGATCAGTTTACCGCTGGAATAAGCCTGCATGCTGCGAGTGAAACTGATGCTGTTGAGTCAGGGAAGTTTAGCTTTCATTTTATCACAGTAAGACTGATAGAACTCTTCAATGAATCCACTGATGTGGTCAAAGTACGGGACTTTCTAATATTTATCCACTGTATTACTGTCACTCATATCTGGTGAATTTTGGAGGTAGGAAACTGGATTTAATTTTTTTCTCCACAGCACCAGGAGCAGGGTTCCAGACAGTTTGACAGTTTTGAAGCAGCTGTAAAGAGAAATTAATGTCTAAGTCTGAACTGATTTTCATGCTCATTTCAGATCCAGAGGAGAGTCTACATCTGCAGCGAAATATTTACACTTTTATGTTGTTCTTGTCATTTTAACTGCCATGTAGCTGAGTTGTAATAGATGTTTTGTGTTGGAAATTTTCTTTGAAAGTATCTATTTTTCACACTATTCCTGTTTCCACTTCCATATCCTTCCGTTAACTCTGAGGCTTTCCCCCTGATTTGCAGGTTTACACCGATGATGTGCTGACAAAAGAGGAACAGTTAGAGTTTTTGTACAGAGCCAAGCAAAAATGTGAGGCCATCATCAAGGCAAAGCAGAGGATTCCTGGTGAGTACAGAAACAAATCTGTCAGTCTTTAGCCGTATGAGTGGCTTTGTGAGTCTGTAATGACAATACTGTTATTCTTCAGGGGGACTTGAACTTTCAGTATTGAATTTCATGGCAAAATGGTCAACAGCCACATAGGAGATTTAAGTAGGATTCATCATCAGGGGGCCGGAGGAATATCTGTATAAACCAGCATGGCTCTTTAATATTTGTTCACATATTCCATTGTGTGCTACAGCTGTGGATTGAGTGCAGTCATGTGAAAAAAAAATCACAGATCCCTAAATCCAGAATTAAACCTTAAATCGCCTGTAGGATGTCTTTTAGCTGGAGACTCATTTTTAACCTGGGGCTTGAAATGGATGTGCACCGCTTCTCTTGCAAAAGCTGAAATCTGTAAAAAACAACAAAAAACAAAAACTAGGTTAAATGGCATATCTGCACACCTGACCCCAGCCCCTTCCATTTTTTAGACTGGGGAAAGTGGTGAAAGTGGGGTGTGAGGGGTGGGGTGTGGGACATGTACGCACTTATCAAGGTGTGCTGTGGTTTAAAATAGGAACATTGCCTCCAGGTGTGCGTGTGCATGATAGTGCAGATTTGATTAACATTTAGCGCATGCACAGGACATTGTTTGCTTTTGGTTCATTGTTTACTCTGTTAGCAGGATTGTGATTCTCCTCATTCCAAAGCAGAGTAACAAAGGGATCACAGATTCAATGTTTGTCATGCAAATCACCCAGTAAAAGGGGTGTGTTAGAGAGATAACAGATACAAATCCATAAGTCGTCCCTAATAGCTTCTGTATATCGAATAACATGTCTTGTTTAGCTACAGATTATTATTACAAGATAACTAATAGCTAAAAACTGGAGGAAACTAATCAAGCAGAATGCGTGAAATTGAAATGGGATCATGCGTTTGGAAGGTGCCGCTTTATTTGCCTTTTATTATTGGTTTCCAATAGTGTGATGTTCCACTACCTGTTAAAGGTTTTTTAGTTAAAAGATTTCTGTCACAGGCACATTTGTCAAAGGCGTTATCACTTAAAAATAGTTTGGGGCTTTCCGCTTGTGAGGAAGCTCCCCAGTGAATTCTAGCTGAAGCTAGAGGTTCAATGTGGAGTGCAGTAAATCCCCCAGAGGCTGCACATGGCTGCCGAGCTGAAATATAATGTATGAGGCGGAGGATGCCATCAGACACGGGAGGTGTACCGAGAGAAGGCTGTGTATGGAGGGAGAAACCAATCAACAGTGAAGTTTACCAAGAACTGTGGAAGTAAACTGCATAACCAGCAACATGATGAACACAAGCTTGAAAGTAAAGAGTCCATCGAGACGCCATGTTGATTGGTGACTTGTTTGAGAGTGACTGTTGATTATAAGAGCTTAAACTAATCAACTGATGATGTTCATACTTCACCATAATAAGTAAATATTTAAATTAAAGGGACCGTTTTGCCTGTATTTCGCTGATATGTTAAAATCACGGCCCATTCTTGGAGCAGTTGCAAGACATTTTTTGTGAACTGTAAGTTGATGGTTACATTTAAAACCTCAGCTTTGTTTCCTTTGTCTTCTCTGTGGCTTTCCGAAGGCTGAGCTCGAAGGCAAACCTGGTCCTGGGGTGTTTTTCAATATTTATGGCTATCTGAAGAATGCCATTTTCCTGCAGACCCCAGCACACTGTATCGTCATGTGGTTGCTGTCATTCTCCCAGTTGATTGGAGAGGAATTCCACAGCCAAACCAATCATATTATTTTCTCTTTAACCCCAGTGCATTGTGGTCACATGAAATTCTTTGCCCTCCAAACGATACTCCTTGTAAATGAAACACATAATTAAAAACGTTTACTTCCTGGCTCAGAACACAAAAGCTATTGTTGACTGTTCCCTGTAGTTACATTACCCACGTGGTATGTCCCAACTTTTCATGGTTTTGATAAATATCCACTAGCTCAAATTAGATTAAAAAAAAAAGTCAGAATTGCTACTTTTGAGAATTGCAGAGGGCCGAGCAGCAGATTTTGTTTGCTTAGGGTTTATGTTCCAGCTCTTACAGCACGCTTAACAAGATGGCTATAGGCGCCAATGCAGAGGAGAGCAATCAGTGAAACATCAGAGATCTCGCAGACGAGAATCTATCCTGACATGTTGTAGTGACAGGAAAGGTTGGTGTCACATGTCCGCATGCACCTCCGAGCGCATGCTATGTTCAGTACGAACAATGGGATAAAACCTAACATTTTGCACTATCTTGACTAGACATATGGGACTATATGTACATTTATATTTTAATCTGGTATAAATAGTTGATAACCACGGCCTTATTGCACTCGCATGTTCCTGTGTCTGCACATTAGGGGAGACTTTGGCGCTCAATCTGGACTCTAACAAGCCCGTCGGGAATGCCTGACTGGGATTCTGTGAAATGCTTGAGGTGCTGTTTAGGGGGTACATCAGCACAAGAGAGCTGACCTGCATACCTGATGATGCTGGTGTGCCGAATGTGACTCATCCTGCATGTAGTGGTTTTTTGCTGACCTCTTTTGGAAGGTTGCACATGTCTGTTCAATCACATTACAGATGAAGAAATTAGAATAACCCTATTACCTTAATATAGAGTAGAGTCCTCAGTTAAGTCCCCCAGTGTGGTGGAGACTAACGGCTTGAGAAGCACATATGTGCTCCTTGCATGTACTTGTTTTGAGATTTTCTTTTTCCCTGTAATGCCAGATGAATTGCTTTAACCTTCATTTCGATTTGATTTGAACTCCAGAGCCACATCTGGCTGTTTGTAATTATGCAGTGTGGAAGTCATTTAAAATCTGGGTAGTGGGTTTGCTGTGATGTTGAGTAAAATTATAGATATTGTCAAGATTTTGCCATTAAGTTCAAAGAAAACCGAACTTGCGCTTTCTGATGAAGGATGTCAGTATTTTCCTTGAAAAAGTCATCAAGATTTCAGCAGAAATCACTTTTTAAGAGACATTTTCCTTCCTTTTTGCATTGTGGCGTGAACTTCAAACCATGGGTTGAGATAAACTGATTGCACCAACTACTAGCTTTAGATTTATATCTGTAATTGTTTTGCCTAATCTCCCAGGATTTTTTTTCTGGCTCTTTAACTGTAATCCTGTGGCTTTTTGAACTATTATTGGAGATTAGGAATTACGACGGCTTCAAATGGCAGCAGAGTAAAATGCAGAAAGTGTAGAAAAACTATCCAAAATTATGTGTTAATTAAGAAAGCTTTGAGTGCTGCTTGAAAGGAAAAGCCGTTGTGCTTCATTTGGGCTTCAAATGTGTAAAATTCACCATTTGATGCCTGGGACAAGGTTTTCTTTGAGGGATGCAGTGAGGTTTGCCTGGGGAGGACAGTGGAGGGATGTGGGTTCAAATCCCCAGACCTTGCAGTGTGAAAATAGCTCAACCTTCAAGCTTGTGGTCTGGGTGTAGAATAACTTGGGGAATCATTATAAAAGGCTGCATGTATCAGGAGGAACTGCATGCAGTGAGTGTTTTGACATCTGCAGGTCAGAATCACATGAGTTGGGGGAGAAAAAAACATTCTTCAAACCCCAGTGACATCACAAATACCAAATTCCCCCCGTAGGCACGTTTATATTTAAATTGTGGTCAAAAAATTTACAGGAAATTGTATGTGTGTGTGTGTCTGTGTGTTTGTGTGTTTAATTTAAGCCTGTTAGTAGGTGGTCCTATGGTAGTAAAACCTATGGCAAAAGCAAGCAGCAATTCTACTTTTACTCCCAGGATGTGTGGTCAGCGTGATTTTCAAAACTAAACGCATTTTTTTCCCACCATGCATCTGCAAGAATCAGTCAGCTCCACTCAGTCTACTCTTTAATTTTGTGCTCCCAGTGACAAGCAGTTAAAAGCAAGTCGTCATTTTGTCAGATGTTTCTTTGTAAGTTTGATTACAGGAATGAGAAAATAATGGATCTACTGCAAAGAGAGGAGAGTTTTAGTTCTATGCTTACCTACTTATTAGTGGTCAAAGTGGGGCAGATGTTTTCAATAATACAACATAAATGCCAAGCCATAAGAGAGGTTTTGCCAAGAATCTGTGGTGAAAGGGACTCCGCTCACACTATCAGCAGGCTCCGTTCCACGGTTTAGCTGAGAATTAGGGGACTGTGTGCACTCATAGGTTTTCCCCCCATTTTGAACGTAAAGTTCTTTGTCTGAACTTAGCACAGATGCATTATGGCAAAGTTTAATGTAGCACAGTCTTTGCTAATAATTTGACACAAAATTTTCTGTTGTGATCACCGGGATCACCATGCATCTTGTAAAAATGTGGAGAAAACTTTTTTTGCTTTAATGATTCCTGGTAAAAAAATTTGCATTCATAATCAGCCTCATTTAAAAAAAAAAGAGAGAGAGAGAGAATTATTATCATTAACCAATTCTGTTGTTCAAAGAGAAATATGCAATAACTGTTTTTCATGTGATATTTTTATATGTAAAAAAATGAATGCAAATATGGGATTTCATGATCATGATCATTATTATTATTGTTGTTGTTATATTATTATTATTATTATTAGTCAATTCTTTACTATATAATTTATTGTTATTAATAAAGTGAAATCACCCAAACCACTATGGTCACCTAAGTCCAGACTGATACAAAATTGTAGTTCCTAACACATTTATTAGACCACGTCTCATTAAAAAAAAAACCCCAAAAAACAAAACAAAACTGAAAACTAAAAATGACTGAATTCAAATTTTACCTAAATTTGAACAGGAAAAAAAAGAGAATTCTGAGAACCATAAATTAATCATTTATTACAAAATTACATGTTTTATTATGGTTGTTTTGAAAAACAGTGAATCTGAAAATTCATGTATATTAAGAATAACTATACTTTAGCACTAAAAATGTGATTTTGATTAAATAGCACAGCTGTACTGTTGGATTAGCTGTTATAGAACATAAAACAATATTTTGGTAATCATAAATACTGTTAATTTAAGGAAGGACTGGCACAAACCTTTTAGTCGGTGGTGGTCTAAAACATGTTGAGGACTGTAAATTGTAATGAGAACTTGAATTTTTTTTTTCAACTTAATTACTAAATTTTTAAAATAAATATTTTACATTTTCAAAAAATTAATTTAAATATACATAAAATTGTTGCACTGGGTATAATGATTGGCCAAATAAGACATTTGTTTTACATCTTATCACCATTTTTCCCATTCTCTAAAATTTCATTCACCCTAGCAAGACATAACTCTGTACGTAAATGAATAATCAAATTGGATGTTGTTAATTAATTGAATGTGATCCATCTAAAAAAAACCCTCAAAACATATGATACATATTGAAAGTGAATTATATAATATAGTGCTGTTATTTAACCATAATTTGCCAGTTAGGGCACTACAATGCAGCTAGTGTTGCAGGAAGTCTTTAAATAAGATCCATGCTAAAACCAATTCCATACAACATTATAATGGTTGTTGTGTTATCAACAACGGAGCAGTTATGGAAATATCCGGCAGCTAACAAACAAGCCTTAATGAACACACCACACCAGATTCAATGGACAACTTGTTGTCAGCATGCGGGAAATTCCATGGTTGCAAGTCTTAATTATGTGACAATAGATGGGAAGTGGACAGGCATGTGTTTTCTTTTGGTGACCCATGTTTCCCACAAGTAGAACAAATATGAATAAAAAAAAAAAAGGGGGGGGGGGGGTCAGTTATGCCACACATGAAATTACAAGGCTGCTTTTGCAGTGCCATTCCAGTGCTGTTTATGTATCGTGTGTCTGCTTTTTAAAATTCAAACAAAAACCCTGAAAACAAGCAGATCTTGGAAATGCCTACTGACCATTACTGCAGTGCTATAGTCATGACAGGATTTGGTTTTAATTCATTTCTTTTCTTTTCTCTGCAGATGGTTTCTGCTCACCAGATTGGGATGGCATTGTTTGTTGGCCTGAAGGGCCTCCTGGGAAAATATCCACTCCCTGTCCAGAGTATATCTTTGACTTCAACCATAAAGGTAAGCTTGGCCCTGGATACAGTAAGCAGTTAAATCCCTGAATTTTAAAATGAGTTAGGCTGCGCTCTGCAAATTCATTGCAAATTATAACTCGAGCTCTCTCTGAACCTGCTTTGGCAATTTATTGAATTATGCAGCTTTAAATCTGTAATTAAAAACAGACTTCTTTTGTTGATTTCTAGGATTAGCACACCGTCAGTGTGACAGCAATGGGATATGGCAGCTGGCAGCAGCCAACAGAACATGGGCCGATTATACTGAATGTTCAAAACACCTCCCCGAATATAACCCAAGCTATCAAATGGTAAGATCCATCTGATTTCCATTTACATGCTGACACTGTCTCCCACCAAAATAATTAACAGCAGCACCATAGCAAATTGTCTCACTTAAGGTATTTAAGAAAAAAATGTACCCTGCAATTATACTTCCTTTGAAATGCGTAACAAATTAACAGCATGCCTTCTTAGTAATGTGCAATGCAAATAAAGTCTGATCGTATTTACTGAAATGTTGAGAAGATGATGAGGGGATAATGAAAGGATATTCATGTGGTCGCTTTGTGATAAAATGGCTGTAACTGGCTAAATTTATGTTATAATACAAAGTGAAAACAGTGCCAGATTAGTCTTGAACTGAGTCATTCCCTCGCAAATCTAAGACCACTAAGAACTCACCAGACATGGCTCAGTTGAGTAACTTAACAATAATAAGACCCGCAGTTGCACAGTTGAGTCATGCAGCTACATTCGTCGATTTTAATGATTTTTATGCATCCTTTCTTGTGAATGCAGTATCGTCAAATCTTGCACAAATGTTCTCTTGGATTAAGGAAGAACCGATTAGATTTTCATCTTCTTTGAAAACCATTAGTGTGGAGCATTAGCAAACATTTTTATGCTTTTGCAACAGCCTCGACCATTTTGGGAAGACTTTGCTGCAAATCTTTGATATAACCTCGACAGCATCACTAATAGGTGACGAGACCTGGATGCTAGTCAGGGGTCCACCTTATTACAGGTCTCTTCGAGGTGTTTGATAGGATATATGTCAGGGCAGGCCAGACCTGTGTAGGCCAGTTACGTCTGACAACACACACATATAAAAAAATATATAATATGCTATTTCCAAGTGTGTGCATGAAATCTATAATATAAAAGTCAGTGAGTGAAGAGTTGAGAAGGTTTTAACAAAATTTTTAGGATGGTTTGGAAAGGGTTAATGAAGTTGCACCTCATACTGTAGTGCAATCTATTTCATTGATTTGAGGCTATTGCAGTGAAAGGTAATTTCTTATGACCATTTTATGCTGTAGAATTATTATTTTTCTTCTCTAAGGCCAAACCATAAAAATTGACATACTTAGGCCCAGGGTGGAGTGTGTTGTATATTTAGCTCAGCTAATGTTTTAATGTTAGAGCTTTGTTGTCATTTACCTGACGTTATAATTAATTATCATAATGAGGTCTTTATAGTTGTTGTATTTGTTTCATTGTTTCATAGCAGACCTGTCAGCTGATAGTGTTTCTTTGCTGTGTATCCTGACACAGTTGCACATTTTAAGCGTCTTACAAAATCTTTAACTTTAATAAAGAGGATTATGTGTTGCATAATCTGTAATACCATGAGCACCAACAGCACCATTACACTGCAAAGCATCGTGTGGAAACAGTTAAAAGAAGAAGAACTACTACAACCCAGTGTGACTGACAGCTAGATGTGACCTTGATCGCAGGTGCCTGTGCAGAGTTCCTCTACCATCGCTCGGGGTGTTAGATGTCAGTGCTGGCAGTAAATAGCTCTTGTAAGAAGGATGGAAAACTTGTTAAAAATATTGATAAATGAAAACATTCAAAGGCTGTGAGAAAGCCGTGAAAGCTGTCATGCTTTGATCGTCACCCTTTTCTGGCCTGAAACGATACGATACCGCTGTCATCTGTATGACGTCGAATGTTCAGATCGATGTTCCAACAGAGGAGCAGTTGCAGTAGATAATGATAAATATGTGTGCATGAACTAAAGCAAACAGCAATACTGCAGACGCACATTTTTTTCTGGCACAAGATCCTGATGCTAAATGATAACAGCAGTGTAGTATCAACTTACATCACAAGGAGGTCCTGGCACTTATTAACTTGGTGACGTGCAGCCAGGCTTCTTCTGCTGGAGGATTAAACTACTGCCCAGTGTACTGATGCTTTCCAGTGACAAACCAGGTTATTTGGAGACATCCTTAAATAAATTTTTCCAACAAACAGGATTAGCATGTCTGACTAAAACATACAGCGGATCAAACAATGCAATTAGGAGGGGATAATGTGTCTGTTGATATTCTAACAAATTATCCTTTTCCAACAGGACGTCTTTCACCGTCTGTATCTCATTTACACGGTTGGGTACTCGGTCTCTTTGGGGTCGCTCATGGTGGCTGTGGTCATTTTGGGATATTTTCGGTGAGTCGATGCTGCTGCTGGACTTTTTCAATCAGTACTTTCAACTACAAATGTTCCCAAAAGAGAGGGCGTTTGATCAGGTCAGAAATTAAGGTTAGAGCAATTGGAGAAGGGATCAAAACAGGGAGTCCAAATGATTCACAGCATGATGGCATGCTGTGAATCCCCCATCACCCCCACCCCGACTCCACCGGATAATCGTGCATCGCAATATATGTGTTGTGTCACAGCGACGGCACGGAGCACACAATCTATATCAAGCATTACCTTTGACTTTTACTTTGACTTTTAACAGACTATGATATGACTGCCTTTGAGGAGGAGCCTGCCTTCAGGCGTGCTGTAATGCATGCCTCATTGCCTGACATTTAGGTTCTTTGTTATTTTCATGCTGATTTCAAATTTCGCTGACACACAACCAAAGTGTGTATGCTGAGTTTTTATTTTTTATTATTCCTCCCAGCTTACAAAGATTACATTTCCTAATCAACATCCACCTTTTCCCACATGTAAACATCTAAACAAGGGAGTGAAGGGATGTGAATTCAGAGCAAAGTGCTGTGTTTGAAAAGCTCTCCTCCTACTGTACAAACATAAGAGGTATCAGCCTTACCTTAGGGCTACTTTCTTAAATGAAAAAGGAAAAAACCTTAAAACAAGGTTGAATTCAGTCTGAAAATGTCTGTTTTTTTAAATAATTTTGATTAACACAGGGCAGATTTGTTATTATTTGCTTATTTAGTTGAGCACAGGGACTATCACTAATCAATGGGAAGGAACTGTTTACCAGTGCTCCAACCGGCGTGACTTACTGTACAGGCAGGCAGTCAGAAGGTTTTTAGGAATGCTCCCAACTGGCACCAGGAAATCTACGGGCAAAATGAGTTTAATAAGTTGTCCCAGGGGCCCATCTGACATTCTGGCTCTGTGCTCAGAGCACTCCAGCCATGTCTCCTCTTTAACACATCAGCTTTTAGACAGGAGAGTTCATAAATGTTTTCCAGGGAGAGAGAAGAGGGGATATTTTGCATTACCACTTGTGTTCAGAATTTTTCACTGGGGAAATGTACGCTAGATTAGTTTTTCTCAATCAATAGCTCTCTGAGGGTTGCTCGTCAAAGAATTCAGCTCATTAAAGAGTCTTTAGAGAAAGAAACAGTGGGTAGAAATTACACTGATCTAATGTCAGCGTCAAGTAAATGTTGACAAATTTAGACTTTAAACTGTCATGTCTTTTTTTTTTTGCACTAGTAAATATTCAAGAAATTTTAGCATTGACGTTTTGTCTTGACTGCAATAATGTAGCCTTTATGGCTATTGATCCTGCAGCTCCCTTTGGAGCACAGTGCCAGAATCACTTCACAGTTGCAAATGTTAACATTTCTACAAATGTTAAGAATGAAGAATTTTTGACTGATAAACTTGTGCTTTCGTGGAAGCAAATTTGGATCC
The DNA here is from genome assembly GCF_964374335.1 of Astatotilapia calliptera. Classification (NCBI taxonomy): domain Eukaryota; kingdom Metazoa; phylum Chordata; class Actinopteri; order Cichliformes; family Cichlidae; genus Astatotilapia; species Astatotilapia calliptera. The sequence goes on from NC_137439.1 coordinate 16,300,079, forward strand.
CTTTCAACACATGCTTGCAATTTCGTTTTTACTGCTCACTTTGAGTGTAACGATTTAATATTTGTGTGTTTCAAGCTCCTAATTCTTGAGAATGTGTTGTAGTCAGCGTGGAATTCAGCTGGCTCTAATTAAGATGCGTATTGTTTGTGTGCGTGTGAAAAGTCGAGCACAAACTTAACATTGAGGTGTACCAACTGTCTAAAAAAAAGAAAAATAGGAAAAATTTCTCACATATCTGATATTTGACCATACCACTCTTTTTTTTCTCTCTCTCTTTTTTAGACGGTTACACTGTACCAGGAACTACATCCACATGCACCTCTTTGTGTCCTACATGCTAAGAGCTATAAGCATTTTTGTAAAAGACGTTGTTCTCTACTCCGGATCGACATTAGACATGGAAGGAGTCAGTGTGGAAGACATCAAGTCTATTTCTGAAGCCTCACAAACCGACAAAACGCATTTTGTAAGTAAACCAAATAGAAACAGAAGCAGCAGATAAAGTTGTTGTCGTAGTCAGTGAACGTGCAGTACTCACAAAAAAATATAATGTCAGGATTTGTTTGCTTTACGTGTACACATAATTTGATTAGTGTTGCTTGGTGTGAAGAGTTGTGTTTCCGCATGGGAAGTGTTAGGTAAGTTTTGCAGGAGTCTCAGTTGCTTTTCCAGTACTGCAGCAAATAAACTGTACTGCTTGTCACCGTGCCAAGGTTTTACTAGGCCAGGACTTGGCTTTCCTGAACAGAGTCAAGTCTGAAAAAATTTGTAAAGACTGTGTACTTTTCACGGATGCTTTAATACACAAACAATTTACACTATATATTTAGGGATATCTTTCATCCTCTGTATCTCTGCAAAGTGACTTATACTGTATTCAAACTGCTTAGTAAGTGAAATATTGTGTGTGACACAATGAGGGAACTTAGGTGTGTGTACTCTGGCATAATTCATCATTTTATGTATGGAGCAAATAACCTTTTTCAACCACTTATTTTCTTAATTAAGAAAAAGAAAATGTAAGGTCTGAACCACAGACCAGTCCGATCACAAAAGGTCTGACGCTCCTGCAGAAATCACAGGCTGAATATGTGTATATAATGCAAAGCCTTCTTCTTTATAGCAAAATTGGAATTAGGTGCAGCAACTTATTGCACTTTATTAATAAGGATGTATGGAAGCTCAACTCAGTCTGAGCTCTCTTACTCAAACTTTAAGTAGTCTTCATGAATAGTCCCCGAGGCTTCTTAAAGAGATTCCAAAATTCCTATTTGGATGCTTGTTCTGTTCTCTGTGAAGATATTGCTGCAGAATTTTTGACACACTGCAAACCAGTTGAAATATGTCAAGTTTTCAGCTTTGGGAATCACCTGTTGGTTCAAAAATTCCTGTCAGACTGTGTTATGTGCGTACTTTTTGTTTGTATATTCAGCTAAAGAAATGGAAAGAAATTATGGGTTTAATGATACTGTTTAAAATTGGTTCTTTGCTAAGTGCAAGTTAATTGTAGACACAACACTCGCTCGTCCTTTGAGTTGTGTGCAGTACTCTGTGCTTTGAGTCCCAACTTTAGTGTTTGCGGTTAATTTTGTTGGTAGTCTATTGATACATTTATGTCACATTGCTTTTAAAGATTAATACAATTGGCATGAGAGACACCGATCATTCACATATAAAATGTGCTTCCCGTATGTTGCATGGTGATAACGCACTTAGTTTCAAAACTTTATTCTGTGCATGAAATAAAACATTTTCACTCAGAACTTTGAAACAGTGGGTTCAAAAGCTTTGTTCCACACAAATACAGATAATGGATTAAGACACTGGGATGGACACAGAAAATAAGAGGCTGCGAATAACACAGGAACAACATTTGTGAATTAGTGCGCTTGGGACTGATAATTAGACATTGCGTAAGAACTGAGTTAAGCCACTGAACTACATCCATTCTCTTTATTTGTGGTAGAAATATATATAGATAAAAAGAAGTCAAACATTTAATTAAATTATTATTTAATTGAATGTTTTAATAAAACAGACGCATTTCAGAAAGCTGCAATAATAATCCATTGGTCGACCATATAACACCGTAACTATGAAGCGCAGATGCTGTGAAAAAACTCCACAGTGGACTCTGTATGTGCTGTCTGCATGCTTTTAATCTGCATATTTAACATGCAGCATATTTACCAGACTTATCATCTGGTCTTAACTCGCTAGCATGATGATGTTTTGGTTCATTTACAGTACAAACATAACACAGCAGAGGTTAACAGAAATGCTGTTAGTTTGCAGGTGATGAATATTAACCTGTTGCTAACTCTAGTACAATTACAGCAATGTTTATTAATGTACACTGTCCCTGTTAAAAATAAACAAACTCAGTTCTATTCAATTCAATTTTATTTAAATATTTAGAAATGATCAAAATAATCAAACAAATAAATAAATAGACAATTACTGATCACATGGAAACTTATGAAGGTACTAGATAAAAAAAAAAAAAATTCAAAAGATTACCAAAGCCAGTCGTGGTAGACGCTAACCTCTTTTTGTCTGTAATTCCACTGATACCCATCTAATAATCTAATAATTGCTAAATTTTGTAATCAAGAATCTCAACCCTATAATGGGAAAGGCAGATGGCCACGACGCTTGAGACCTGAAGCTTTCTTAATAAGTGAAAACGTATACTTGCTGGTGGTGGGAGGAAATTGATCCACGCCCTCTGGGGACCAACAAAATTTAACAGCAATCCATTAATGCTCAAATGCGTACAATGGATTGTTAGCACCCTATTATGGGTTATGTCTGGGAAGGAGTCATATCTCTGTAACTACTCGCCCCAGTTTGTTTGTTTTTTCAGAAATTTTCTCATCCCCCCCACCCGTAAAAAAAAAAAAGACATGTTATTTTTTATCAGAAAAAGAGTCTGGCTAAAAAACCAACATATACAGTAATGAGCCTAAACTCACACAGTGATCCATGAGCAAAATGTGGGATGGCCCGAGGGATGGTTTTGTCGGAAAACCCCAGTAGATCAACAGTTTCTGAACGACTCAGACCAGCCTGTCTGCCACCAAAAACCATGCCACATTCAAAGTCGCTTAAATCACCTTTCTTCCCCATTCTGATGCTCAGTTTGACCTTCAGCAGGTCATCTTTACTATATCTCCATGCCTAAATGCATTGAGTTGCAGTCATGTGATTGACTGATTTGCAATAATAAGCAGTTGAACAGGTATACCTAATGAAATGCCAGGTGAGAGAGTCTTCATTTTTCTGACACTATCAGAGTTGTAAATTGCCAATATATCATTCATGTTTATACTAGCTGGAGGTCAGCTAACAAGATTTTAACCTCGTTCGTGCCTCTAAAGTTGCTCAACAATTAGCGGTGTGGCGAAAAGCAGCAGGAGTGAATCCTGCCTGAAAAATAATCATGCCTGTGGTGAATAATCTGAACATGAGTAACATAAGCCATATTGTTTTGCACCTTTCAACAAGAGGTCAGTCAAACGTGCATGACATAAAAATGCATGAAGACAAAAGTTGCAGCTGCAGACACAGATAAATTAGAGCATTATTAAATGGGAGACTATAAAAAAATAAAATATATTTTAAAAAAATGGGTAAAGCACTTAATGTGTGAATTAATTTTATTTATTACAAGGTTGTAGCAAACAGAAATATCTAAGCCTTCAGTGGAGCAGTCCTGCTGAGTTTTTTTCATCTTATCTGGATTTTTTGGGAGCTCATTTCAGCGCTGATGCACAGTATTGCAAAAATATATTCATTTCTCAATGCAATTTTGACAGTGTGCAGGACTTTGTTTGCAATGTTAGATCAGTTTCCCCTGCTCATATTCAGCTGTCTCGTGAAATACATGTGCAAAGTGTTTTTCTGCTCAGCTGTGTGATGCATAAAAACCAAATTCTTCCTCTCCATGCTTAGTCCTGACCCTGGGGGATAGCGAGTAAAACCGTACCCAGACAACTTGAGAGGCGTGAATGGTCCATAATGTATCAGCAGGCGTGAAATGTATTTTGGACCCAAACCTTCCAGTGGCCTTTAAACCAAGCAGTATTTGATATTCAGCTCTGTGGCACATAGGAAACCAGCGCTGACATGAGAAAACTGTAGAGGCCCACAATCCATGTCAGTGTCATCATAAAAACCTATTGAAAGTGCCCTTCTAGTTTATCACCTGTAGCTGAAATCAGAGTACCATAGGTGTATGTTAGAGTTATAAGGTATGTGTTTAAACTTTAAATCTGTTGCTTCTTTTCTTCTTCTCTCTATAGATTACCTGTAAGGTGGTCGTGACCTTGTTTATGTACTTCCTGGCAACTAATTACTACTGGATTCTCGTGGAGGGTCTCTACCTCCACAGTCTCATTTTTATGACCTTCTTCTCCAATAGAAAGTGCCTGTGGGGATTTACTGTGATTGGATGGGGTGAGTTTGCTTGCTTAATTTACATTGTACTTGCATGTTCAGTAGATCCATTGACCTGCAACGCAGCTCTTATCAAAGGAATTAAATTTTTGATGGTGTAATTAGCATGCAAATAAGTTGGAACACTTTGAGGTACTTCCATATCTGCTGATGAAATTCTCATGAATAAGAAAGGACAATGGAGAATGACTCATCTGGAGAAAAAAAAAAAGAAAAAGATTTTGAATATGGGCTTTACAGTTCCTGCATTGTACACACTGTGCGTATAAATGTCATAAGCACAGCGCATACAATGTGGATGCTGTGCTACCCGGATTCTTCTCACATGAGCAAATTATTTTTTGTCTTTTTGATAAATTTTTTATGATACCAAGTTAGACATTTTTTATTTTATTTTGCAGGTGTACCAGCTGTGTTTGTAACCATTTGGGCAACTGTGAGAGCCATGTTTGCAGACACAGAGTAAGTGATCCATAGAAGCAATTTAGTTTCACTACTTTCCCATTAAGTGTGTGTGTACAGTTGTGTATGAATTAACCGCACATATTTGGTATTAGTGTGTCCAATAAAGCTTAAAGTGGCCAAAAATCAGTGTATTCAAATTCGATTTACAAATGGGCAACTTCACCTGGGTCAAAACTGCCAAAACTCCCAAACCAGACGGGCAGAACTTCAACCACCTCCAACTACCATTATCTGCAGTGTCCACATTGGTCCTGTACCACAGTAAAACATGAAGTTTCTGCAGCTGGGAGCTCGCGACTAAGCTAGTATCCAGCAGCTGTAGAGTGGAACTAAACCACATAATTCTCTTCTCTGTCGGTGAGAGAGCAGCAGAACATTTCTGCCTCCTGTCTGGGTTGTTTTATTGTTTTGTTTTTTTTTAGCAAAAAAACCTACCATACATGATGATAACCACAATATGTACCTTTGCAATATATTTGGGAAACTGAGTAAACATAATAATATCCATATGGCTTAAAATCTAGCAGTAAAACCGGCCTATGGTTAATACCATACTTAACCTAAATCAAATGCTGTCATTGTGCATTGTCTATAAATCTTTGAAATGACATCTGGGGTCAAGTGAACTTTTAATTCCAAATAAAAAGAGCAGATTTTGTTATTTCAAAGCCTTGCAAATCTTAAAGTTCTTTGAGAGCCATAAAACATGACCTGATGTTGTGTTTGTGCCCTTTCTGTATATCCGACATGATGGCAGAAAACAATACCCCCCCCCCCCAACAAAGAAGGTTGTCATATCACTTGTTTATTGATGCCTTGTTATTATTTGTCTATCACAGGTGTTGGAACCTAAGCGCAGGCAATTTTAAATGGATATATCAAATGCCCATCGTGGTTGCTGTAGTGGTGAGTACGTGCTGATTTCAACTTTCCCCTACCGTGTGCGAAATGACAGTGTTTCGCTGCACCTGTGGCATCACAGCTGATGGATAAGACACCTTTCAGTGATTCCAATTACATCTAATTCTAACATTATGTTTCTATTTCCTCTTCAGATTAATTTTCTGCTATTTCTGAACATCGTCCGAGTCCTGGCAACTAAACTGCGAGAAACAAATGCTAGAAGGTGTGACACCAGACAACAGTACAGGTGCTGCGTACTAGCGAAGTGCAAAATTATTATTTCTTTTTTTCAATATTTTCTTTTCTGAGTCATGTTACGATTCATTTGAAATTTAATGCTGCAACCAGCAAAGGTAACATTTAGCTACATCATGAGATGCACACGATATGGACAAAAGTCTTGAGCCACATCTCTTTGTAAAATCATGGCTAGACTGCATCTAGCCATGCAGTCTGCCTTTACAGGCATTTGTGAATTAATGGGTCGGTACTGTAATAGTATGTCACCATTGCAACAAGTCAGTTTGTGACATTTCTTTCCTCCTAGATATTTGCGATTAACTGCAAGTGATATTACTGCAAAGTGGAAGAGCTGAGGAACCACAGCAACCACAGTAAAGTTACAGAGCAGGGTTGCTAAGCGCTGAGGGGTTTAGTGCGTAAAAGTCACCACAGCTCTGCTGACTCTGTAACTGCAGAGCTCGCAACCTCCTCTGGCATTAACATCAACACAAAAATTGTGCGCCCAGAACTTCATGGGAGAGCAGCTCCTGTACGCACCTTTGTCCATATAATGCATTTTTGTAATCACTTATGCTTCTCGGGGTGACAGTCTATCCCAACTGTCAAAGTAAAATAAATCCTGGGAACATACTCGACAGGTTTCTAGTCCATCACAGTGCACGTACAAACACACCTAACCCTAAACGACACACTTTTATCTGCAGTGAATTTCCCCACATAGCCTAAGTCTTACAAATGTGGGAGAAAACCCACACAAACACAGGGAGATTAAACGTGGGAAATTCTCAACACAGACTACAAGGTCATCTTCAAATTGCATTCCAACTGTTCTGCACTGTTCAGCATTCAATTTCAAATGATTTCAAATATCATCAAAAAAATCATCAAACCCTTGCACGTAAAAAGCTGGAAATTAAGCTTGATTTGTGTATTTATTTATTTTTTGCTAACAAATGACTTTAACCTTCAATCCACCAACTCATCTTTATTGTTGATCTATCAAAATGAGATGTTTATAAAGTATTGTGTTACGATTTTGAATGTTACAGAAAACTGTTGAAGTCCACGCTGGTGCTGATGCCTCTGTTTGGCGTCCACTACATCATATTCATTGCCATGCCATATACAGAGGTGCATGGGATTCCATGGTTGATCCAAATGCATTACGAGATGCTCTCAAACTCCTTCCAGGTAAAAATCCTGTGATGAAAATTTCATTTTATTCTGATATAAATAATGATGTGCTCAAAAAATCTAATAGGCGTGATTTTTCAGGATTTTAAATGTCCTAAGGGTTAATAACCTTATCACCAAAAACCAGTTAGTGAATGTCCAGTTGTTGCTTATTGTTTAGTTCTTGAGTTATGGTTAGATCCTAATCAAGATTAAAAGAACAACAGGAGTAGCTGATGACTGAAAATATCAAACAAAATGCCAAATTTTACAGCTAAAATGTTAAATTAAAGTGCATTGCAAAGATATTTCACTCACGGATAATGGGAGTAAAAATCACTGTTTTCTATATTGCAGGGATTCCTAGTGGCAATTATATACTGCTTTTGTAATGGAGAGGTAAGAACTCAGAAATGTTGCCTTTTACACATTTTTACTTCTGCTTTTATGCATAAAAAAAAGTATTTTCTCTTCTAAGGTGCAAGCTGAGATAAAAAAGTCCTGGAGCAGGAGAACTCTAGCCCTGGACTTCAAAAGAAAAGCTCGAAGCGGCAGTAACACTTACAGCTATGGACCTATGGTATCACACACCAGTGTTACCAATGTCACTGCCAGAGGACCGCTGGGCCTCCACCTCACCACGAGGCTGGGACCGGCGCCTGTGAATGGGCACAGGAACCTCCCTGGGTATGTGAAAAATGGCTCCGTGTCAGAGAACTCTATACCATCATCGGGACAGGAGCTCCACATTCCAGCCGAAGAGCATTCTGCGCATACTCGGCCTTGTGAGGACGAAAAACCCTCGCCCGTGGTTGAGGAGGAGAGGGAGACAGTCATGTGACCTGCAGGACGCTGTCTTTGTCGGTGAAAATCGAGGAAAGAAAATCATCACGAAACAGTCTCAGGATGCCTGCATGCATCGACACTGCCAGTTTTTTTCTCCTGTGAATTGAGCCGGAACATTGCCAAGCGATGAGGCTCGAGGCAGAAAGGCCGTATCGCTTTTGCGGGCTTATTTGATGGGTGATGACTGTCGTTGTTGCAGCAAATAACTCTTTCACCAACCGCCTGCCACACTGAATGTGTAAAATGTTGAGAAGAGGACTGCCGTTCTTTACTTCTTATTCACTGCCATAACTGTTGTTATCCTTCATTTATGTTTCCTCTGGAAGCAATCATCTTGTGGTCATTTTTTTTTGTGCATAAGTAAAAACTGGGGTTTTGTAGTTACTACAATGGCCAAGAATACCCTTAATCACCAAAGTAAAGCCAGGTGGGTACTGAGCGCTCTCAGAGGCAAAAATGTTGGCAATTTAATCAGGAAGTTTTGAATGAAGATTACATGTGGCTTTAAAACTATTAATCCTACTTGTTGAGACGTGTTCATGTTTCCTGGTGTGGAATCTCATTTGTTCTGCATTGGATTAAATCCACTTCAGCGTAAAAGGGAAGTTACTCAGGTAATTGAAGTCCTCTGTTGTTGCACACCTATTTTTATACTGTTCAAGTGGTGTTTTAGCATAGTCAGCTTTTTGCTCCAGAGGATCCATGTGTGTCATAAAAGATTATTTTGTGTTTCTCTTCCGTTCACACACCGCTCCCCCCACCCAGTATTCAGTCCTCTGACTCCACAGATTTTGAATGGTTAAAATGAATGTACTAGTTTTTAGTTTTTTGTCCATATAAAATGTTAATACTCACACGGCCAAACTAAAAACACCAAAGTAAGAATGTCTTTGCAGACAACCCTTTTCTCTGAGTAACGTCATGTAACTCAAAGGAAAACTGTATATACTGGATATATTCTCAAAGTTGTCAAAAGATGAAGCCCTATTAGAAGGCACAGGATGGAGGCAACAGTCTTATTAATATTCCAGAGGAATATTAATTTAAGGAGGAAACAAAGAGTCTTAAATTCCCCGTGGGATTCTAGGAGTGATATTTGTGATGCTCTAGAGAAAAAAAACTGAAGTTACTACTACACAGTATTTTTTACAGGTAGTCAGTCCAGTGTTGTGCTGCTTCTATGATGTATATACGAGTCACGATGTTTACAAAAATCAGAGATACATTCTAATTGTGAGCTTAAAGTGTTCCTATGTATGGATATGTTATATGTTATAAAGCTGTTTTGATGTTTTTGTTTTTTTCATGTATTGGTTTATGGGATGTTGGCAATATTTGGTTATGTACATAGGCCAAAACAGAACAGTTGAATATCTTTGTAATTTACTATACTTAGCCTGCATGATTGGCAGGGTAGCTCACATGATCTATTATACCAAAGAGAAAAGACATGATAAGCTGCCAGAGAAGAGGTTATACTGAAGATTTTATTTGTATTATCCTCCACCATCACGTTTACAGTGACCAGATTGTCTTAATTTTGCAGTAATATTTTATTTTTTTCTTGTCTTTAAAAAAATATTTTGCTATTATATATAAAAGACCAAAACCAAGAATGATTGAACTTACAATTTCAGTGTCATATAACAAATTCCCGTTTGCCATAGAGCTCCTAGCTGCTTTTGACAGTCAAAAGGAACATTTTCATTCTGCTATAATTATGACGTAAGCTTGACTGGATTGACTACAATAGTAATTACAGGTGGCTGCATGCCGCAGTGATGAAAATAGAAAAAGACAGACTGAGGGAAACCTTTATAAAGTCATGTTACCGTACCTTGCTGCCACAGAAGATTTAAATATCTATCATCCATTTGTATCCTTTATAATGGGTAATTTAATGCATTTCTCCCAGGCTTGTGACAACTGAAAGTTAGCCTAATTTGCAGACCATCAAAGAGTATACCATGTTACTGTTGTATAATCCAGTTTTTCACTCAGAGGTCAGGCAATGTCAGAGCATGAAGATCTTTTTTTTTTTTTTTTTTTTGTAAATCAAGAACACTTGGAAAATTCTCTTTGACCACTTTAATACCCTTTAATATGGTGTTTTGTTCTGATTGTATTATGTAAAAAGATTGTGTTTTGGAATCAAGTGTACAATAGGGCCAATAACCGTAGAGCTAAGGTTGTATTTCATTGTTTCAAATACCTCTCATGGAAGTATAATGTGTATTCCATTGTCATTTATTTATCTTGTGCCGAAGTGTACTCAGTGGACTTGACTTTATAGTCTTCATGCTTTAGATACTGTAATGCGGGCAGTGACACATCATTCAGTCATTCTCTCTTCACTCCTTTGTGATGTAGGCATGTTGTAGATACCAGTGTAAACTTCAGATGAGATTGGAGGATGCTTTCTGATCTCTATTGTTCATCAGTGAATTGTGAATAAGATAATAAATCTATAATTCTACTGTCTTTTCATATCCTAATAAGACACAAACATCAATAATGTAATAATGTATCCGCATATATTTTATTATCAATATAATATACAAATTCCACTTTAGAAAAAGAGTTTCAAAATGTTCCCAGTGAAAAAATTGGATTTTTTTCTCCCGGTATTTACAGAAAAGCAGAGTTTACTTTTGAGCTTTCTTGCCCCCTCCTTTAGCCCCTCCTTTTGCTCCCTTTTCCCCTTTGTCTCCCTTCTCTCCTGGTTTCTTCCCTTTCCCGTCCCCATCTTCCTTCTTGGATGCTCCCTTCTCGCCTTTTTCACCCTTCTTCTTTGTAGATGCGTCCTTTTCATCTCCTTTCCCCTCTTTGGCACTCTTGCCCTCTTTCTTGCCCTCCTTGGTCTTTTTCTCTCCTTTTTCAGCATCCACCTTCCCAGAAACTGTTTTTACCTCCTCAGTGGCTTCTGCTTTTGCAGCTGCAGGAAAAAAAAAGAAAAAGGGTTAAAGGCTTCATAGCGACATCAGGTATCGTCGACACTCTCTGCCTCTAATTTTAATTGGGTGGGAAAATTTAATCCAGCGGAGTGTTGGGCTAAGTAGGTTGAATATAATGAAGGCGCATCTGTTTCCACCTTTTCTAATAACCATTGTCTGTTTATTCTTTTAATGGGATTGTTTGAAGTGCTTAACAGATGAGAACAGGAGAGCCAAAGTTAACAATCAGGTTTGTTTTCGCTCATTATTATTCAGGAGGCAAGATCTTGAGGCTGAGGCCAACAGAGCTACTGAAGATGCATATCGCATAAAAAGCAGTTTAGTATTGGAGAACGATACATTTGAGTAAAATAAAATGTATTTTTATCTTGTCTCATCTTAAATATCACCCTGCCTGGCTCGCTAGCCCTATATATTAGCCCTCGTCTTTGTTTGATTTTTGCCAGATGTGTTGCTGGTATAAGTCTCCTCATCTTAATCTCAGACAGACACTAAACAAGGATATATCCAAGGTTATCACACTTTATCAACACTAAGTGAATATAAACTCCACCAACAAGGATTGATGGGCACCCAACAATGTAACACTCATTAGGACCAACTGTGAAAATTCCTCAAAGGACATACAGACGGCGAGCTGGAGTGAAATATGGTTTCTTCTATTTTTTCTTCTTCTTTGTATGATTTTTCCAAAAGCTGCAAAAAACACTGGCTATATAATCAAAGGCCAAGAAACCAAATGACAAACACACACCAAATGTCAAAAGCTGCCAGAGGGACTCGGAGTAAACCTAAGATCATTCAGTCCCCCGTTTAGCTGAAGTGGGTGAATCCAGCTGACTTAAAATAATCAAGCAACCATAAGAATGTCTGTGAATAGATTTCTTTGTGTTTCCATATTTTGAAGCTGTCTTCTGCTATTATCCTCGACTGTAAAGCTCTTTTCTCTTGGTTTCTTCTAGATCTATCAGACGGGTTATGATTGAACCTGGCGAGCAGAAACAAGCATTTAAATTTCCAACATTTTGATCCCATGTCCATCAGACTCATATGTCATTTAAATTCCAATGTCAGACATGTAGGCTTTGTGCCATTTTGCCAGTGTCCTGTTGTTTACTTACTGCGGTGGGTTAGCTTAAGGTTAAGAAAGGCTCTGACTCTCACTATTAAATGTCAGATGTTCAGCGTGGATAAAACTGGCACAATTTTTGATAAAACATGAAGGCTTAGTGAATTTTAGAGTTGTGACATTTAGAAAATTAAAAAGTGACTTCCATCTCAATAAGTGTATTAAGATTTTGACAAATTCAGCTAAAAATGGCCACAAAGACATCATAAACAGTGAGTGTTTAAGAACAATAACTTTTTATCTTGCCCTGAGATGGGCTTGTAATAAGACTAAAGTTGTTTTTGGAAGTCTTTGCGCATCAAACTATGTTTTCCTTACTGTCTGAGGGGGGCAGATGTGCGAGAAATGCATTTGATTTCTTACAAACAAAAGATGCAACTACTGGCTGACACACGGGAATGTCTTCATTTCCAGCTACTTGAAACTATTCACTTTGAGCTCCAGAAGCAGCAGCTCTGGATGAGAGATGATGGTAGATAAGCGAAGACGACAAATTGGAGGAACTGTTTCACAACTGTCTTCTGTGAGTGTTTCTGAGAGAGATGGAGAGAGAGAGATAATAAGTTGACGCTAACGCTCTGAGGCTTCCATCTCTCACTGTAACAGTAGTTGAAACAGATACAGGCTGTGAAGCCAGAGATGCTCACTACTTTCTTTCCACAGATTTCATTTTTGGAGCCAATATGCTTGAAGCTAGTAGGTGCATGCAAGTGACACAGGATGCCCGACATTTTAGTGGCGTGAAAACCAACTCGGCTCATTTTACAGATGCTCACAATATCTGCCTTTTTGTTTAGCTGCGTTTTTGTTTTATGTTTTTTTTTTTTTACTTTTATGCAATGAACCTATTTTATTCCTGATTTGTAAACAGATCTGATATCCACACACATATCCAAAAAATAGGAGTGGACACTTCTTGATCCTCATTTGTAACATTTAATTAATAATTCAGTGCTACTTTTACCGATTAGCCTACTTCGGGAAAGCATTTCATGAATTTGATGTTGCTTTGCATAATCAAAACCTCATTGTAGAAGAAAAAACTCGCAAAACTTTTAATCCTGAGCTTCATATTAACATATTTGCTGTCTTACATTCAGCAACACAGGATTCGTTTTATTTTCTTTACTTACAGGGTCATTTGGTTTGTCAGATTTTACTGCTTAAAAACTTGGCGTTGTGTCAGCTGGTTATATTCCCCGGAGAGAGGCAGCAATTTGCATGTTTGCTTGTGTGTTAGTGCTCCTCTTTTGTAAACCGTGTACTGTGGTGTGTTTTTTTTAGCACAAGCATATATGTTTTCACTCTTTTGTTTCCCTTCAGCCCCACTTCAAGACATATGGTCACTCAGTTTATAGCCAATAACAGAATATTTACTCCAGTGCATATTGGACCAACATTTTTTGGTTGACACTAGAGAGTATAAAACTCTGGATGCTTTGACCACAGCAGAGTCATCATGTGCCCAAATGCAGGTCTTATTTTAATAAATGATCACCTGGCAACTCAGTGAGTGCTGATTGTGTTGTTTTTTCTTTTTTCTGATTTTTACAATAAATAGTTAATGTACTGTTACATGATATAGCACCTAGAGGAACAGGAAGTGACAGCTGTCTGTGGTTATTTGCCATTATTCTTACCTAAGAAAGCACCATCTTTGAGGAAACGCACCAAAGAACATTTGTAAGAATAAGAACACTTAATCGTTCAAATAATTAAACCCAGGAGTGCCGTACAGATCGTCCATATACACTAGAAAAAGAGAGCGTGCTTGATTTGCTTTATTTAAAACCACTTTGGAGAAGCAAACAGACAGAGAGGGACGGGGACAAACACAGAGCACAAACAATAGATACGAGGCGTGGTACGTTCATTACAGTTTACAATGATTTTGTAATAGCAATATCCTGTCTTCAGAATTTCTGATCAAATCCGTTTTGTCTTGAAATCCACATTTTCATCAACATGAAGCAAAAAGATATTGGGACATTTAGGGACATAAGTACACAAGAACATACAGTATGGACTACAAAAGCCAAGCTGCCCTATAGAGCCAGAGTAGTTACATTCACAGAAGCAGCACAATACCTACTATTCAGCTCCATTAAAACTCACTATCAAGCAAAGTTTGGAGAAGTTAGATTAGATTGTACCGGTACTCTAATTTCTGACTAGTTCAAAAGTGATGAGGTAAGCAGCTGAATGAGAGATGCTCTTTTCTCGTTGAGCTTCTCTTAAATTTCATTCAAGGAAAACCAGATGCACTAAATATCGAACAGGCTGATGCATGTGTGATAAATGCAAGAAGGGGACTTTTAGAGCAGCTGCCAATGTGCATGCTATGTTTTTTTTTTGTTAAAGCGATTTAGCCAAGAGGAGTGTCTGAAGGAAGATAAGAGCTGAAGAAAAGGAGGGGGAAAATATCATGCTGTCTCTGGCAAAGTGAGGGAGCTGGGATGCTCCTCACTGACCCTAACAACTGAGGGCTGGCTGTTGTTAGCACTCTGAGTTTGAACCTGCTCAGAGAGTGTCTGTACTGCAGAAGCATCAGGGGCAGCTGGAAGAGAAGAGAAGAGAAGAGAAGAGAAGAGAAGAGAAGAGAAGAGAAGAGAAGAGAAGAGAAGAGAAGAGAAGAGAAGAGAAGAGAAGAGAAGAGAAGAGAAGAGAAGAGAAGAGAAGAGAAGAGAAGAGTTTAGTACATGAAAGTATCAGAAGAAGACTTTAACCAAGTGTGAAACATTTTGTGAGGTGAAAAAAAAGAGACAGCAAAAGTTTAATAAATCAAAGCTATCCTAGAAAATAAGTTATGTAAAAAGGGAGCTGTCCTTGATCTTAATCACAAAGCAGAACTGCAATACTAGAGAGAAAAACTTCTGTGATTGTAGATAGAAACCCAAATTCCTATTGTAACTCATCCATACAGAACTGAAGTCACCAGTGTTACCCCCCCCCCCCATCCATGTCTGCGATGTGCTTTGGTCTAAGGGAGTCTGATGTCTCTCTCTGTCTATCTCTGTGCACTTCACTAATGGTTCAAGAGGAATGCATGGAAAATTCAAGCAGTTATCCATCATTTCTCTCATTTGAAGGAACTGGTAGTTGAAGTATTTAAGGAGTAGGACAGTTCTTGTGAACTTCCGCAGCTGGTAGCTGGTACCTGCTTGCAATTATAACTCAATTATAAACCAATCTAATACTATCATATTAATATTTGAAAGATATGAGAGAGGGGTACTTACAGCCTGGGATCTCAGTCAGCTCATTAAGAGGTGGCACTGTCTCTAATGTGTTGGCGTATTTCTTGGCAGCCTGCCTTTGTGCATGCCTTGCTTCAATTTCCTTTTTTGTTCTGGGAATTCGGCATTTGAATATACAGCACAGAGTGATGACTAAAGGAGAGAAGAACAAGGATAAAGACAGGGTGGCGTTATTTGAATAAGACATTTTAATAACACCTTACATGATCAATAAGAACTTAAGGGGCAGTGGCAGTCACAATATGCAGTGGGGTCCAAAACACTGAGAATACTAAGGTACATTTTTATAAATTCCACATTACAAATGAATATAAGCAAAATACAATATATATTAACATTCTGACTGAATGTTTAAAAAATAAATAGATTTCAGAATATCTTTGTATTTGTTTGGTGTTTTGGTCGTCCTCCTCCCATTCTTTGATGACAGAAAGCAATCAAGCTGGAGGTGTGTGCAAGAAAATACCTTACCCTATCCTACCATTACCGGACAAAGTTCCAAAGAATGTTTTGTGACATGTTTTGCTTTGTCAGCATACAAATGCTTCCTCAAATATTCAGTGGTGAGTAAAGTCGAGCTACTGAGGAGTCCATGAGTGCTCCTTAATCCTGGTTCACTTGGACTCATTATCCTGCTGCAGTATGAATCTCTCTACACAAAGATGCAAACTAAGAGGGAGAAAATGTCTAAAAACGCCTGTGAGTGCTTCTTGTTCTAAACACATCCCTCAATGACTAACTGACTGAAACCGATGCTGACGTGTGATGAAGTTGCACCACAGCCACATGGCTGCATAATGAAGTGTAACTGTGTTACATGTTTAGCAGGCCAACTGTAGTTTTGCTGGGTTGGTTTGCTGTGTTGCTCTTCCCGGTCTCGGTACAGCCCACCTTCCAGTGGAGCCAGTGAGCAGCTGGCTCCACTCAGCAATCAGCTGTGGTAGTACTTAAGCTGAGGAGAAGACAGCCAGTGCCAGAGAGCTTTGTCCTGACAGGGACTGAGCTGTGGTGTTTGTTGCCTACTCCCTGGTGAATGTGAATTTTCTTCTGGATTGATGTGTTGAGCTGATCAGCTTCAAAGTCTGTTGCCATATTTCATTTTGTTTTTCATGACAGTTGTTGCTTGGTCATGTTTTTTAAAGTTAAAATGGTGATAAATTAATTTATTTTGTCCCTCTAATTCTGCTTCAATTTCCCCGCAGACACCATTTGTTAGTTCCCCACATCCATTGGACTTACTGGTGACAGTTTTAACATTGATTGGTGTATTTTCTTTTTCTTTTGTAATTCTAGCTGGAGAGAAGGTACATAGCCACAGGATATGTTTAATAGCATCCTACATCTTGCATGCTACTTCTAGTCTTGCTCTCTCTTTCATCACTCAAACATGGCATGCTCAGCAGGGAGCGGTGAATGAAACATCCATAATTAATCTTTATTTACCAAAATGCTGGTTATGAAGAATCTAGTTAGAATGTTAGATTAGGTTTAGTCATATTTGCCCGTCTGGGTCTCTGCATGTGCGAGTGTAAAGTGTAAGTTTGTGAAAGGCTTTCTATTGTTACAAACCGCTGTGTGCACATTGAATAGGTTTTGTATATTGTATTGTTAAATTGTTGCTATGCTTTTATGTTTGTTACTGAAGCAGAAGCAGCCATGCATGTAGAGCCCTTTTACAGATTACATTGTCTATAGAAGTAGAGATAAAATGTTTGGTTGATTGAGCACAAAATTAATTAGCAACTATCTAGTTAATTTTCTAAAATAATTTTTAAAAACCATAACATTTCATGCATGAAACGATAGTCCTAGCTTTAAAACAGCCACCCCCCAGGCACTCAATAAACTATTAAAGATCCAAAGTATATACTTAGGATTTTTTTTTTTTACTTATTTATTTATGTACACGAGGATAATTCATTCATGTCTTAAAAAGGCTCAGCTGTAACTCAACACCTTTGGCTCATTTTGTATATGCACATTGATGAATATGCAAATTAATCTGCACCTCTTCCCTGCGTCTTTTGCCCACAGCCTCCACCTACACTCTCCCATGGTATCGGAAAGAGCTCTTGCAAGATGAAGTCAGACATAGAGACTGCCACTGTGTGTGCCTTTTTAAGCAAGAGAGGAAAACAAGAGGTTTAGGACACAGTCGGGACTTTAAGGGTAAGGGGAAAGAAAAAAATAACATAATGCTTAAAATATATGCAGCACATTGAAAAGCAGCATCAAGAACAAAGCAATTAAAAAGATTAAAACTGTCAGGGAAGCTTCTGCACACCAAATCCCCTCCTCGTGGCTCCATTTGTGTCTTCTCCACTCCTCTCCACGTGTCTCCAAGTGGAGCAGAGGACACACAAATGCACACAAATGGTGCAACAGAGAGCAGAGGGGAGCAAAAATAAAAGTAGAGCCTCTCAGGCGGAGATTATATTCATTTCAGGAAGTATGCATGTGCAACTGTGGACACGATGGAGGATTAGTTACTCTTGTTGTACCTTTTTCCCCATGAGTCTCTTTGATGACACATGCATGAAGGGCAAGTGGGCTCTCATACATGCACAGACACATGAAACGAGTGTAGATTAGGTGATCAAATAGCTAATAATGTGTCATTAAGCTATAACTTGTTCCCTATCACCTGCTTTGACAAGTTAGCCCCACTTTGCAAGTTCCCAGCTTCTTGTTTTCTTGGTTTGTCTCAATCATGTTTTAGAGACCGTTACTAGACACTGAAATTCCACAAATATTGCAAAAATATTTGGCCATGCCATCAATGCCTTTGCAGATGACATGTCTTATACACAATTTTAAAACCTGCTTTTCATTAATTGGGTAATGTTGTGAGGTTTGGGCTGTTGGTTGGACAAAACCATGCACTGGGGTGACATCACTTTGAGCCCTGAGATTTTTTAAATAATTTCAAACCAAATAATTGAGAAAAACATAATCAGCAGATGAATCGCCATTAATAACCATAAGTTGTAAACATCACATTGTAAACGTCCACGGCAGACCCAGTGGCATTTCGATAAGTTTTTATTAATCCCTACACGGTTGCTGTACATTCGCACTCAGAGCTGCAGCTCTCCCGCTGCCAGCTCAACATAACACCAACAACAACAACCCAACCACAGGACCCAGTACAATATTTAAGTCGGCGGGGCATGATTGCGGATGCCGTGCAGGTGCGTTATTTTTGATTACTTTCTGTGCAGTGTGTCAGCTCAAATTTGGATACAAAAAAATTGAACAAAATTTGGTTTTTGCTTAACAAAAAAGTATTTTTGTCAAGTTTTGAAAGATTTCTTAAATATTTGTGTTTTCTTGTTTTTATGGCGAGGGTCTAAGAAATTTGTTAAACACTGTATGGATTAAGCTTTCAGTACTAATTACACTCAATTACTTTTTAAACCACTGAATAGCATCACCTATTGAACAGTTGTAGGTGTATAAATGAGTTTATCAGAAAAGCTACACCTGCGGCGTTCATGGATTTAATGGTTTTATTGAGGTATTGTACTTTTGAATCACTGATTTTGTGGGTCTGCATGCTGATAGATAGATAGATGATTGCTGGCAGCAGATGTCATATGTTTTTTGTATTACTGTACTGCCAATTATGTTAGCGCTTTATTTTGCTGTTCGGTGTTTTTATTTAGTTCCCTTTTGCATTGTTCACTGTAAAATCTGTATTTTGCATAGTTCGAGGATTCAGTCCCGTTGCTCAGTGTCTCCAGTGCTTTGGCCTGTGTTGGTCTCTAGTCAAAATGTAGTTTGAATATGAGAATTGACTTGATGGATATTTGTGGATGTCATTTTTTTCTTCTTCTTTTTTTTTTTTTTTTTGAGAAAATGCATGTTTACTAAATCTTTTCATAAATAGCCAGCCAAGACAGATAACCCACAGAGTCTGTTGTGGTATCTTCACTTAGGTCAATTGACTCCCAGTGGTCTATGAACAATGGGTGTGAGTTTATTTATGAAAAGAAGCCTATGATGAGTAGGTCAAATCAATGTGATGCCGGCTGAATACATGTCTCTGTGAAAGGTCAACATAGAGAAATAAGACGTGCATGGGGGAAATGCAGACTTGGTAGGTGGACAAACCATAAACTGTCAGCAGCTGCTCTGTCAGTGTTACAGTCCTGTCTGCTTGAAGGACCTGATGCTGCTAGCCCAAGTTTACAGTAGGGCTGCAGCTCTGGGATGAGTGATAGCGGTGAAGCCTGGGGTGGCACTACCAGATAGGGTTAAGAGGGATAAAGACAACTCCAGTGGAGAAAAAAGCTGCTAATAATAATATGTCGCTTCTTATCAGGGCCTTTCAAGGAGAACAGTCCTTTTGGCAAATATTCACAATGTTAGAAACTATCTAAGGATAAGACGAACACACCCAAACAGCCTATCACTTATGATCTGGTAGTTGGACTTGATTGATTTGAGCAGTGACTTTTCCCAGAAGAAAGTCAATGCTTTAAGTCAGACATTTCTTCCGGTTTCCAGTTTTATTTCAATTAAAGTATGTCTGAATCCTTAAGATGTAAAATCGTGCTGTAAAATATTATATACTGTATATACAGAATACATAGAACATAACAAAATAGCAGAAATTTAACATTACAAAATGAAAACTATGAGGTCAAAATAACACATTCTGCGTGGTTGTAAGTTTCCTTGTGTTACTGTGCAACCAAAATCCATGTTCTCAGAAAGGGCACATGGAGTGTTTACTCTCTGCATGAGTAGGTAAGTAGGCCCATGGCATTTTTGTGTCTAAGGCCAGTGGTCATGATAACCCATCATGGCACCAAGAGCTTGCATGAAAGCAGGGTTATTATTTTTTTGCTTGCACAGTGACATGTTTCACAGTGGCACTAGGACTGTTTATCAATCAAGTTCTTTAGGATGTGGTAAAATTATTATTTCATCTAAATGCACCGGGAGGTCATGTTTTCTAAAAAATGATTGGTGAAGTATCTCAAAAGCAAATGATGTGGTGTCTCCCCTACAGTATTCCTTTTTAATATGCAATTAATGATTAGCCCCGGCTGAACTGCATCAGGGAACAAATGTGTAACCTGCTAAATGTCATTATGCTACCACTGCCAATGTGAGCATGCCAAAGACTCCATTCAGGCCAAAATGCAGATAAGAATGAAGACTTGAACTGTTTTCTGAAACAAATCTGCCAGAATAAAACAAACAAACAAACAAAACAAAGTATCTCTGCCCTCATCCTGCAGTTGTTCTTATCAGCTGCTTAGTGAAATTGTTCCATTTGCTGACATAATATCAGTATTATTGTGATAATCAATCACACTGTGCTTGATTATCACATCGTGAACTCATAATTGAGGACATTTGCATTCTGCGGCTACATCTCAAGATAGCTGTTTTCTTTATGAATGATTTGTGAAGGTGACAACAAAGTGATTTCCTGAGATATACTAACCAACTGCCAGAACAAACATGGAAAAGATACCAATGACCTGCCATAACCGCAGCCCCCAGAAAACAACGGTCTCTGAAGTGACAGGGTCGGGCTTCTTTGGGGGATCTGTGGGTAAAAGCTGTGGGCAAAAGAGAGAGAGAGCATCAACTGTTTTTTATATATCTGCACACAAACTAAAAATAAATCTTCACAAAAAAAAAAGGATTAACAACAGTGCAAAGCTCAAGGAGCAACACGATCTTAGAGGACCTCAAATTTCAGAGAACTATTTTTAGTTTTCACTGTGATACTTCATTCTTTAGGCAATGCAGCATGTCAGTAAAGTACTTGGTGTTCGAGTTTTCAGTCACTCTGCAATCTTTTCTGACTCAAAGTAAAATGAAAAGTTTTTGAATCTGTCATATTGTCACAAAGCATTACCATTTAGATAAGAAATAAGGGTTGAAGTCAGACGGGCATTGATTCTTCAGCATACAGCTGGATGAAGCATTAAGGAATAATATCTGCCTCCTTTCTGTGAATTTAATACAAGTGTGCTGCCAACATCCTTGTACTGTATGTCCTTGTACAGCCTCACATTTCATTCCGAGCAATGTTAGCGCCTCAACATCATTTCAGTTATTAACAACAACTACAGTGTAGCTCATATTGTATTTACCTGGCAAGGATACTTTGGCAAATGTTTACATGTCCACAGATTGTAGATTTTCTTAACACAATTTCATGATAATAAAACATTAAAGGTTTATAGCTGATATCAAAATGAACCCATATAATGAACTCATATAATTATAGACACCATCTGGTGCTGGGATCGTATCAACCCTAAATGCCGTCACCACCAACTCATGAGTACACAGTAGTCATTACAACATTATTCCATCAGTAGGCAGTGCTGAGTCTTATCTTTGAACTCTTTCAGTTTGATGACACCTGTGAAATCACACTCACTGGGCCACAGAAACACATTTTGACAGCCACACGCATGCAGTACATTTGATATATAGATGTACTGTAAGAAAATCCCAAGAGACAAAGCAAACAATTATCAGAGCATTTTCTAACAAAATTGTTTAATCAATTATCGTACAAATAAAAAGGCTAATAAAATAAAATAAATAAATAAATAAAAAGGCATAAATATATGGATTTGGAAAATAAGTAAATAAATAGAAAATAAAAAGCTATAAATAAAAACTAATTCCCTTGTTAACTTAGTGAATGGAACAGAAATTGTTGAAATCATTTTCAAATAATATATTAATCCATAAATATGTTGTTAAAATGAAAAAATGTATTAAATTAAATAAACTAAATGTATTAATAATAATAAATTAATTAATTAATTAATAATATTAATAAACCAAATGTATTAAATGAAAAATATATTAAATTTAAACATAAAGCCATCCATAAGTATGTAGTGAGTAAATAATTAATTACAATAATAAAATGTAGTTTGAAAAGAGAAATTGAACAGAACCCCCTGCTTCCTATTCCTGTATTCCTCTCATTTAGTCTTTCCTATACATGTTGATCCATGTGCTCCATTCCTAAAACAATTTGTGAATGTTTTGTAGCTCTCTTTTAAAAACTGCATTTTAATATACATTTTCATTATGTTCTTAGATTTATTTGTAACACTTTAAGATGATCAAATTGTATTTTTATGCAAAGTATTTATTGTTGCTTCATATTCAAAATCTTTTTTAAATCTCATATACTATAATTTTTAAAAAGTAATATGTAATTTAGTCAAATATTTAACTTTTGATTAATTTTTATTCTGAATGTATGTTTTCATATTGTACATTCTGTTAGTGTGACTGCATTTTATTTCTCTAATATTTTAATGACACTTTCAGTCCTCCATAAAAAGGATCTTTAGTATTTCTTTAAGGAAATCTCCCCAAACCCCCTGTATGTTTCCATGCCAGATGTGAACTTACATGGTCCCCCTTAAAAACAAGTACCCACAGTGACAGCAGTGAATGTGTTGCACAAGTTGCCTGCTTTCCATAAACTTTCTCAGTGTTCTGAGATGTCTCGCATGTTGTACAAAGTTTTTCTTGTTACCGTCCAAGACCAACTATTTTGTGATTTCAAAGCTCTCTCCAGAGCTGTGGATTAGGGAACAATAAGTGTAGAAACTGGCTGTAGTATGCGTTTGTCTTCCTGCTAGATCAATGACTTGGATCGGTACTACCACAGCCATCAGAGGGCCGGTTCCCTGATAAAATTACTGAGTAGATTTCTCCCTGTCTCCTCTGTATCGATCACTTGATTTGATGATACAAGGCTGTTTTGGAAACTCTACACTTTAGTCCATAAACCAACAGAGAACAGATCAGAAAATGGACATTATTGCATTTGTTGCCTTTATGTGTAACAGAATTATGAGATGAACCACAAAAAAATCAAAGTTTCAAAAATAAACTAAAATGGTGATATCATACACGTGATAAACAGCAGCATAGGATGAGATGAAAAGGAAACAGTTGATGGGAAGGGTAAGTCAGTTAAAATACTAAAAAGGATGAGAGATGTCACTATCATACTAGAAATTAAAAACAAGCGCTCGTCAACTTCCCAGGATATCTCTGCTTGCTTTAAAAGCGCCAGTGCAAAAGGACCAGTTTGTTTACTCTAGTCTAAAAAGAACTGATAACAAGCAAACACGCCAAATGTGACAGTGTACACGGCTTCAGGGTGTCTGCACCGTTTATGCACTGAGCAGGATACAAGAAGGGCTGTGATCTTTAACAGAGAAGTTGCCAAAAAATGTTTTGTGTGTGTGTGTGTGTGTGTGTGTGTGTGTGTGTGTGTGTGTGTGTGTGTGTGTGTGTGTGTGTGTGTGTGTGTGTGTGTGTGTGCAACTCACTTATTGAGGATATTTTGCACATCTAATAAAACAACTGTTTTTCTTTAAGAGTGATTGTGTAATGCTAAGTACTTTCTTCCTGAGGACATTTCTTATTTTATTAATTATTTATTTGCCTTTTTTTTTCTTTCAGTGAAACAACAAGCACAAAATGACCTCAAGTAACCCCAATGTTAATGATTACATACCTAAATCTATAAAACATTTTTATTTGTTGGATGTTTGGCTGATTAGTTGGTATGTTAAATCTTCAAAGCCTTGATTGAATATTCTCCCTCAAATAATAGTTCTGATTTGCTCCGCTAAGGAAAACCTCTGGGGACTAATCAAGGAACATTAGTATAAGAACAAGGGATTAATACCTAAAAATAGAAAAGTGTGCACTTGGTTAAAAATGACTCAACATATAAGAGCAAAAGGCCAATTACTCAAGTAATGAAGTACAGGACCAATATTATGCACAAATAATATGGACAAACAATTTCCTGAAATCTAAAGCCTTATATTTAATTCTACATTTAGCACATGCTTACTAGAAAATAGTTTTGCTGTCCTCTACAGCAACAACAAACATTATTATTATTTATTAACCATCTTCTGTCTCAAGCTCTTAAAAGGCATCACACAAACACCAAGAGGGAGACTGTTACTAGAAGTTTCTCGTGCTTTCTCTCATCTTTCTCTTAAACCTGTTTGCTGCAAACTGAAGTTCAGAGGATGTTGATGCAAAAATGAGTCATAGATAAACATTGGTATATTGTTTCCTTGTGGAACACATTAAATATCACACTATTAGTATTCAACACAAAATTCATTCACTTTCATGTTCCTGTAGTTGACTACTACTGATTGACTTGATGTTATAAGAATGTTTAGTCATGCAGTCATCATTTATTGTTTCATACCTAAGAAAATGGACTTCAGATCATTTTTGTAGCCAGGTCTAATCAAATTCTCTGAATGTAACTCTTTTTTCTCTATCCCGATCAAAAGCACGAAAACCCTTCGAGTACTAGTCACCTAGCTCCCCTCTAAGAGCACCCATTTAAACATGTGTGACATGGCTGTTCATGTCAGCCCATATAATATATCAGGGTTCAACATAGGTTCACCCTCTCCTCCTCCAATAAGGCAAGACACAACTACGGCGGCAATACAAAGGAGCATTAATCGTACACATTTAGGCTTCCCCTTAAAACGCCGATGTACCTGCACTCGTCACTTAGAAACCTCGAGGCTCTTTCTGAGAGGAACCTGTGGAGGACAAGGTGATGTATCAGGTTCTTACCTCAGGATCCGGGATCTGGGAGAACACGGAGGACAAACACTGAGACAGCAGCACTGTTCCCCAGCCCCGCAGTAGGAGCTGAGGCGGGCATACAGGCTGATCCCCAACCATTCTCTCCCCTCTTTCTCCCTGCAGCCACCCTGCCCCCTCTTCCTCTCTTCTTTCTCTGCCTGCACTTGCGCTGTTTACAGGACAGGACCACAATGGCCCTGGGTGATTAATAGTGACTATGGTGATGAAGTCTTCCTCCTATCCACGGTCATGTCTATCTGTTGCCTTTATGTCACACCAGAGCAGGAACCCAAAAGCACCGGCAGTCACCAGTGCAGCCAGCTGAAAACTGCTCCACTAGAATGGAGGGAACCAGCCCTGCAGTTAGGGTACATTAATTAATTAACAGACCTGGTGTGGTTTACAGCCAGCTCATCCTGCTGGGGACAGGCTGTTAACTCAGACTTGGGGGGGGGGGGGGGGGGGGGGGGATGGGTGGTGCAGTTGAACATGATGAGGCTGGCCTGCACAGACACAGAGAAGCGAACGAGTGAGTCATCGCCTTTATTGCCCCTGGCTGAAGTGTAAAATCCTCACAGCCTCATCCTTTCAGTGTGGTAAAAGATGACGAGCCAGGCTGTCGTTTTCAAGTTGGACTTGCCTGAGGAAAAACGAATGACTTCTATGTGAAAATGAACACAACAGGGTAAATACTTGAGAAAAGAGCCAACACCACAAACCTACATTAACTCTATATCCAACTGCAGTGTTAAAGAGCTTTAAACTTTGCTGTCCAGCGACCTTGTTAGTGCAATATTGCCTTTATTGTAGCTCTACTTTAGTCTCCATCAAACCCTGAAACAATGCGATGCTCTGGTTCTGCTGAATGCTCAGTTTGCCTCTTAACAGTTTTGTTTTTGCATGTTGCAGCTGGCAAGTAAACCAGATAAGAGATGTGAAAATCAAATGATGTAATACCCCATGTGGAGCCTGGACGAATAAACTGTATGTGATAGTCCTCTGTAGACAAGAACCTTTGGATAACACACACTCAACTGATTGATTGTTAATATGAAATATTGATTAGACTGGCTGTTGATCTTGCTCTCAAACACATTTAATACTTTCCACAGCAATATCTGGTTTTCTGTTTTTGTAAGTCATCAGTTTCATTACTAATGGAACATAATGTCAATATGTCTTTTATTATCAATTATCCCACTACTCTCATCTGCTTCTGCTGTAAACGTGAATTTTCACAAATTTCACATATACCGCTTTATTAGTGGAGAATTACAGATTACATAAAGGTTTCTGTGAAATGACTGCAAAGAGACTGACTGACGCATCCTGCAGAGAGATGCTTTTCCAAATAGATTCGAGTATCATGTTGATGTCTCGGGGCACGTCTAATAGGCCCTTTGACATGAAATGTCATTAGTCAAAGTGGATTCGGTGTCATTATAGCTCCATTTTTGCCATCCAGCCCTTTTCACATTCCTGAGTAAGTCTTTAATTAACAGTGACAAAGTACCTTGTCTTTGAATGTTTTCTTTATAGCTAAAAACAGTCTGAATTGTCCCTGTAATCACCAAAGAAACAGGGACATCGTGTATTATTTAAACTGATGGGTGAACACACACTTCTGTTCCTCCATCACACTTGAATCTGACTTCCCTGATCAAAATCACTGAGAAACATACACTACTTTAGAAGGCAGAAGCCCCATCCTGAGGGGGTTTCGGTGATAATGACAACCCTTATCTGCATGCAGAATTAGTCAGAAATAGCTCCCTGTGATTGGCTTTCTGACAGAGGTGTAGGATGTAATCACTATACCAGTGCAGGATCTGTTAGGTCCAACCACTGGTGTATGAAAGAGCCTTTCTTGTTGTTTAATGCAATATGCTTGCACAAAGCTTCTTTTTTGTTGTTGTTTTTTATTTTTGCCATGAAATTGCTATTCGTCAAAAAATGTTATCTCACAGGCAGTTTAAAAGAAGTCTTTGAAATTGTGTTCCCCTCACAGACTATATATATATATTACACAGTGAGTGTCTCCTCTCTAGCTTAGCATTATATTTATGCGGCAAGCAGGTCTGCTGGGAAGCAACCCTTAGTGATAATGATGCTTTGTTGTGACATTTTATATGTAAAATGAGATGGTTATGAAAGACTGAACAGCCAATTCACACCCATTACACATTTGTTTTTGTTTTTTTAACCAAGGTTAAAGTATTAAAATGAAGCATCAGCTTCATATTTTACATTTGAAGCACTTCACATATCTACTGAGTGCACCTCAAAGCCCTGAGCAAATCCAAATCTTGTTTGATTCTATACCACTGTGATCGTAATTGATGGTGAGCAAAAATATTTATACAACAACATATCGCTTTGTTTTCTCTAATGAATATTGATACACTGGTGCCAAATGCATTAGATGAGACTTCCTGTGGTCCCTCTTATCAAATGAATCATGGAAAAGTGTAAGGAAATGAACTTACCTGCAACAAACACAAAAAAATCCCACAGGATAAAAATCGCAGACAGTGGTAGAAAACAAAGTCACAAGCTAATTAATTTATGATAATATACACATGCTATTTCATTTCAATGCAATGATTACAACATCTGTTTTTTCTTGGTTTTGTTGCTTTCAGGGATCTTTTGGCTTCTTGGATTAACTCTACCATGGTGCATCTATTCTAAGTAATTATCTTGCACGTCACATAATCTGTGTTTAGAGATAACACTGTTAGTGTCGATATATGTGAGCATGAATTGCAAAAATAAGAAAACAAAGGGAAGGAAAAGGAAACTGCTCAACAGTACAATATTGCCATCTATATAGCCGTGGTGGCTGGCACACTTGCTTACTTTTTGTACTTCCAAGAGAACTATAAATTCCTTCAAAGATGTGTATTATTCTTCCTGCAAAAATGGCAAAAAGTAGTGCAATGGTGCTTGTTAGAAGTGTTTCTTGCTTATGGACACCTGTACTCTTACCTGCAAACAGTGTATAAAGGGGACCAAGCGAGAGTCACTGAACTTTTTATTGCCTAATTATTTCTGAAGTTTAACAAAGTGCTAAAAAATTGTTGAATGCGCTACCCTTTGTGACTAAAAATAACAGTATTGCTTGCGGTGGGCTTGAGGTTTGAGGTGAGAAAGAAGAACATGAAGACATGGAAATACGGGAGAAAAGAGAGCAGTGGTGGAGGAGGAGAAAGACATGATCACAAAGAAATGATCACAAAGAAATGATGAAAAGATACACTCACAAATGTTAAATGGACATATAGTGTTTTAAAAAGCTATCTGTGATCATGAAATTAAAAGTAACTTATAAGACATCCTACGTAACTGGCTGGTCATAGACTGTGATAAGGCAGAACAGCGATGTCCATCTCAGCCACCGTATTCAAGATAGCAAAGTTACATGGTAGCTTCCACAAACCGGTGTCCTCTCCCTTTTTTTTAAAAAAATGTGTTAATTTTAAGTTTATAGGAATGGATCATATGTTGGAAGATGCAATTACACAGTAATAAATGTATATTCATGAGTACAATATAACTTTTTCTGTTAAATAACTTTAAAAAAATGACTTAATGTACGTTTAAGGCTCTTGTTGAACTGTCTTGTTCTACATGCCTCATATGGAAGTCTGGGACTGATTGACAAATTTGAGATGGAGGTCCTCCCTTTTTAAAAAAGGGAGCAGTGTCGCTTCCAACTTAAAGGGAATTACACTTTGTGGCCCCCTGGTCAGAGTACTGGAGAAGAGAGTTCACTGGTTATTAAACTGTGGACTGAGGAGGAACAATGTGGTTTTCCTTCTGGAAAACACTGGACCAGCTCTTTATCCTCTTGAGGATATGCAGGGGTGTGTGAAAATTTGACAAATCAGTTTATATGCGCTATGTGGACTTGGAGAGAGCATTTGAAGGTCACCCTTTGGGGTGACCTGTAGGATATATCCTGTAGGGGGTACTTTGGAAGTATGGAGTGTCAGGCCCTTTGTTATGGGCTATTTGGTCCCTGTACAACTGTTGTGAGAGTTTGGTTTGCATTCCCAGCAAGAAGTCATGCTGGTTCCCAGTGGGTGTTGGACTCAGGATCCAGGACTGCCCTTTGTCACAGATTCTGTATCCACCTCAGAGGCACAGCATCAACTCCAGGGGCATTGTTCACAAGTGAGGGAAGGAAAAGAAGCCTGGCAGATGGATTGGTGCAGTATCTGTAGTAATGGGCATGCAGCCATAAGTTTGGTGAGGAAACTTATGGCAGCACAAGCTGTGAGTAGTGAACAATTAGATCATAGACACAAGTGGTGGAAATGAGCTTCGTCCAAGGGTGGCTGGGCTCTCTTTTAGGGTAAGGGGCTCGATCATTTGGGAGGGGCTCAGAATAGAGCCACATCGCCACCACACTGAGTCAGTGCAGTTCAGGCATGCTCAACTGGGATGCGACCCAGGGCAGACCCAGAAGAAATTATATCTCTCAGCTGTCCTCTGCGTCCTCCAAGAAGAGCTGGAGGAAGTGGCTGGGGAGGAGGTGGTCTGGGAATCTCAGCTTAAACTGCCCCTGCGACCCAGATAAGCTGCAGAAGACAAACAGATATTTTCACCAAAATTAATTCACTTGCCCATTTTATTTACTGTTTGACGCTGATTTGTTTTTGCTTTCTTCGTGTTGGTCAAAAACATGATAATAATGACTTGTTGCATGTTCATGCCTCAGAAAAGGTCAAATGGCTTGTCTGATTATTATGCAGGGAGTCAAAAGGTCTCCCAAAATGTTTGACATTTTCGTCCTATGGCTATGTGCTGAACTAGATTCAGTGCAAAAGAGGAAACATGCTCAGAGACATAATGCTATGGTAGTAGAAAACAACAATGGTAAAACACACACACAAATATATATATTTATTTATGTATTTATTTATTATGTATCAGGCTTCTTAAAAAGTGTCAGCTTTTTAAAATAAAGCAACTGTTAGTAGTACAACACACAGGGTGGTACCCTGTTTTACTAATTCAATATGAAGTCATAATCTGAATGATTAGCTGAAAAGAGTTAGAGGGTATCTGTTGTCTTGCCTGAGAATATTCAACCACTTTCCACCCTTACACGCCTACATGCTACATTATATGATTTTGCACAGACACCTTGAGGACCTGTTAAGTGTTAATTAGTGGATGTGACTGTTGTGTCAAAACAAATATTCATACATTTATATTCAGAAAACATACACAGACAGCATTTCTGTGAGCAACTGGCCTCCTGGGGCTTCACTGCATCTCAGCTGGTGTGTCATTCCCCTTTGTCTCCCCCAATTATTTCCATCTCTCTCTCTTTCTTTAAAACCTTCAGACAAAGGTAAAACTAGAAAAAGAAAATCACACCCTTGTTATCAGTGATGCTCTCGCACACATCTCCAGAAGGCTGCAGATCTCATTAACCGTGATCATATCTGTGAGCAAAATGTCAACTCTAACATGGAAGCATTCACTAAGGGACTTATTAAACAATTTTTGCTTGTTAAAGGACGTCCTGCCACGCAGCTGCAGTCAGGCAGAAAGTCTGCTTGCAGGAACATAAAGGATATCTGCACCAGTGGTGATGCATACATATGACGAAACAAGCGTGTTCAAAAGAAGTTGGGCAAATAATACTGAATAAAAACAAAGAAGTTTTTTTATCCTTTTTTATTTCCCATGACCATCATCGGATATAAGGTGGAGTGGTTCCAGAAGAAATTGATTATTACCAAGTTTGATACAACATGGTGAGAAAATTCAATTTAGAGTGAGAAAATTGCCGGGAGGATTAGATGTGGAAGAGCCATGAGTCGAGAACAACACTGGGTTACTAAAGCGAATGGGGAGGGGGGGAACGCAGCCTTCAATGACAGAGCACTTTGAGCACAGATTGTGAGGAGCTACAGTTTTTCACAAGACAGCATTTTTGTAAGCAGCCCCCCTGATCCAGAATCAGTGTGTTGTCCTCTCAAGTATCTCAACCAAAACATCACAGCTGGTTTAGTCTCCAGTATTAATAATTCTGTATTATAACTGTGTTCATTCTTTTTATCAACTCCAAAAGCTGGAAAAATCAATGATTAAATGACAACTGTGTCACAATAACGACAATTAAACTCTGCTGTATGAACCGATAATGCACATATTTGCTGTTAGTGTCACATAAATCCTGCAGGATCCATTTAATTTCATTTTTGGCTTCAGATCAAAACATAGGAGTCGCCATCAAGTACTGTACTTAACTGACCACACTGCCATCTAGTGATGCAACTTGTATTTAAACATATCTGAGCAAACTGAAATTACTACAGGGCTCACGCAGTATTGACTCACTGCACTGTACATATACGAAGTGTAAGCAAAGGAAGGAGTTTGAAAATGAACAAAAAAAGACTCAAAAAGTTTGAAATATGGGTGCAAGAGGCACAAATGAGTATCACGCTGAGGTGATCTGCTCACGAGCCTCACGAGGCTTTAGTGAACACCTCCGCACCTGATTTTTAAAATCAATTTCAGTGTCGTTAACTCACCCCGTACACTTTGATCTTTACCCTTTCCCTCACCGCGACCTGGAAAAGATAAAAACTCATTACTTTAATTCTACTTACTGTAAATGAGCACATTAGGACCCTGCTGTTTATTTTCTTTCCATTACATGTAAATGAGAGGGACTGGGAGATGAATGGACGCATAGAGGTCCAAACCGTTTTCTGGCCTGAGCAAAGTTCACAGATCCCTCATATACTGATGGCTAACTTTAACCTCTGCGTTCACAGCTGCACTATTTACTTTAGTTTCTGGATGCAGTCAATGGTCTGCAGGAAGCATTGGTCCAGAACGAGGGAATACCTCTGAGGAGAAGGATGGAGAAAGGAGTCATTCAAACTTGGAATGACAAATAGGTGAGGCTGTTTACGTATGCTGTGTTTACATAAGTTTGTGTTTGGTTTGGTGGGTTATTGGGCATTTTGGAATAAATCTACACCTTTCTGCGTAATACAGCTACATAAAACAATAATAAAATTGTCTGGCAAGGTGTAATTTATTTGAAAGTGATGACACTCTTAAATAACTGAAGTCAACATGAGCAGTCACATTAATCCCTGATATTAGGTCAACTGAAACTTCAGTATAACATGTCTGAAAAAGAAAAGCTCACTGAAAAAGGATGGAAATGATGTCCCTCTTGCAGTCATGCACTGCGTTAAAATTATATACGATTACAGGTTTGCGAAAATGCTCAAACGCTGGCTTCATATAAAGTACAGTTTTGTGGCAAAGTTTGAAAATGACCCCGCAAAAAAACCATATGAAGTTGAACGCTTTCCTGGCAATCAGACGCAGTTAGGGACCGTGACAAGCATTTGCTCCATCAACACCCTTTCTGACGCACATTTCCTCACTTGATACGTATCTGGCAATCTTCATCTGCTCGTCTCTCATCTTGCTCTTACGGTGACACGTCTCACTCTGTTGCATTAAAGAGCGCCTCACCTTCCATCCAGGAGGTATTCAAACACAAGCTGTTTTTTGTTACTCTGAGCATAAAGGCTTTCTTCATCATGTCCAAACTCTGATATTTTTGTCTTGTGGCACTTTCTCGCTCAGTCCAATGGGGACCTGCCAATCTCCCACAGGGTCCTGGAAGACATAGTGCGGTATTTGAAGCAGCACACTAACTCAGCCATGGTTTTAAATTAAGCGTGATGTGGAGAGGGAGGAAAGGGGGGGATGTTCTGCTGAAACCCTTTTGGCTACATCGGAAGAAAATAACTCGGATGTTAGTATGAATGTAAGAGCCACTCCCACTGGGCATATCCAGACAACCTTTGGATTAAGAGCCATATACTGTACATGTGTGACCTGCTCTGGGGAATGTATAGAGGACTACAGTGGGAGTTTGTGCAGCTTGAGTTTGCAGTTATTTTCAACCGCTATTCCCACAAAACTGGTTTCAAGTCAGAAATGATTAGTGTTAATATTTAATAGGAATATTGAAACGATTTGGGAACTTAACTGTGGTGATTACTATTTAGCCTGGCCTGTCGCACATTTATTTACAACTGTATGGAGCCAAAAAAAACCTTAAAAAAAGAAAGAAAAAAAATCAACCAAAGTCATCGCCATGAAGGTAAACAATGTATTGAAAATATTTGTTGAGGGTTCGGTTCCTTTTCACTGATTAATTTGGATGTTTCTTTGGTTTACAGAAAATATTTACTTTGAAAACAGACAGCATTGGTCTCGATACCTGTAATGCATTTAAGGTTACCAGCCGAGGAAAGACAAACATATATTTAATAAAATGTGACAGTGACATTTATAAAACAGCGAGCAGACGAGATGTGAAACCACGGGGAGACGTCTTATCAGCACCGACCGCTCCTGCAATCACCCGGGACACTTGTCTGATGCCATCAGGGTTAAGTTGAAAGCTATTTTACTCAAGGTACTTAAGTCGTTAAACCGAGGTCACCCGACCTTACGTCGCAAACTGTCTTTCGGGGACTCAAATGGAGAGAAAGTCAGAGATGCATATAATGTTTGCGTGGCTGAAGAGGAGAGTTTTTTTTTTTTCCTTTCTCCTGCAGGCTGCTGTTTTGTCACATGTGACAGGAGAAGGTAGGGCTCAGCTGGAAGTGAGGCTGAGCAGGGACCAGCCAGTTCCCCTGGATAGTGTCTTGTCTGTGCTGTCACAGAGCCTCCAGGAAAACATGCCTGACTTGTCTCATCACGTCACTGAAAGCTGCAGGTCATGGTGGAGAGTGCTCTTTAGGGATGCCCTCAGCGCCCGCGTTTCCTCCAGCTGAATGACCAGCCAAGAGACAACATACAAGAACAACATGAACATCTCCGTGCAACCTTGATGTGACGGGCAGAATGAGCACTGCTATCTGCAGCGTGTCTACCGCCGCACATCATTATTTCTGTCGTCTGGTTAACTCTTATGGTTGGAGAAAGAAAACTCCTGAACCAGAACCAGTTTAAGGCAGTGTTGTCAAAGAAATAAAGTGTTTACAAATTCTGGACTGTTGGACAGTCTGTTCAGGTTTGTCTGTGGACAGTTCCTGTTGCTCAGAGACTCCATGGTGCTGAGGGACTCTGCTCCTGCCGACAGAGCTGTGATAGCCACGTGCAAGAAAGATAAGGGGGAAATTGAAAAAGAAGAAAAAAAAAAAGAGAAGAAGAAAAAAATCCTGATATTGTCACATCATGCTGTCACTGAGCCTTGGCATATCAGTCCTAGCCATGCTGCATGGACAGTGTTTACTTTAATCTAATTTTGGCCTCTCAAACTCCTCCAGGATCACTGGCCTGTGGTGCTCCTCTTGGTGCTTGTGCCTCCAAACATGTGTGGCTCATCACTTTCTCTCTAGAAGAGTAAGACAAATGTTGGATTGCATTAGAGTTAATGCAACGGAATTCTTCTTAACAGACACAGCTTTGGAGTGACAAATATACAGTGGGGCAAAAAAGTATTTAGTCAGCCACCGATTGTGCAAGTTCCCCCACCTAAAATGATGACAGAGGTCAGTAATTTGCACCAGAGCTACACTTCAACTGTGAGAGACAGAATGTGAAAAAAAAATCCATGAATCCACATGGTAGGATTTGTAAAGAATTTATTCGTAAATCAGGGTGGAAAATAAGTATTTGGTCAATAACAAAAATACAACTCAATACTTTGTAACATAACCTTTGTTGGCAATAACAGAGGTCAAACGTTTACTATAGGTCTTTACCAGGTTTGCACACACAGTAGCTGGTATTTTGGCCCATTCCTCCATGCAGATCTTCTCGAGAGCAGTGATGTTTTGGGGCTGTCGCCGAGCAACACGGACTTTCAACTCCCGCCACAGATTTTCTATGGGGTTGAGGTCTGGAGACTGGCTAGGCCACTCCAGGACTTTCAAATGCTTCTTACGGAGCCACTCCTTTGTTGCCCGGGCGGTGTGTTTTGGATCATTGTCATGTTGGAAGACCCAGCCTCGTTTCATCTTCAAAGTTCTCACTGATGGAAGGAGGTTTTGGCTCAAAATCTCACGATACATGGCCCCATTCATTCTGTCCTTAACACGGATCAGTCGTCCTGTCCCCTTGGCAGAAAAACAGCCCCATAGCATGATGTTTCCACCCCCATGCTTCACAGTAGGTATGGTGTTCTTGGGATGCAACTCAGTATTCTTCTTCCTCCAAACACGACGAGTTGAGTTTATACCAAAAAGTTCTACTTTGGTTTCATCTGACCACATGACATTCTCCCAATCCTCTGCTGTATCATCCATGTGCTCTCTGGCAGACTTCAGACGGGCCTGGACATGCACTGGCTTCAGCAGCGGAACACGTCTGGCACTGCGGGATTTGATTCCCTGCCGTTGTAGTGTGTTACTGATGGTGACCTTTGTTACTTTGGTCCCAGCTCTCTGCAGGTCATTCACCAGGTCCCCCGTGTGGTTCTGGGATCTTTGCTCACCGTTCTCATGATCATTTTGACCCCACGGGATGAGATCTTGCGTGGAGCCCCAGATCGAGGGAGATTATCAGTGGTCTTGTATGTCTTCCATTTTCTGATGATTGCTCCCACAGTTGATTTTTTCACACCAAGCTGCTTGCCTATTGTAGATTCACTCTTCCCAGTCTGGTGCAGGTCTACAATACTTTTCCTGGTGTCCTTCGAAAGCTCTTTGGTCTTGGCCATGGCGGAGTTTGGAGTCTGACTGTTTGAGGCTGTGGACAGGTGTCTTTTACACAGATGATGAGTTCAAACAGGTGCCATTCATACAGGTAACGAGTGGGGGACAGAAAAGCTTCTTACAGAAGACATTACAGGTCTGTGAGAGCCAGAGATTTTCCTTGTTTGAGGTGACCAAATACTTATTTTCCACCCTAATTTACGAATAAATTCTTTACAAATCCTACCATGTGAATTCATGGATTTTTTTTTCACATTCTGTCTCTCACAGTTGAAGTGTACCTCTGGTGCAAATTACTGACCTCTGTCATCATTTTAAGTGGGGGCACTTCCACAATCGGTGGCTGACTAAATACTTTTTTGCCCCACTGTAGATTATACTTACCCAGACAAGCTATTAGCTTGATAAATATGTGTAATTTTATATAAAGTTTCATTTTTGCACCATTAAATTTCTGACGTTAAATTGAAAACTGTAAAATAAACCACCACGCTCTCATTAGTGCACACCACAGTCATTACTGTGGTGTGCACTGCATAAATAAAATGAACAAACACCAACAGAAATAGCCTCCCTGTGTTTGTAATCTTGGGATGGAAATATACAAACTGATTTAACATTTTAGTTGTGCAGCATTATAGCATTTAATTTTTACACTGACAAGAAAATAAAATGGGCTACTTTAGCTTTGTGCAGTACGCAAAAGTGCAAACTTGAGATTGTGAAGAAAGAACATTTGCGTGAATCATCCGACCACTTCATTTGCAAAAAAAACCCCAACAAAACAAAACAACCAAACAACCAACAACCACCACATGGGTATCGACTCAACTGGCCTTTTTTCACCAATAAAGCACTCCTTCATCACCATCTTTGACGAGTAAGAGAGCCAGCAGCAGTGGCATAAAGATGCCGTTCCAGATCAAGCTGGAGAGCTGTTAGCTACAGCAATCTGGATCCTCTGTAAGAAAATGAAAACTATCTCGCTTTTGGAGACATTTCATGACCTGTGCTGCTTGCTCGATGTTTTTATCTATTGTTTTTTTGTTTGGGTATTTTGGAGGAATCAATCAAAACTGTTTTAAGCCTTCAGGTGAAGTGGTATTTTTCGATCTATACTTTCACACAAAGATGTGCATTTCACAACCCTGTCCCACTGACAGAATTACACTGTGAGCGATAGACTGAAGAGAAAAAAAAAACAACAACTAAAGAACATCTGCAGTATATTCTACAGACCTCTCAAGCTTGTTAGTCCTTCTCCACAAAGAGGACTTGGGTTATCATGTCACAGTCAGGAATTTTGTTTACTAATTTCATAGTGATGCCCATGTCAGTACAGAGCAGACATGGTACACATTAAACTTACGTGAATTCTATGCCACTTCCCACAGCTGGCAGCACCAGTTTGTGACCAAATTTAGAAATTGAACTGAAAAACAAAACATTTGAAGGTGGTAAACAGAAATCCCACAGGAATACAGAAGTGTTTAACATCACAGTCATCAATACGCCAATAACAGTGCACCCCAATGTTAACCTTAGGTAATTATTTAGCTTTATGTTTCTAGACAAGACGAGAGATATCAGTGCTATGTGTGACACTTAGCCTCAGAGGCTGGTTTCAAGTGCAAAACAGAAGACGAGATGAACAAAAATTATCTGTCCTAAAGAAGTAAATCAGGGTTCCTCAAAGTTGTATGAAGCTAAAACAGTTCTTACTCAACACGTCATAATTCTTTCTCAAACCTAAAAAAAAAAAAATAAAAAAAAAAAAAAAAAAAAGGTTCCCAGCTTAATCTTACTTAAGTAATTTTTGGCTTAAATATTTTATTTCTCACCACGTGCAATGGATCCATATCCCACAGATTGGGACCCACTAAGCTAAACTAACAATAAGCATATTTTAATGATTATCAGATATTAAACCAGCACAAGTACCCTGAAGATGGAATTCTTTTGGTAATGTCTCCCTCTTCTGGGGAAACAGCAGAAGTACAGTTTGTTATCCTGATGCTGGGCTGTCTGTGCACATCATCGTTCTTCAACACCTATAAACACACGTTTAATTGCTGGTCAGACATCTCATGCTGAATCTCGGAGAATGCACAAAAATAAAAAAACAAAAACAAAAAAAACCCTGGTAATTATTTCTTGATTACCTTATCAGAGAATTGCTGTTTTTTCTGTAGTTTTTTGATAATGGCATCTTTCTCAGCAAGTATCTCCTTAAATCTCTGGATGATAGCACTGTGCTCTGAAGGTATGTTGCTCAGCTGTTGTCCTACACTCTGCTGCATCACCTTGCTCTGTACGTTTTGCTTTTGGCTGAGTTGTTTTAATACCATCTGCATCTGGGCCTGCTGCTTCTGCCAGAGGTAGAAAAGATATACACACTTTATAGGAACAGTAGTAGTAAAGCATGGACACATCACAGGATATCCTCTACTTTGCAGTATGTTGACTTCAACTCATAAATGTCAAGTGAAATTGGTACTGTAACAGTTGGTGAAATGTTAGTATTTGACCACTAGGCGGAGCTCTTGTAATGATAATGTAACTAACGCATTTTATTTTGTATGTTTTATTTTTGTGTTAACATTTTCCTTTTTTGGTATAAGGTAAGGGCAGAGGTCACTTCCTGTTTTGGGAAGTAAGGTCAGAGAAGCTGCGCATGGTGACGGTCTAGCTGTGTAAAAGTCAAGCTAAGAAAGAAGAAATAAGCCCTAAGTTCCAGTTACACCAGTTTGTCTACTTGCAGGCCAAAGTAGTATGTTTGTTTATATTTTGTGAATTTTATATTGTAATATGTTTTAATGCTGAAATATAATTTTCTTGTACATTTGTATTCACCAGTTCTACGGTGTACCTGTGTACGTTAAGAGAAGCACAGTAAACATCAGTAAAGAAGAACTCTCGTGTCTCTTGTGTATGTGTACAAGCCGGCATAGGTACTAACTGCCATGGTATTTAACAAAACTATTAATAGTGTAATCATGCATGAGATACCTTATTTAAAGTCTTACAATACCTACTTTCTTATTAATATATACATTTATTAAAAGGTAGAATCTATACGACTCTAACCAGATATTTGTCTCCAGTCTAATTTCTTACCATCAAAGCAGCCACGAACTCATCATCGTGTTTCCCCTTCTCCATCAGGGTTGATATTTGATGCTTCAGAATTTTGACTTCAGCAGATAGAGTTTTGCTCCTGGCTTTAGAGGCTTCCAGCTTTTGCTTCACATCTTTGTGTTCTTTCAAGAGCGCCTCATAATCCACTGAGAGCCTCTGCACAGTTGTGGAAGGAGAGAAGGGCCTTAGCACATTAACAATGTAATGTCTATGTTCATATAAAATCATTGCCTAAGTCCCAGTTAAACAGACAGAGAGACCAGTCAACAACCCTCTCACAATCCAACATGCACGTGACTTCCAGCAGGCACTAAATGGCAGTTTCTTTTTTTGATTACATGTAAAGTCTGTTTTCTTAACATAAGAAATGAAATCAGAAAAACGTATGTAGGTTTGCACTGGCTCAAGGTGATTAAAAACACAGAGACATAAAATACAAGTCAACACACACACACACACACACACAATTATTAACTGTAAGCCTGTGAGGATAACATGGTTTGAGTCTGTCTGACCTCAAGTCAGTGGGATACTTGTTCCAAACAACAGGACCACAGTAACTGAAGCACCTGAGCACACTTAAATCTAATTTTGGGAATAGCCAAAAGATCTGCACCTGCTGACCTGAGAGGTCTAATTGGGTTAAAGAGGCTGCGCAAGTCAGAGATGTACTGGGGGTGCCAAGCCATTGAGAGCTTTATGAACTAATAGAAGGGTTTTAAATGTAATTCTGCATTGAACTTGGAACCACTGTTGTGACTTCGCTCCTTGAGTGCTAATAAAATGCTGAACTTACAGCATATGTGTAAGGACTCTCTTACAGCAATACAGTTTAACCTGCTTGATATGAATGCATGGACCCATTTCTCATAGTCAGTTTGAAATAAGAACTTTTTATATATCTCTGAAATTCAAATTTTCATTTAATAAGTGGCTGGCATTGGTAAAAAAAAAAGAAAAACACACACACACACACACACACTTTCGCCAAGCAACTGATGGTTGGTCTGCAGGCCTCTGTGGTTGTGGCTATACATACCTCAAGGGCTACCCTCTTCTCTTTCTCTATAGTGCGGATGTAGTTGACATTTCTTTCCTGAGGAGGAGTTTTCTGAAGAACACCCATGCCCAGAAACTCTTCCTCTCCACTCAGAACACTTGACTGCCTTTGTTGTGTTGATTTGTTCAGCTGCTGCTCAAGCTCTCGTACCTGTTGTTCAAGTTTTGTTCATCATCAGTTCAGTTTCAGGGTTTTTTTTTTATGCTTTCCTGTGAACTCACTATTTTGAAAAGCACTTCATTGGTTATAATGTTGTAACTTTAAAATACATTTATGTAAAATCAAGTTCAACTTCAATTTTGAACCTACCCTTGTCTGCAGAGCCAGTATCTGCTGTGCTCGACCTCTAAAGCTCCCAGGGCAGCTTAGTAATTGCTGAAGGTTGACCTCCTCTCCAATCTCACTAATCAGAACCTGAAGTAGTTCATATTTTAGAATCTATAAGTCACTTGTGAAAAATCATTCAGATATAAAATATTCTTCTTGAGTGATTGCATATAAGACAGAAAATAAAGTAAGTCTCCTACCTTCTGTGCCATTTTCAACTCCTGCTTGGCAGACTGCACCTGGTTGCGATACTCAGTCACCTTCAGTTGGGTAGTTGCTAATTTTTCCTGCAGAGATTTAACCAGTGCACTTTCCTGCTTTCAGAAACAAGTCATAAATGATCCTTTCAGTGATGCCATTATTTTAGTTAGGACCCTACAGCAAAATGTTCCTTTTGTTATTATTCCTTACCTCACATTCTTCAGATGAGATCTTAACTGGTGACTTTGAATCTACTTTTTGCCCAGGTACACCATGTACCAGCATGGCCTGCAGCTACAGAAAGTCACAACAGTTTTTCTGAGAAGGACAAATTTTCATGCATCAAATTATTTCAAATGATACACATAAAGCAAAACTTTACCTCTCTCTCAAGCTCTTTGATTCTGTTGCCGTTTTGCTTACATTTAATCTTCTCTTGCTCAATTTCAGCAGTTAGTTCTCTATTCTTCTTGGATAGCTCAACAATCTTGGTGGCAGCTACAGCTCCTGCCAAGCCTGAAGTACCTAAACAGATGAGTTGATGAAGCAGGAAGAAGCTGTCACATGTCTGTAACATCTCAATGCAAAAAAAAAAAGAAAAAAAAAAAAAGAGTAAAACAATTTACATTATACCTGCTAAAGCCAGTCTTTCTTCGTCTCTTTTCCTCTTCAGGTGCTTAATTTCAAAATCCTTCTCGCTCAGAAGTTTGAAGAGCCGACCATTTTCATCCTTTAGCTCTCTCAATTGGTCAAGGAGGGCCTTATTCTGAATGTGCAACAGCCTATGGTAGACAAAATGAACAAGGATGAATGTAACATGACAGAATGGTTATTTACAACCATGTGAAAATGACAGTTTTCATGGGATTCTGTACAGTCCTGTGAAAAATTGAGTCCACCTTTAGTGGTTACCTTAAATGGGTTAGTGGCAGCCATGTGCAATTAACTGATCATCAGAAAGTGTGAGCGCTATGAAAAGCAGAAATTTTGGCAGTTTACTGGTCCGGACCATTCAGATGCCACAATCTTCCAAAAAGTGGGTGTCCCAGCAAATTCATCCCAAGGACAGACTTAGCAACGCTCAGAATCTACAGGCCTCACTTGGCATGTTAAATATTGAAGTTCATGACAATACAATTAGAAAAAGACTGAACAAGTATGGCTTGTTTGGAAAGGCCAAGAGAAAGCCTTTTCTCTCTAAAAAGAACATGGCATGGCATTGCAGAGTTGAATCTCAACAAACCACAAAACTTCTGGAACAATGTCCACCAAAGTGGATGTGTTTGATCATAATGCACAGCAACATGTTTGGTAAAAACCAAACACAGCATATCAGCACAAAAACGCCTCATACCAACTGTCAGACATTGTGGTGAAGGGGTGGTGATTTGGACTTGTTTTGCAGCCACAGGACCTGGGCACTTTGCAGTCACTGCTTCTCTGTATACAGTACCAAAGTATTCTAGAGTCAAATGTGAGAACATCTGTCTGAAAACTCAAACTTGGTTGAAATTTGATCATGCAATCACAGGACAATGATCTCAATCACAGCAGCAAATCTGACTGAACAACAACAAAAGAATGTGTTGCAATTCAAGTCAATGTTCAGACCTCAGCCTGACTTATCAGGCCATGGGACCTACCCTGCAAACCTCAAAGAACAAAAGCACTGCTGTATGGAAGAGTGAGCCAAAATTCATCATACAGAAAATGATTACTCGAAGTTATTGCTGCAAGCCACTTAGTTTTTCACATGACTGCATGCAGATGACAAAGATTTCCAGTCTTGAATAATATATTCCTTCATAGTGGTTTATGTAGCAACATTTATGGAAAATACCTTGAAAAACATTTAATTTAAGTCTCACCTGTTTTGGGGAGCATCACAGCTTGCCTGAACACCTTGGTTAGACAGATCCAAATCATCCTGAGCGCCACTGTCATTGAGCTTGTCTGGCTGTGTTTCCTTTTTCCTCTCCTGTTTCCTTTTTTCCTGCTGTTTTTGCAGTGCTTGAAACTGAAGCCGCAGTTCGTTCAGCTGATCCTCAGACTCCATGATCTCTGATTTATGGCATTGGAAAGTTAAAGGTTGATATTATAATCGAATCAATGCTGAGGCTTAAACTATTATGTCGTGTTGTGCTTCTTATCTGACACAGAGAGAATGCCCTTAATACGATGTCTGTAGTCGACGTTTACGGTACGTAAACCGTACGTACGTACCGAAAGACTATTTTCTGAGCCTAAGCGAAAAGTTCCCTTAAAGAGAGATTAAGTTGAAGAGAAAATATCTCACCTGTTAATTAGTCGGGTCCGTGTAAACAAATTGGTTGTAAACTTCACCACAGGTGAAGACAACTCCTGTATCCATAGCAACTGCCATCCGGGGACTCAGCTCAGCTTAAAACAACATCTCGCGGGAGCAGAAATGTAGTCATAGAGACCAGGGGACGCTTATAAAGGCTAAAACATATTTTTTTAATTGTGCCCTGGATATGTCACCTTTAATTCAAAGTCTGACTTTCTATGGCACAAATGTATTTACTTCATTTTTTTTAACTGCACTGACAGATAAAAGCACCTTCTGCATCTGCAGTGCTTCTTAAACTTATTGGGCACTGTGCTAGTATTCGTTCAGTATAGCCTAGGTTTTGCGAAACTTCCATTGTTTTTGTTCTTCTTTTGCTCTTTTGTTTTTATTTTCCAGTGTAGTGGAAAATAAGGAGGCTACTTGTACTGCAGCTCCCTCCGGTGGATTGTAGATTGTTCACCACTACAAAAAAATGTAATTGGAAATTTTAATTTAGTTAGTTAGTTTAATATATTTCACATTAGATCTGTCCAGGGTGTACCCCAGCTCTTGCCCTCAGACAGCTTGGATAGGCTCAATTTGTTTCATGTTATGTCACCATACATCCCAGTATAGTGTTTTTAACTAATTTTAATTACGATCTTTTGTAAATGTGGTTTTAATCACAGCCAGAGGTACTCTTCTATGGTGTTTAAGCATGCGATCAGATCAAAGCTACTTTGAGTTACTCCTTTAGTCACAAGAGGTCAGCACAGCAGTTAGCTCCACATATTTGATTTGGCAGGCCCCTTCCTATCCTTGCTGTTGTTTCATGTTGCTATACAGCTAAGCAAAAAGGCATAACTCTTTGCTTAGCTGTATATTGCAGTGATAATGTAGGCCTGTAACTGTAACATCCACGGGTTGGATAGTTTTGGAAGTGATAGATACATACAAATCTTAACAGGAAACTGGAGTGGTCATAACTCTTATCCTGTGTACAAGAACGACCAAAGTTGTCTTCATCTGCTGGTCAGCTGAAGCCTTTTGAGAGGTGCAGAACATTACAAGGACCTTTTATGACACTTTGACTCCATAGAGGAGGTGGATGGGAGGAGGATGTTAGCCAAGCTAATGTCCATTATGGACAACAACTCTCAGCATCTGTCCCTGAGCAGCTCCTTCAGCAGTAGACTGTTAAAGCTACAATGTAGGACTGAGCGCTATCATATGTCCTTCATCCTGACAGCAGACAGACTATACAACACAGTATTGGGGGGGGGGGTTGTACACAAAAGCGCAGCCTTACCTAATGTCCACCATACTGTTGCTCATTTTATGTTAAGATTAAAAAATCTAGCTGGTGTTGGTATGGAGAGTAACCTTCAGTAATAGTAGTAAATCACACAGCAATAGTACATTCATGTAGTTGTAAAGAAGCATGATAATATATTAAGTAATCCAAAGTATTCAGAATACGTTTCTCTCATTGAGTAACGTAACGGAATACATTACAAAATACATTTTGGGGCATTTATTCTCTAATCTGTAGTGGAATACATTTTAAAAGTAACCTTCCCAACACTGTCAGTACTGGATGTAAGATGATACTCGGCAGATGTCACGTAGACTTTATACGATGTCTTGGAAATGCCTATTTTCACAGCAGCCCCAGTGACAAAGCATTTTCATACCTCAAAATGATGCAATTAATTCCCCGTTTAGAGGAAAAATGAATACAAATAA
This sequence comes from Astatotilapia calliptera, assembly GCF_964374335.1. Classification (NCBI taxonomy): domain Eukaryota; kingdom Metazoa; phylum Chordata; class Actinopteri; order Cichliformes; family Cichlidae; genus Astatotilapia; species Astatotilapia calliptera. The sequence continues at coordinate 16,344,626 of NC_137439.1, forward strand.
TATAATAGTGTATCAGTTAACAGAGTTGAAAGACTCTGACTTCAAGACCAGAAATGACATATTCGGAATAGCTTAACAAGGCATCAATTAAAGCACAAAACAGGTTAAACAACATTTTGGTGGCTACTACAAAGTATATATATAATATCAAAGTAGCACAAATAACAAAATTAAAATCATTGAAAAAAATGAAAAAGAGAGTTCATTTTAATTAAATTACATAAATTGTTGTAATTATAAATTTATTATATAAACTTTTTATGAACTCACAAATTTTTTTATTGTACTTTGGTATGTTACGGATCACACTAGGTGGTGGGGATCTGTAAGAATAGGCAAAGCATTAAAACTTCTGTAGTTCAAAATATATGCACTCCTTGGCATTTTCTAGTATCCCACTGGATAGCTTTGTCCAGATTGGAGCCAGGCTGATTTGGGCCCCTGGACCTTATGCAGTCACCCGTGCCACGGGACCCTAACTATGTGTCACTTCACATACATTCAGATGTGGAGTCTGTTTGAGGTCACCACTCTACCACCTTTCTTACTGATGCTGTTTTTGCATAATTTTGTGCAAGACAACTAAATGAAGATAACAGCAGGATCTGTGCATGTTTACGCATGCCATTGATAGGTGTGCTCTTTTCGGTACAGGATGTAACACGATACATGGCACGCGTCAGGTAGAATATCAAGGAAATGCCTGTTTACACACTTTCCAAAGTCACAGTGACAAAGCATTTATCCCAGCTTAAAATGATGCCAGGCATTCCCTGATAAGAAAGTGAATAGAAACAGCATATGACTGAGCAAATCACAGAAGCTTTATTTGGTAGAATTAGAAAGGGTTAGAAGATTACCTGACCTGTTAGAAACTGTGTTGTCAGTGAGAAGCTCAAAAAAAAAAAAAAAAAAAAAAAGACCCTAACAACAAAAAGCTGCAATGTTATATTGTGGTTCAAACTTGGGGAGAACTTTATGATCACTGTAGAGTCTGTCCTTTCATGCTGCTGAGTTCATTAGTTTACAGTGTTGTGAGCCTTTCCTGTTAACTGTAAGGGTTTTAGCTGCTGTAGGTGTACTACACAACCCAGAAGATGGGTGATCAATAACAATATAATGGCACAAAGACAACATTTAACAGTCAAAACACATCAAGGTACCAAAATCCATACACAAAAAAAACCTTTTTTCTTTAACACTTAAAAAAACAACAGCTCTAAAATGACATCCTGTACTTGTGTACAACTTAGCTTAGAGAATAACTTCACAAGGCAACTAATTAAACACTAGGCTGCTACACAGTGTATAGCTGTTCCACGGAAGCCAGTGCTAAATTGAAGTGAAAAAATAAATAAAAGAATTTCACCATTACAATGAAACTGCATAAAAGCTACAGAATTAAAGCCTTTTTCTCCACAGTTTCAACATAATGGCTATATAGATTTTTTTCTATAGGATAAGATAGCTCAACACCACCAGTATCAGTTATTTTATCACTATCATTATTTTTTACTTTAGGGCTCTGCTCCATCTGACAGCCAAGTGCTGTGAACGGCTTTAAATACCCAAAATGCACTGAGATGCTCATTTAGAAATATATGAGCTCAGGTGCAATCAATTTTAATCTGGCAAACATCCCAGTATTAGTACAGGAAATGAACAGGGATGGTTAGCTGATACGAGACAAAAAATAAATATGTAGCATTTGGTGGTTAATTTTTAATCCAGGCCCAACTTAGTAACACACATGTTCAGCAAAGTTTATACATTTTCATTTTGTTATTTTGTAGATATTTCACTCACAGCAAGAGCAGATGAACTTTCAGTAATGCCCCCAAACTATCAGGGATAATAACACCAAGAAAAATCTGATGGGATCAATACAACTCCTACTATGCACAGTGTCATCAAATAGTTTCAGCTATTTACAGAAGACATGTGCATAAAAAAAGTCAGGACATCTGTGAAACAAATCTTGTGCACACCTTAATATGAGGCAATACTAAGGGACATAAAATATGAGTCCAAGAGGCCATGTTCACTTGGGTTGGGTTGCTTTCTGTTCTTGTTCAATAGGCTTTGCAAAGTAATCTCTGTACATGGAGAACAGGACACCTGAAAACAACAACAAAACATAAGAAGCATGTAAAATGACTCGTGTTTATAGTATTATGATTTCAGGTTCAAACCACAAATCACAAATAAAGAACTGGTTGCAGTTTGGCAGTAAGAACTGAAAGATGACCCACCAACAGTCATTGCTCCCACCACAAAGCCTTGGGCAGCTACACGCATGTGAATCAGGTGCACCGACATTTTTGTATCTCCACGACTTTTCATTTTCATCAGCCTGTAGCCAACAATAGCAACAAATCCAGCCATCCCTGCAAAAAGCAAAAGTCACTAAAACAAAAATAAGACAGCAACATATCCCCCAAATCCTCTGAAAACTCACTCAATAAACCCCAAAACTTAAACTTTTCTGAGCACATATTTTATTTGTCCTTGTCATAATATGTACTCACCGACTGGGACAAATGGATTCTCCTTTGCCTTTCGCCAGAATTTGGACTCACTCTCCTCATAAGAAGACATCTCGCCTGAAACAAGAACGAGGTCGACTGAGTTCAAACGTTTGTTGGCCGTGTAGCAGTACAGCATGCAAGCTAATTCAGTGCTGATAGAAACCAATAAAACGCATAGAGAAACATGTCAGGAAGTATCAGGCTGTGCCTCACACAAAAAAAAATCTCCAAAATCAGGCTTTAAAAGTCGTTCCCACGAAAGAGGCCCGAGAGTCGCTATTAACAGGACATGAAAACTTCAGAGGTGACAGATGAAGGGCACGGACTAGACCCATCTTTCACAGACCTAACATTAAACAACTGTGCCTGATATGACGCGACACTTTTAAGTAGTATTATATTTAAATATTAGATATTTTGAAAGGGAAGAATTTTTATTCAGCTGCGAGGCCTTTCCGTGTGGTGCGGGAGAAAAATGTGGAAAAGCAACAACTCTAGAGTTAAGATGAGCTACACTTTAAAAAGCACGTAAAGACACTTCCACCGAACTGAAGAGGGCTCCCTCTTACCTGCTTTAAGGTGTCGTTAGCTGGAAGCACCAGTGAAAGAATTATCCGCGGAGATCTACGTCTCCTCCGAGCAGCAGCCTGTAGTTATGGAGGAAGTAATAAGCCGGCATCTACGTGATACATTCTGCGTGCTACATAACAGTTCCCTCATACGCATGCCTGACGTCAGCAACCGCTGTGCTGTGTTCACGTTCCAAGAGAATGTAGTAAATACAGGCAACATCTTCGAAAGCCTTGGACCTACAAGCTCAAGAAGGCGGAGAAAGTGGATGAGGTCCTGTTAGCATTTTCACAACATGTGGAACACGACCCAGTGTGACCTAGAGTAATGTGTGTCTACAAAGGATATGCTGGAGCACTCTCTGTATGTGTTAATGTGCTCTGGTTTTGTTTCAGTTTACTATACTGTCATTGCTGTTGGTCAGGGATCAGAATCAGAAAGACTATTTATCCCCAAGGGGCAATTAAGACACAATAGAGCAGCATGACGTTGAAGATAAGGACAGGTCATAAACAGGCAATAGTAGTGAGATAATAAATACACAGAATATACAGTATATATACAGTTTTAAAATGACACAGATTTAAAATTAAAGTGACTGAAAGCTGAATAAATAACTGTAAGTGAGTAAAGTGTTGGCAGTATAAAAAGAGTGTAGAGTAGTTTATGTTTATGGGTGTGGAAAATGGTCTTATTGGCTGGAGTTAAAAAGCAGGGTGGCTTTGTGGACAAAGGTTGCTCTCCTCCTCTCCTGCAGGAAATGCAGCCGAGGCGTCGCCCAGAGGGGAGCCATTGAAATGCGGGGTGAAGAATGTGAGAGGGGTCATTGATGATTTAGGCTGCCTGTCTAAGGGCCTGTTGGCTGAAAACCTGTACCAGAGTTCTGACAGGCAGGCCAATGATTTTAGAGCACACTGATGCAGTGTGCTGCAGTCTGTTCTTCTTCTGAAGGCTGAGGGAGTGGATCCACCAGGTGATGGAAAAGGTCATAATGCTTTCCAGGAAGGCATAGTAAAAAGTCATCATGATGGGTGTGCTGACTCCAAAGGAGTTGAGTTTCCCAAGGAGGTATAGCCATTGGTGGCACCTTCTGAAAATCTCTTCTATGTTGGCAGAGAATATCAGGAGGTTGTCAAAGATGGTTCCCAGGTATTTCCCCACGGGGCTCAATAAAGTACAATAATGTACACACTTTCTTCTTCTTCTTCTTTGTACTCCTCAACTACCTCCACTGGCTTCCCATGGATGGTGGTGGGGACTGAAGCAGCCAGCTCCCTCTGCCTATAGGACTGGAGAAGGTCACCACCATCTCTTTGGTTTTGCTCACATTCAGTTCAAGTTTGGAGCTGTCACACCACTACAAACTCCTGAAGAGTGGGCCCATGGTGTTGTGAGGGGCCTGACAGCAGTGACAGGAGAACCTTGTCATCAGCATATTTCACCAGGTGAAAGTTGGGCTGTGTGGATCTGCAGTCATTGGTGTAGAGGATGAAGAGCAGGGGGGAGAGCACACAGCCCTGGGGGGAGCCAGTGGAGGTGGAACGGAGACCGGAAAGAGAGTTGTTGACCCGAACTTTCTGAGTCCTGTTGGTCAAAAAGTCCAATATCCACAGGATTAGCTGATCATCCAGGTGAAATCAGGAGGAAAGTTTAGTGGCCAGGATATGAGGCTGCAGAGTGTTGAACACTGATGAGAAATCAGCAAACAGAAGTCTGGCGGACGAGTCAGGGAGCTCCTCTGTGTTTGAGGGATGTCAAACTCATTTTACATGGTGTGGGACATAAGTGGGCCAGACCCTTTAATCCTGGAGATATTTTATTATATGGCAAAAGAAGTGTTAAAGAATTTCAAGAACCTTTTTGAACAATCGCATACACTTGCACACCTTCGTACATCAAGTTTCTTTTTGGACAATGCTAAGTACACTGAAATACAGGATAAGTATGTTACAGTTTAAACTGAAATGATAAGTCATTCGATACTGGAAGAACATGTAAGCGCCACACAGAAGTGAACCTGCTGTGAACCACCATGCCACCCTTTATCACTATTTAATAATAATTAAATATTTTGATGTTGTTGTTGTTTTTTTGTTGGGGGGGGGGGGGGGGGGGATGTTAGTAATGTAAAAGATTGAAAATCTTGATGAGATTACAAAGAAAATGCTTAAATGAATTCTGAATAAGAGGCTCCATGACTGTATAAAGACAAGGACAACTGGTGCACTCTGGTGGCTCGGCTAACAGAACGGCAAGAACTAAAAGTTTAAAAAGAGAGAGAGAGAGAGAGAGATGTATAAACATTACATAGAGTAGTAAATTCAATCCGGTTGTTCGGTCTGACGTCACTAGCCATGTCTGGACCTAAACTCCGCTGCAGGTCCATATATCAAACGATCACTATGGCATTACTGAGAGTTGAAAAACTGTCTAAAGTCTTTCATCTTTAATAAAATGATCAGTGTTCTGCTCTACCAGGTGTAACAATTGAGTTTAACATCCAGGCATCCATGAAAACGGAATTTATGACATTTAACGGAGTTAGAAGTTAGCAGATAGTTAGCTCGCTAGCTTCTATCTAAATACAATATAGCATGTCCTGACTGCGGGGTTTTGGAAACAAATGAAAACGTACAGCTCTGCTATCACTTCCAACATAAATGAAGACAGAAAACTAAACAGCAGTGACGTTTGTAGGGTTACTGAAGTTTGGCTAGCTGGTATATAATGATGTGCTACGTGACCGCTAGCGACACAGCTATGTTAGCATAATATAAACAAGCAAACTTTTTTTCCACTCGATAAAAGTTAACGTGAGTGTTCTCGGTGGTCACTGATAGGGTTGCCAACCGTCCCTTAAAAAACGGAATCGTCCCGTATTTAGAAACAAAAGTACACGTTCCGTATTGAGCTAATAAGGGACGCACTTTGTCCCGTAATACAGTGAGAATCAAAAGTAGTCTATAACTTTTAATGGAATTAACACTTTGTTTGAAAACATAATTCCCAGCCCCTCTCCTGCTTTGTGACCAATGAGCTGACAGCACACTTATGACAATTCGAGTATGACAAGTCAGATTACCGCTTATCTCATTGGTTGAGGAAAGGTCGCTTACGGAGAAAATACCGGAAGACAACCGATGACCACAACAACAAGCATGGCCAACAGGGAAACAAACGCCTCGGACGGCACACTGTGCGTCCATAAAATGAAGGTTATAACAGAAAATCTGTCGCTCGCTCTCTCTGTCTTTCACTCACACAGACACACCACCACATCAACTTTGCTAAATTGCTAATGAAAAACATTGATCAGGCAGCTGTGATTGAGCAGCAATGTAAATCCAACTATTTTCACGGTTGTTGTGGTCGTGATAATTTTGTGATGCCACATGGAAAAGGCTCGGATGAGCTTTCCAAAGTTCTACAAGTTGTGCCTCCATCGCTTGTGTCCAGATCACACGCTGCACAGCTGTGCTGCAACGTCTTTTTCACCGACGTTTACTGTTTGCGCGTGAGCAGCTGCGGTGACACCCTCACGAGCGATTGATGATCGGGAGCTGGTCGTGAGGTGTTAATCGCTTCTCGTTACCCCACGTATACTACACGACGCACGATGAAGGCCAAAATCGGGCTGATCACCAAATCGGTCGCACGACTCAAAAATCGGCTCAAAATGGGCCAAAAATCGCACAGTGTGAGCCCAGCATTAGAGCAGCAATGTTTGTTCGCTCAGAGAAAGAAAAAAAAAAAGGCTGCAAAAGTACAGGGAGGAATGGGAAAAGGAAAACACCTGGCTGGAAAAGTGCACTATAAAGCGCACTGCACTGTGTGCTGGCGCACTTTTTCCATAGGCATGCTTCTATTGGTGGGCACATGAAGAACATGAGGGGCATGAAAGCTCGGGGAACCCTTTACCAATTTTTTGTCCGCCAGGCCATGGCAGAAGCAGATATGGTATGTAAACACTGGTTTGTTTTTTTTAAACCCTCTGGTTAAGGTTAATATGGGCATGTGCAGTGAATATCAGGGCTATGTGGCCAGAAGTGTAATAATATAATTTATTTTGTGTAATAAACAACTGCAAGGATAGATGATTACAACAAATAGATCACTAATACATAAAAGTAATACATAGATGAATAATGATGATGAGTTAAGATGCGTAATCATGGGAACAAGTGGGTTTACAAACAGGAGCAGCTGATTAGCTTTAGAAAAGCTGAAATAATACCTCAACTGAAGCCAATTGTACTAAATGCACTATATGTGCACTGTTACAAGAATATTTTTCGTTCTATTGCTTTCTATTAATTTATATAATTTTAAGTTAAGCAGGACAGAGTTCTTTTAAAGAAAGATTTACTTATATTCTCAAAAGTTAAGCATGACAGGCTTCTGTTTAAGAAAGAGACCTGTTTTACTGTGTTAATGTTGTCATTGTGAGCTAAAAATAAATGGCTAAATGATCATTTGTTTCCCATATGGTCATATCACAAAGAATATGCATCTGCTTAAATCAAGTTCAAGTCAAATGGTTAAAAAATAATTTCACACACAAAAAAAGAGCTACCACACTGGGAAGGGTGAAGACAACTGGGTTGCCCGGCCCTGGCCACGAGGTGTCCCTTATTTATTTTTCAGGGAGTTGGCAACCCTAGGTCAGGAACAAATGTAATCGCATGGCAGGATGCTGTAAAAGGACCAAACTTCAGCCAGGAGAACAACTGAGATAGTTAGTCATTCATATATGCTGCATGGGCTGGGCTGTATCGTAAGGTTTTAAAAACTGAGCTTAAATAAATGATTAGTGGTAATAAAAGCCGAGGGAGGTCAACAGTGATCACTGACTGTTTTGGGAGCTTTTTGAGATTAAATAGAAGAAAATACATAACATTAAACATGTTAACAACACAAAAGTCATATTAAACGCAGACTACTTTAGGCCCGGAAGTAGGATTCGTCACGTCATCACTTAACAATCGGATAGCCAATGATAGACATCATGATGACCCCTCCCACTCGATTTGTTCTCCTGGTCATGTGAGGAGGTGGGGCTACAAAAGAGCCACGCCTGACACTAATTCACTGAATTGCTGTAAGGAAACGTTTTGTTTCCGAGGTGTCCTAAATGCAACGTGAGATCGGTAAAACGCCTTTGAATAAAAAGTAAAAATGGGGACACATGATGCAAAATAGCTCTCTGCCTGTTGTTTTCTAATGTGTGTTATTGGGTTGCAGTTTTAACGAAGCGAGAGAGCTGTATGGTGTGAACTAATCTCTATTTAACCGGTCGCGGAAGTAGGTGTAAGGGAATCCTTTTGCTTCTCGTGTTAATCTCGGGGATGACGTAACTGTGGCCTCAAGTCACGTGCAACGCCTGCAACGTGCTGCATATGCTGTTCCATGATGCTGCTGGAACAAAAAAAAAGGAAAGAAAAAGAACTCTGTGAACCCAACCTCTCCATCTAATAACAATACACTGAGAACGAGAACTGTGGAGGCTTCACTGTGCCAGAATAAATCACAGTATTTGATTAGAAAATTACTTATTATGATGAATTTAATATCATCAACTCAATTTATATACTATGATTGGTTTGTTGTTGTATCAAAAAATAGTTGCCTATATTCCTGATGTAAAAGATTTCACTGCACTTTACTTTTTGTAAATTACACCCCAAACAAGCCCGTTATCTGAAGCAGAGGAATAAATTGTTTGTTTCTTAACAATAGTAGTTGGCCGTGCCTCTCCAAAAGCTTCTGCGCTGTGTTCAGCTTTCTTGAGAATGAACATCAAAAGAATCTTTCAAGTCCTAATGAGCCTGTGGTATTTCCTTCATGCAATTATGGTCCAGTTACCACCAATTATATGCCAGAACAGAGTGTACACAGGAGATTAAAGTAGAGATACAAAAGTGGGAGAGCAGCAATCGGCCTTCCAGACAACCTTATGACAGCACAATTAAATAAACATGGTTCATATTCATTCCCATTTCCTTTTAGAGCTTTAGTCTAATACCCTCTGAAGTCCTTTGTGCTATACAACCCATAAGATTCTCATGATTTCAAAAAAGATTTATTTTAAGAACTAATGACTAATATACTATTATACTATAACTCTTATCAGTGACCAGGACAAGTCACTGATGCTGTTTAGCACAGACCTGAACCCCGTGATCCAGCTCATTGCAAAGACTCGATACAGATACAGATTTAGAAGCAGACACCAAGCTTTACACAAAGAGGAAACAAGACATCAAATCACAAATCGACCTCACCAGGATCTACTGCAAGGATATCAGGATGTCCTAAAGATATAGTAACTCTGGTGATTGTCAGAAAGCCTTCCTACAGTAGATGGCTACAAGTTCCTAGACCACAAGTCAGTGAAAATCACGATGGAGATACTGAGGATGTCAGCTAGATACAAACATCTCCTGAAGTGAGCTTAGTCAGCCTTACATATATGGCCTACCAGCCACAGGAGGACATAGATAAAACAGATATGAAGACATAATGCAAAGTCCAGCACCCTAAGACTATACATTGTTGCAATAAAAAAGAGATAGGGTAAGGTTTAGCAAGGGTGGGATCCACAATGGGGGATGAAATAAGGAGTTCATCAGAGGGATGACAGATGATGATGGGAAGGAATAAAAAAATATAGTGGAAAACCAAGTCTCTGGGATATATCACTGGGACGTAGTGGAAGTGGGTGACATAATTGTTTATATTAGCTCTAATAAATGAGACAAATGCCAGAACTAAATTTCTCGTGTTGCTAAGGCCGTTCTTAACCACAAGGGGACCCTGTGCAAAATTTAACTTAAGGGTTTCTTATCAGATCCTGTAACGAATGAATATCTCCACCTCTGTGAGACTCAATAGCTGAAGTGGGTGACATCAAGAAATCCTCCCAGTGGTTAGAAATGGGTAGCCTGGTGAGCAGCACGGAGGCTACATATCTGATCCATAGAGCAGACAAAACCCAAGCTTCAGGCCCTGCAAAGATGAGACAGTCCAGAACATAAGAGCAGCAGGGAAGTAGGAAACAAGCTAGGCAAAACTAAGTTTATGGCATAGTGCAGAGGAAGACCTATTTATGGATTTGAAATCCCAAAGGTACAAACCTCTAACTACTTTTAGAATTCTCTTCTTCTTCTTTTTCTTTTAGTGATCCCTTTGGGGTTGGCCACCGTGGATCATCTGCCTTGATCTTACCCTCTTCTGTCACACCAACCCTCTCCATGTCCTTTATCACTACATCCATGAATCTCTCTGTGGTCTATTTCTTTTCTTTCTGCTTGGCAGCCCCATATTTAACTTCCTGTGGCCAGTATATCAACTATTCCTCCTTTGCAACCAATATCACATGAGTGCTTTTTTACACACATATCAGAGCACCAAATATGCATTCATCAGGGTGTCTCAGCTGAAAATCGATATTTCCTAATAATGAAGTGGAAAACTGCAAGGGAAGCTCAGTATTAATTCTTTCTTTTCTTTTCTTTTCTTTTTGCAAATTTTGAGAGTTTAGCGAATTGGGAATTTCTTCTGAAAAGGGCTTTATCAATGGCCATCCCCAGGATTAATGAATGAATTTAAAATTTCCATCCAAAATTCACCATATGTAAGAATTGGAATTTACATACATTCAACCGATTTTCATCTGGTATTGAGAAACTGCCCTGCTGAGCTATCAGGATTCTATATTGACCTTAAAAAACAGATGGTTGCCAGACTTAAAGGTTTTGTGTTGTTAAGGCTATCCTCAGCCATTTGGGGACGGTGGCTGAGATTTAATCTGTAACTATCTGCACCTCTGGGAAACTGATATCATTCACTTATATCACTTTTATATCTTTGTGATATGCAAACTATCAAAGTACACATAAATTTGCACATATTAGGCTAAGCATCCCTATAATATTCTATTCTTTTGATTATTTTAATAAAATTTATTTCGGTTAAACAGTGTAACACAGAAATGTGCACAGTTGTGTTTAATGGCAGACAATTAATGTAGTTCACATACAGTTCATATATGCTACATTATACAGTTGATATAGCAGCATACCCTGCTTCTAAGCCACATTGTCACTTGTGTTGATGTTTAGATTAACACCTGTGCTGTTTTCTTTTTAAAAAAATAAATAAATAAAATAAAATAAAATAAAAGCTGAAAAACAGTTAAGCATTCAATTATGCTGATTCTTTTTGTTGTTCGCCATTAAAACAAAAGTCCACTAGATGGCGCAACATTCCCACTGAATTCAGTAGATCAGCGTGCAATTAAATTAATAGAGTTTAACGTTCAAAGACAAATCTCTAATCATTTATGATCGGTAATGGGTTTCAGGGTCAGTCCCACAATGCATGCGAGCTTTCAAATGCAGGCCGAAGTGATCTTTTTTTTTTCTTTTTTCTTTCTAGTTATCGCAACCATGAAACTAGAACATGTATAATCTCCAGGAAAATCTGTAAAACGCGTTGTTGAAATCTCCCAATTCTTTTAATCTTTGGGCTTAAGGAAGGACAATACTCGGTGTATAAATGCTCAATCAACAATTCTTTTATTTCCATACAATTCAACACTTATGAGCATAAGCCATCATGATGGGGAGACATGCATGAAGAGGGTCACAGCAAATCTCAAAATGGTGACGGGTTACTCAGCTTCTTATAGCCTCTAGTGGCCCCCACCTAGTCGTAAAAGCCTAAACATTCACATTCTTTCTCTGTTACAGCGCCTAAGTTATGACCTCGGCTCCCTGTCTTTCTGCTCTCTGTAAAGGTGGGGGTATGGGATGTGGTCTGTCTCTTCTATTATCGGCACAAGGTCCTCTGCACACAACATTCTCTTCATGATTCAGCAGTATGAAATGTCAAGAAACAGTGTAACACATTCACAGCAGATCAAGGGTACAGGGTAATGCACACCTGTCTAACAAATCCAAAAATGGTCACATTCTTTTAACCCAAAAATATAATGGAAAATAAGCTACATACACAGCACACAATCTAGACTAAAGGATATTATATGACCTACAGCAGTTAACATAATTCAACTACTTTAACTACAGATATAAGATAACATATGATAACAGAATAATCTCACAGCGTCCTTCCTACATGTTTCAGCTCAATAGTTTCCTTTTTGGACAAAACAGTTTCTGAGTATTGGTTTGTTTTGCTTGCCTTGAGAAATCTGCAGTTTTTCTTTTCTTTCTTTGTTTGGTGCTATGAAACATTCAGTCTGTAATGAAAATCAGCTGGCCTCGATACTTCCGATCTTTCGTCGGGGAATAAACGGATGAGAATGGAATTCTGCTGCATGCCAGATGTTAACTGATTGAAGAACTCAGTTCCAGAGAAATTTGACACTGACTTCAAAGACCATTTACGGGTTGTTGATCTTGATTTTAAGGATGTTTGAATATTATCGGATTGCATAACGGTAATTATAAGCAATTAAGATGAAAATTATTCTTCCGCGAAAGTACATTGTTGATTGAACACAATGTGAATTGTTGCTTGTATTCAGGAGACCTTTGCTTTTTTTCCCCAGGACTATTTAGTTATCAGTTCCAGGAAAGCTGAAACCCGTTGGGCTTGTCAGAGGGGAGGAGCAAAGGTCTGCTCATTATAGCAGGCCTGAAACTTTCCTTCAGATGAATCTGTGCTGGTTAACTGAATCAGTCATGGAGCTGCTGCTGCCGATACTTCTTGGCTTTCTTGCTTGTCTGGTCGGAGGGCTGTACCTTCTCGGAGTGTTCAGACAGCGGCGACCAGGAGAACCCCCCCTCGATAAAGGGCTCATTCCTTGGTTGGGTCATGTCTTAGAGTTTCGCAGGAACACCTTGAAGTTCCTAGAGAGAATGAAGAAGAAGCATGGTGATATATTTACAGTACAGCTGGGAGGGTTTTATATTACATTTGTCCAGGACCCTTTTTCATTTGGGGGGTTCATTAAGGAGAGTCGGGACAAACTGGACTTTCAAAAGTTTGCAGTGCATCTGGTGCACAGAGTGTTTGGATACAAAGCTGTTGAAGGGGAGCACATTGTTCTCCACAATTCCAGCAACAAGCATCTGAAGGGGGAAGGTCTGCAAGAACTGACCCAGTCTTTTATGAGTAATTTGCAGAACATGATGTTGCACAACATTGGATCAGCTGCAGAGGACAGGACCTGGAAAGAAGATGGACTGTTCAGGTACAGCTACAATGTTGTTTTCAGAGCTGGATATTTGGCCTTGTTTGGCAATGTGCCACCCAAGTCAGAACAAAGTGAGGAGAAAGCCAAAGAGAAAGACAGAGCTGAATCAGAAGCTTTGTTTCAGGAGTTTCGTAAATATGACCAGCTCTTCCCCAGACTGGCGTATGGGGTCCTCCCACCGATGGAAAAGTTGGCTGCAGAGAGGTTGAAGGCATACTTCTGGGATGTTCTGTCAATACTGAAAATTAAAACAAAGGACAATATCAGTGGCTGGGTGTGGGACATACAGCAGGGTAAAGAAGAGACAGGAATGGATATGTCAATGATAAACAGATACATGTTTGTGCTTCTTTGGGCCTCTCAGGGCAACACAGGGCCTTCTTCATTCTGGCTGCTGCTCTTCCTCATGAAACACCCAGAAGCCATGAAAGCAGTGAAGGAAGAAGTGGATAAAGTTCTGAAAGAATCTGGACAGGGGGTCCGGCCTGGTGGTCCTATGGTCAACCTGACCCGTGAAATGCTGTTGAAAACACCGATCCTGGACAGTGCTGTCGAAGAGAACCTCCGACTCACTGCTGCACCCCTCCTCACCAGGGCAGTGATAAAGGACATGACCTTCAAGATGGCTGATGGGCAAGAATATTTACTTCGCAAGGGTGACAGAATTGCAATCTTTCCCTTCAGTTCTGTCCACCATGACCCAGAGATCCATCCTGAGCCGCATTCATTCAAATATGACCGCTTCCTGAATCCAGACGGGACCAAGAAAACTGATTTTTACAAAGCAGGAAAGAAGGTAAAATATTACACCATGCCCTGGGGATCTGGGGTCTCCATGTGCCCTGGCCGTTTCTTTGCCACCAATGAGCTGAAACAGTTTGTTTTCCTCATGTTGGTCTATTTTGAGTTTGAGCTGAAGAATCCGGATGCGAAGATACCTGAAATTGACCTCAGTCGATACGGATTTGGAACGATGCAACCTGTCAGAGATGTCCAGTTCAGATTCAGACTCAGATATTAAGCCAATCAGATGAAAATGAAACTGTGCTTTTCTTTTTCTTTGGATCAAGATGGTTTGATGAGCACATTATAGAAACTATGGAAGCAGATTTAAATCTAAAGTTTTTGACATGTTGGTCAACTGTAACGATTCCATATGCAATTGCACTGATATTCTAGACATGTATATGTATATTGAACACATTCTGATCATAACTCTTCATATGTAATTTGCAGATCAGCAATCAGATTAAACACATTAGAAATGGTATTGATGGGAATTTTTTAAGATAACAACAATTATGATTATTGGTTATCAATTATTATTGAAATGCCTGTTTACACACTGGTTCCAAAGTCACAGTGACAAAGCATTTTTCCAGCTTAAAATGTTGGCAGCCATTCGCTGATAAGAAAGTGAATAGAAACAGCATATGACTGAGCAAAGAAAAGAAGCTTTATTTGGTAGAATTGGAAAGGGTTAGAAGATTACCTGTTAGAATGTGTGTCATCAGTGAGAAGCTTAAAAAAAGACCCTAACAACAAAAAGCTGCAATGTTATATTGTGGTTCAAACTTGGGGAGAACTTTATGATCACTGTAGAGTCTGTCCTTTCATGCTGCTGAGTTCATTAGTTTACAGTGTTGTGAGCCTTTCCTGTTAACTGTAAGGGTTTTAGCTGCTGTAGGTGTACTACACAACCCAGAAGATGGGTGATCAATAACAATATAATGGCACAAAGACAACATTTAACAGTCAAAACACATCAAGGTACCAAAATCCATACACAAAAAAAACCTTTTTTCTTTAACACTTAAAAAAACAACAGCTCTAAAATGACATCCTGTACTTGTGTACAACTTAGCTTAGAGAATAACTTCACAAGGCAACTATTTAAACACAAGGCTGCTACACAGTGTATAGCTGTTCCACGGAAGCCAGTGCTAAATTGAAGTGAAAAAATAAATAAAAGAACTTCACCATTACAATGAAACTGCATAAAAGCTACAGAATTAAAGCCTTTTTCTCCACACAGTTTCAACATAATGGCTATATAGATTTTCTTCTCGTCAGGACATCTGTGAAACAAATCTTGTGCACACCTTAATATGAGGCAATACTAAGGGACATAAAATATGAGTCCAAGAGGCCATGTTCACTTGGGTTGGGTTGCTTTCTGTTCTTTTTCAATAGGCTTTGCAAAGTAATCTCTGTACATGGAGAACAGGACACCTGAAAACAACAACAAAACAAAAGAAGCATGTAAAATGACTCGTGTTTATAGTATTATGATTTCAGGTTCAAACCACAAATCACAAATAAAGAACTGGTTGCAGTTTGGCAGTAAGAACTGAAAGATGACCCACCAACAGTCATTGCTCCCACCACAAAGCCTTGGGCAGCTACACGCATGTGAATCAGGTGCACCGACATTTTTGTATCTCCACGACTTTTCATTTTCATCAGCCTGTAGCCAACAATAGCAACAAATCCAGCCATCCCTGCAAAAAGCAAAAGTCACTAAAACAAAAATAAGACAGCAACATATCCCCCAAATCCTCTGAAAACTCACTCAATAAACCCCAAAACTTAAACTTTTCTGAGCACATATTTTATTTGTCCTTGTCATAATATGTACTCACCGACTGGGACAAATGGATTCTCCTTTGCCTTTCGCCAGAATTTGGACTCACTCTCCTCATAAGAAGACATCTCGCCTGAAACAAGAACGAGGTCGACTGAGTTCAAACGTTTGTTGGCCGTGTAGCAGTACAGCATGCAAGCTAATTCAGTGCTGATAGAAACCAATAAAACGCATAGAGAAACATGTCAGGAAGTATCAGGCTGTGCCTCACACAAAAAAAAAAATCTCCAAAATCAGGCTTTAAAAGTCGTTCCCACGAAAGAGGCCCGAGAGTCGCTATTAACAGGACATGAAAACTTCAGAGGTGACAGATGAAGGGCACGGACTAGACCCATCTTTCACAGACCTAACATTAAACAACTGTGCCTGATATGACGCGACACTTTTAAGTAGTATTATATTTAAATATTAGATATTTTGAAAGGGAAGAATTTTTATTCAGCTGCGAGGCCTTTCCGTGTGGTGCGGGAGAAAAATGTGGAAAAGCAACAACTCTAGAGTTAAGATGAGCTACACTTTAAAAAGCACGTAAAGACACTTCCACCGAACTGAAGAGGGCTCCCTCTTACCTGCTTTAAGGTGTCGTTAGCTGGAAGCACCAGTGAAAGAATTATCCGCGGAGATCTACGTCTCCTCCGAGCAGCAGCCTGTAGTTATGGAGGAAGTAATAAGCCGGCATCTACGTGATACATTCTGCGTGCTACATAACAGTTCCCTCATACGCATGCCTGACGTCAGCAACCGCTGTGCTGTGTTCACGTTCCAAGAGAATGTAGTAAATACAGGCAACATCTTCGAAAGCCTTGGACCTACAAGCTCAAGAAGGCGGAGAAAGTGGATGAGGTCCTGTTAGCATTTTCACAACATGTGGAACACGACCCAGTGTGACCTAGAGTAATGTGTGTCTACAAAGGATATGCTGGAGCACTCTCTGTATGTGTTAATGTGCTCTGGTTTTGTTTCAGTTTACTATACTGTCATTGCTGTTGGTCAGGGATCAGAATCAGAAAGACTATTTATCCCCAAGGGGCAATTAAGACACAATAGAGCAGCATGACGTTGAAGATAAGGACAGGTCATAAACAGGCAATAGTAGTGAGATAATAAATACACAGAATATACAGTATATATACAGTTTTAAAATGACACAGATTTAAAATTAAAGTGACTGAAAGCTGAATAAATAACTGTAAGTGAGTAAAGTGTTGGCAGTATAAAAAGAGTGTAGAGTAGTTTATGTTTATGGGTGTGGAAAATGGTCTTATTGGCTGGAGTTAAAAAGCAGGGTGGCTTTGTGGACAAAGGTTGCTCTCCTCCTCTCCTGCAGGAAATGCAGCCGAGGCGTCGCCCAGAGGGGAGCCATTGAAATGCGGGGTGAAGAATGTGAGAGGGGTCATTGATGATTTAGGCTGCCTGTCTAAGGGCCTGTTGGCTGAAAACCTGTACCAGAGTTCTGACAGGCAGGCCAATGATTTTAGAGCACACTGATGCAGTGTGCTGCAGTCTGTTCTTCTTCTGAAGGCTGAGGGAGTGGATCCACCAGGTGATGGAAAAGGTCATAATGCTTTCCAGGAAGGCATAGTAAAAAGTCATCATGATGGGTGTGCTGACTCCAAAGGAGTTGAGTTTCCCAAGGAGGTATAGCCATTGGTGGCACCTTCTGAAAATCTCTTCTATGTTGGCAGAGAATATCAGGAGGTTGTCAAAGATGGTTCCCAGGTATTTCCCCACGGGGCTCAATAAAGTACAATAATGTACACACTTTCTTCTTCTTCTTCTTTGTACTCCTCAACTACCTCCACTGGCTTCCCATGGATGGTGGTGGGGACTGAAGCAGCCAGCTCCCTCTGCCTATAGGACTGGAGAAGGTCACCACCATCTCTTTGGTTTTGCTCACATTCAGTTCAAGTTTGGAGCTGTCACACCACTACAAACTCCTGAAGAGTGGGCCCATGGTGTTGTGAGGGGCCTGACAGCAGTGACAGGAGAACCTTGTCATCAGCATATTTCACCAGGTGAAAGTTGGGCTGTGTGGATCTGCAGTCATTGGTGTAGAGGATGAAGAGCAGGGGGGAGAGCACACAGCCCTGGGGGGAGCCAGTGGAGGTGGAACGGAGACCGGAAAGAGAGTTGTTGACCCGAACTTTCTGAGTCCTGTTGGTCAAAAAGTCCAATATCCACAGGATTAGCTGCAGAGGTGGGACCAAGTCATTGTTTTGCAAGTCTCAAGTAAGTCTCAAGTCTTTATCCTCAAGTCTCAAGTCAAGTCTCAAGTAATGTCAGGCAAGTCAGAGTCGAGTCTCAAGTCACTGGTGTAAAAGTCCGAGTCAAGTCACAAGTCTGAAACTTTGAATTTCAAGTCCTTTCGAGTCATTCAAAAAAACGAAAAAAAGCATGTTGCAGTTATATGCTAAATGTAAATATTAGACCATGTAATTTTTAAATCTGTGTTTTTCTCAACACATGACAAAATAGTGAACTTAGAAAATATACACAAATTGTGAAATTGCACCTCTTTAAAATGCAGCTCAATTAAACCTAGCTCCAAGAATAATTTTCACGGACAGTTCTGAGATAAGCTGCATGTTATTCTTGGATGCGCTTGTAGGACCGGCTTTAAAATCGCATGACAAAAATATCATACACATTAAAAAAAACTGCATCACCAACGTAGCCTGGAAAACATTTGCTAGTTAGATGAAGTCAGCTATCTCATCGTAGCATATTTATATGCATATTTATAATCATACGGTTCTTGGAGTGAGTGCATACACTCATGAAGTTTAGTAACTTCAGGTCACTGCAACAAGCCCAGGTACAGTTTACCGACGGATGGGTGCAGGACCTTGAAATGCACCGTGTAGAACGAAAGACCATCGTACGTATCATAAGTTTACCAGTCTCACAAACTGTCGTCATAAATACACATTCCTTAACCGTTTATTAATAGGACCTTTGAGCTCAACGATAATTAATTAGTAGTGGAAATAATTTCTGGTAGCATCACAGAAATGTAGCAGTGACAATAATACTGTATGCTGTAATCGTACTGGGCAATTAGTGATACAAAACAACTGTTTTATCCTGTGAATAAAAGTATGTTTTTGTCAATGTACCATAATAACAGAAGCGAAACGCAATATTGTCAGGACAATTCACTATTTATGCACAATAAATAAAGGAGCATAGCGCGACAATTTCTGTTCAGCGCCAGACTTGCTTGTAACCTATATCACCAATTATGTTATGAAAATGACGTATTAACTACTAAAAAACACTGACCTTTGTGTAAATGCTTGGAGCAGACTAACCTGTGAGCTGGAGTGTTCTGGGACGTTATATTTGGTCTTTGAATGGCTGCGATCCAGGCCATCCGTCGCGTCTTTGTTACTTCGGAAACATGGCTCGAACAATTTCTCTTCAACGACGTAATCCGATAACAACCGATCTCTTTACCCGTCGGCTTCCCGTGGCTGTCATGCGACCGGCTATTGCAGTTAATAATACAACAGCTTCTTGACATTTTTGTGTTTCTTTTTATCGCTGTATAACTGATTTCAATTGAAAGTCTGTGTGCGCTAGTACCTCTTGCCACGAGTTCCCAGAATCCTTTGCGGTTCTACCCGTGAATGACGTCACATTTTCAATCTCTATATAATATGCGTGTTAAATTTTATATTTGGGGTAAAATATCAAGTCTTTTCAAGTAAACAGGTTCAAGTCCAATTCAAGTCCCAAGTCATTGGTGTAAAAGTCCAAGTCAAGTCACAAGTCTTAGAACATTTTTTCAAGTCAAGTCTAAAGTCATAAAATTAATGACTCGAGTCTGACTCGAGTCCAAGTCATGTGACTCGAGTCCACACCTCTGATTAGCTGATCATCCAGGTGAAATCAGGAGGAAAGTTTAGTGGCCAGGATATGAGGCTGCAGAGTGTTGAACACTGATGAGAAATCAGCAAACAGAAGTCTGGCGGACGAGTCAGGGAGCTCCTCTGTGTTTGAGGGATGTCAAACTCATTTTACATGGTGTGGGACATAAGTGGGCCAGACCCTTTAATCCTGGAGATATTTTATTATATGGCAAAAGAAGTGTTAAAGAATTTCAAGAACCTTTTTGAACAATCGCATACACTTGCACACCTTCGTACATCAAGTTTCTTTTTGGACAATGCTAAGTACACTGAAATACAGGATAAGTATGTTACAGTTTAAACTGAAATGATAAGTCATTCGATACTGGAAGAACATGTAAGCGCCACACAGAAGTGAACCTGCTGTGAACCACCATGCCACCCTTTATCACTATTTAATAATAATTAAATATTTTGATGTTGTTGTTGTTTTTTTGTTGGGGGGGGGGGGGGGATGTTAGTAATGTAAAAGATCGAAAATCTTGATGAGATTACAAAGAAAATGCTTAAATGAATTCTGAATAAGAGGCTCCATGACTGTATAAAGACAAGGACAACTGGTGCACTCTGGTGGCTCGGCTAACAGAACGGCAAGAACTAAAAGTTTAAAAAGAGAGAGAGAGAGAGAGAGAGATGTATAAACATTACATAGAGTAGTAAATTCAATCCGGTTGTTCAGTCTGACGTCACTAGCCATGTCTGGACCTAAACTCCGCTGCAGGTCCATATATCAAACGATCACTATGGCATTACTGAGAGTTGAAAAACTGTCTAAAGTCTTTCATCTTTAATAAAATGATCAGTGTTCTGCTCTACCAGGTGTAACAATTGAGTTTAACATCCAGGCATCCATGAAAACGGAATTTATGACATTTAACGGAGTTAGAAGTTAGCAGATAGTTAGCTCGCTAGCTTCTATCTAAATACAATATAGCATGTCCTGACTGCGGGGTTTTGGAAACAAATGAAAACGTACAGCTCTGCTAGCACTTCCAACATAAATGAAGACAGAAAACTAAACAGCAGTGACGTTTGTAGGGTTACTGAAGTTTGGCTAGCTGGTATATAATGATGTGCTACGTGACCGCTAGCGACACAGCTATGTTAGCATAATATAAACAAGCAAACTTTTTTTCCACTCGATAAAAGTTAACGTGAGTGTTCTCGGTGGTCACTGATAGGGTTGCCAACCGTCCCTTAAAAAACGGAATCGTCCCGTATTTAGAAACAAAAGTACACGTCCCGTATTGAGCTAATAAGGGACGCACTTTGTCCCGTAATACAGTGAGAATCAAAAGTAGTCTATAACTTTTAATGGAATTAACACTTTGTTTGAAAACATAATTCCCAGCCCCTCTCCTGCTTTGTGACCAATGAGCTGACAGCACACTTATGACAATTCGAGTATGACAAGTCAGATTACCGCTTATCTCATTGGTTGAGGAAAGGTCGCTTACGGAGAAAATACCGGAAGACAACCGATGACCACAACAACAAGCATGGCCAACAGGGAAACAAACGCCGACACTGCGGTGCAAGTCTCGGACGGCACACTGTGCGTCCATAAAATGAAGGTTATAACAGAAAATCTGTCGCTCGCTCTCTCTGTCTTTCACTCACACAGACACACCACCACATCAACTTTGCTAAATTGCTAATGAAAAACATTGATCAGGCAGCTGTGATTGAGCAGCAATGTAAATCCAACTATTTTCACGGTTGTTGTGGTCGTGATAATTTTGTGATGCCACATGGAAAAGGCTCGGATGAGCTTTCCAAAGTTCTACAAGTTGTGCCTCCATCACACGCTGCACAGCTGTGCTGCAACGTCTTTTTCACCGACGTTTACTGTTTGCGCGTGAGCAGCTGCGGTGACACCCTCACGAGCGATTGATGATCGGGAGCTGGTCGTGAGGTGTTAATCGCTTCTCGTTACCCCACGTATACTACACGACGCACGATGAAGGCCAAAATCGGGCTGATCACCAAATCGGTCGCACGACTCAAAAATCGGCTCAAAATGGGCCAAAAAGTCGCACAGTGTGAGCCCAGCATTAGAGCAGCAATGTTTGTTCGCTCAGAGAAAGAAAAAAAAAAGGCTGCAAAAGTACAGGGAGGAATGGGAAAAGGAAAACACCTGGCTGGAAAAGTGCACTATAAAGCGCACTGCACTGTGTGCTGGCGCACTTTTTCCATAGGCATGCTTCTATTGGTGGGCACATGAAGAACATGAGGGGCATGAAAGCTCGGGGAACCCTTTACCAATTTTTTGTCCGCCAGGCCATGGCAGAAGCAGATATGGTATGTAAACACTGGTTTGTTTTTTTTAAACCCTCTGGTTAAGGTTAATATGGGCATGTGCAGTGAATATCAGGGCTATGTGGCCAGAAGTGTAATAATATAATTTATTTTGTGTAATAAACAACTGCAAGGATAGATGATTACAACAAATAGATCACTAATACATAAAAGTAATACATAGATGAATAATGATGATGAGTTAAGATGCGTAATCATGGGAACAAGTGGGTTTACAAACAGGAGCAGCTGATTAGCTTTAGAAAAGCTGAAATAATACCTCAACTGAAGCCAATTGTGCTAAATGCACTATATGTGCACTGTTACAAGAATATTTTTCGTTCTATTGCTTTCTATTAATTTATATAATTTTAAGTTAAGCAGGACAGAGTTCTTTTAAAGAAAGATTTACTTATATTCTCAAAAGTTAAGCATGACAGGCTTCTGTTTAAGAAAGAGACCTGTTTTACTGTGTTAATGTTGTCATTGTGAGCTAAAAATAAATGGCTAAATGATCATTTGTTTCCCATATGGTCATATCACAAAGAATATGCATCTGCTTAAATCAAGTTCAAGTCAAATGGTTAAAAAATAATTTCACACACAAAAAAAGAGCTACCACACTGGGAAGGGTGAAGACAACTGGGTTGCCCGGCCCTGGCCACGAGGTGTCCCTTATTTATTTTTCAGGGAGTTGGCAACCCTAGGTCAGGAACAAATGTAATCGCATGGCAGGATGCTGTAAAAGGACCAAACTTCAGCCAGGAGAACAACTGAGATAGTTAGTCATTCATATATGCTGCATGGGCTGGGCTGTATCGTAAGGTTTTAAAAACTGAGCTTAAATAAATGATTAGTGGTAATAAAAGCCGAGGGAGGTCAACAGTGATCACTGACTGTTTTGGGAGCTTTTTGAGATTAAATAGAAGAAAATACATAACATTAAACATGTTAACAACACAAAAGTCATATTAAACGCAGACTACTTTAGGCCCGGAAGTAGGATTCGTCACGTCATCACTTAACAATCGGATAGCCAATGATAGACATCATGATGACCCCTCCCACTCGATTTGTTCTCCTGGTCATGTGAGGAGGTGGGGCTACAAAAGAGCCACGCCTGACACTAATTCACTGAATTGCTGTAAGGAAACGTTTTGTTTCCGAGGTGTCCTAAATGCAACGTGAGATCGGTAAAACGCCTTTGAATAAAAAGTAAAAATGGGGACACATGATGCAAAATAGCTCTCTGCCTGTTGTTTTCTAATGTGTGTTATTGGGTTGCAGTTTTAACGAAGCGAGAGAGCTGTATGGTGTGAACTAATCTCTATTTAACCGGTCGCGGAAGTAGGTGTAAGGGAATCCTTTTGCTTCTCGTGTTAATCTCGGGGATGACGTAACTGTGGCCTCAAGTCACGTGCAACGCCTGCAACGTGCTGCATATGCTGTTCCATGATGCTGCTGGAACAAAAAAAAAGGAAAGAAAAAGAACTCTGTGAACCCAACCTCTCCATCTAATAACAATACACTGAGAACGAGAACTGTGGAGGCTTCACTGTGCCAGAATAAATCACAGTATTTGATTAGAAAATTACTTATTATGATGAATTTAATATCATCAACTCAATTTATATACTATGATTGGTTTGTTGTTGTATCAAAAAATAGTTGCCTATATTCCTGATGTAAAAGATTTCACTGCACTTTACTTTTTGTAAATTACACCCCAAACAAGCCCGTTATCTGAAGCAGAGGAATAAATTGTTTGTTTCTTAACAATAGTAGTTGGCCGTGCCTCTCCAAAAGCTTCTGCGCTGTGTTCAGCTTTCTTGAGAATGAACATCAAAAGAATCTTTCAAGTCCTAATGAGCCTGTGGTATTTCCTTCATGCAATTATGGTCCAGTTACCACCAATTATATGCCAGAACAGAGTGTACACAGGAGATTAAAGTAGAGATACAAAAGTGGGAGAGCAGCAATCGGCCTTCCAGACAACCTTATGACAGCACAATTAAATAAACATGGTTCATATTCATTCCCATTTCGTTTTAGAGCTTTAGTCTAATACCCTCTGAAGTCCTTTGTGCTATACAACCCATAAGATTCTCATGATTTCAAAAAAGATTTATTTTAAGAACTAATGACTAATATACTATTATACTATAACTCTTATCAGTGACCAGGACAAGTCACTGATGCTGTTTAGCACAGACCTGAACCCCGTGATCCAGCTCATTGCAAAGACTCGATACAGATACAGATTTAGAAGCAGACACCAAGCTTTACACAAAGAGGAAACAAGACATCAAATCACAAATCGACCTCACCAGGATCTACTGCAAGGATATCAGGATGTCCTAAAGATATAGTAACTCTGGTGATTGTCAGAAAGCCTTCCTACAGTAGATGGCTACAAGTTCCTAGACCACAAGTCAGTGAAAATCACGATGGAGATACTGAGGATGTCAGCTAGATACAAACATCTCCTGAAGTGAGCTTAGTCAGCCTTACATATATGGCCTACCAGCCACAGGAGGACATAGATAAAACAGATATGAAGACATAATGCAAAGTCCAGCACCCTAAGACTATACATTGTTGCAATAAAAAAGAGATAGGGTAAGGTTTAGCAAGGGTGGGATCCACAATGGGGGATGAAATAAGGAGTTCATCAGAGGGATGACAGATGATGATGGGAAGGAATAAAAAAATATAGTGGAAAACCAAGTCTCTGGGATATATCACTGGGACGTAGTGGAAGTGGGTGACATAATTGTTTATATTAGCTCTAATAAATGAGACAAATGCCAGAACTAAATTTCTCGTGTTGCTAAGGCCGTTCTTAACCACAAGGGGACCCTGTGCAAAATTTAACTTAAGGGTTTCTTATCAGATCCTGTAACGAATGAATATCTCCACCTCTGTGAGACTCAATAGCTGAAGTGGGTGACATCAAGAAATCCTCCCAGTGGTTAGAAATGGGTAGCCTGGTGAGCAGCACGGAGGCTACATATCTGATCCATAGAGCAGACAAAACCCAAGCTTCAGGCCCTGCAAAGATGAGACAGTCCAGAACATAAGAGCAGCAGGGAAGTAGGAAACAAGCTAGGCAAAACTAAGTTTATGGCATAGTGCAGAGGAAGACCTATTTATGGATTTGAAATCCCAAAGGTACAAACCTCTAACTACTTTTAGAATTCTCTTCTTCTTCTTTTTCTTTTAGTGATCCCTTTGGGGTTGGCCACCGTGGATCATCTGCCTTGATCTTACCCTCTTCTGTCACACCAACCCTCTCCATGTCCTTTATCACTACATCCATGAATCTCTCTGTGGTCTATTTCTTTTCTTTCTGCTTGGCAGCCCCATATTTAACTTCCTGTGGCCAGTATATCAACTATTCCTCCTTTGCAACCAATATCACATGAGTGCTTTTTTACACACATATCAGAGCACCAAATATGCATTCATCAGGGTGTCTCAGCTGAAAATCGATATTTCCTAATAATGAAGTGGAAAACTGCAAGGGAAGCTCAGTATTAATTCTTTCTTTTCTTTTCTTTTCTTTTTGCAAATTTTGAGAGTTTAGCGAATTGGGAATTTCTTCTGAAAAGGGCTTTATCAATGGCCATCCCCAGGATTAATGAATGAATTTAAAATTTCCATCCAAAATTCACCATATGTAAGAATTGGAATTTACATACATTCAACCGATTTTCATCTGGTATTGAGAAACTGCCCTGCTGAGCTATCAGGATTCTATATTGACCTTAAAAAACAGATGGTTGCCAGACTTAAAGGTTTTGTGTTGTTAAGGCTATCCTCAGCCATTTGGGGACGGTGGCTGAGATTTAATCTGTAACTATCTGCACCTCTGGGAAACTGATATCATTCACTTATATCACTTTTATATCTTTGTGATATGCAAACTATCAAAGTACACATAAATTTGCACATATTAGGCTAAGCATCCCTATAATATTCTATTCTTTTGATTATTTTAATAAAATTTATTTCGGTTAAACAGTGTAACACAGAAATGTGCACAGTTGTGTTTAATGGCAGACAATTAATGTAGTTCACATACAGTTCATATATGCTACATTATACAGTTGATATAGCAGCATACCCTGCTTCTAAGCCACATTGTCACTTGTGTTGATGTTTAGATTAACACCTGTGCTGTTTTCTTTTTAAAAAAATAAATAAATAAAATAAAATAAAATAAAATAAAAGCTGAAAAACAGTTAAGCATTCAATTATGCTGATTCTTTTTGTTGTTCGCCATTAAAACAAAAGTCCACTAGATGGCGCAACATTCCCACTGAATTCAGTAGATCAGCGTGCAATTAAATTAATAGAGTTTAACGTTCAAAGACAAATCTCTAATCATTTATGATCGGTAATGGGTTTCAGGGTCAGTCACACAATGCATGCGAGCTTTCAAATGCAGGCCGAAGTCAGCTTTTTTTTTTTCTTTTTTCTTTCTAGTTATCGCAACCATGAAACTAGAACATGTATACTCTCCAGGAAAATCTGTAAAACGCGTTGTTGAAATCTCCCAATTCTTTTAATCTTTGGGCTTAAGGAAGGACAATACTCGGTGTATAAATGCTCAATCAACAATTCTTTTATTTCCATACAATTCAACACTTATGAGCATAAGCCATCATGATGGGGAGACATGCATGAAGAGGGTCACAGCAAATCTCAAAATGGTGACGGGTTACTCAGCTTCTTATAGCCTCTAGTGGCCCCCACCTAGTCGTAAAAGCCTAAACATTCACATTCTTTCTCTGTTACAGCGCCTAAGTTATGACCTCGGCTCCCTGTCTTTCTGCTCTCTGTAAAGGTGGGGGTATGGAATGTGGTCTGTCTCTTCTATTATCGGCACAAGGTCCTCTGCACACAACATTCTCTTCATGATTCAGCAGTATGAAATGTCAAGAAACAGTGTAACACATTCACAGCAGATCAAGGGTACAGGGTAATGCACACCTGTCTAACAAATCCAAAAATGGTCACATTCTTTTAACCCAAAAATATAATGGAAAATAAGCTACATACACAGCACACAATCTAGACTAAAGGATATTATATGACCTACAGCAGTTAACATAATTCAACTACTTTAACTACAGATATAAGATAACATATGATAACAGAATAATCTCACAGCGTCCTTCCTACATGTTTCAGCTCAATAGTTTCCTTTTTGGACAAAACAGTTTCTGAGTATTGGTTTGTTTTGGTTGCCTTGAGAAATCTGCAGTTTTTCTTTTCTTTCTTTGTTTGGTGCTATGAAACATTCAGTCTGTAATGAAAATCAGCTGGCCTCGATACTTCCGATCATTCGTCGGGGAATAAACGGATGAGAATGGAATTCTGCTGCATGCCAGATGTTAACTGATTGAAGAACTCAGTTCCAGAGAAATTTGACACTGACTTCAAAGACCATTTACGGGTTGTTGATCTTGATTTTAAGGATGTTTGAATATTATCGGATTGCATAACGGTAATTATAAGCAATTAAGATGAAAATTATTCTTCCGCGAAAGTACATTGTTGATTGAACACAATGTGAATTGTTGCTTGTATTCAGGAGACCTTTGCTTTTTTTCCCCAGGACTATTTAGTTATCAGTTCCAGGAAAGCTGAAACCCGTTGGGCTTGTCAGAGGGGAGGAGCAAAGGTCTGCTCATTATAGCAGACCTGAAACTTTCCTTCAGATGAATCTGTGCTGGTTAACTGAATCAGTCATGGAGCTGCTGCTGCCGATACTTCTTGGCTTTCTTGCTTGTCTGGTCGGAGGGCTGTACCTTCTCGGAGTGTTCAGACAGCGGCGACCAGGAGAACCCCCCCTCGATAAAGGGCTCATTCCTTGGTTGGGTCATGTCTTAGAGTTTCGCAGGAACACCTTGAAGTTCCTAGAGAGAATGAAGAAGAAGCACGGTGATATATTTACAGTACAGCTGGGAGGGTTTTATATTACATTTGTCCAGGACCCTTTTTCATTTGGGGGGTTCATTAAGGAGAGTCGGGACAAACTGGACTTTCAAAAGTTTGCAGTGCATCTGGTGCACAGAGTGTTTGGATACAAAGCTGTTGAAGGGGAGCACATTGTTCTCCACAATTCCAGCAACAAGCATCTGAAGGGGGAAGGTCTGCAAGAACTGACCCAATCTTTTATGAGTAATTTGCAGAACATGATGTTGCACAACATTGGATCAGCTGCAGAGGACAGGACCTGGAAAGAAGATGGACTGTTCAGGTACAGCTACAATGTTGTTTTCAGAGCTGGATATTTGGCCTTGTTTGGCAATGTGCCACCCAAGTCAGAACAAAGTGAGGAGAAAGCCAAAGAGAAAGACAGAGCTGAATCAGAAGCTTTGTTTCAGGAGTTTCGTAAATATGACCAGCTCTTCCCCAGACTGGCGTATGGGGTCCTCCCACCGATGGAAAAGTTGGCTGCAGAGAGGTTGAAGGCATACTTCTGGGATGTTCTGTCAATACTGAAAATGAAAACCAAGGACAATATCAGTGGCTGGGTGTGGGACATACAGCAGGGTAAAGAGGAGATGGGCATCGATATGTCAATGATAAACAGATACATGTTTGTGCTTCTTTGGGCCTCTCAGGGCAACACAGGGCCTTCTTCATTCTGGCTGCTGCTCTTCCTCATGAAACACCCAGAAGCCATGAAAGCAGTGAAGGAAGAAGTGGATAAAGTTCTGAAAGAATCTGGACAGGAGGTCCGGCCTGGTGGTCCTATGGTCAACCTGACCCGTGAAATGCTGTTGAAAACACCGATCCTGGACAGTGCTGTCGAAGAGAACCTCCGACTCACTGCTGCACCCCTCCTCACCAGGGCAGTGATAAAGGACATGACCTTCAAGATGGCTGATGGGCAAGAATATTTACTTCGCAAGGGTGACAGAATTGCAATCTTTCCCTTCAGTTCTGTCCACCATGACCCAGAGATCCATCCTGAGCCGCATTCATTCAAATATGACCGGTTCCTGAATCCAGACGGGACCAAGAAAACTGATTTTTACAAAGCAGGAAAGAAGGTAAAATATTACACCATGCCCTGGGGATCTGGGGTCTCCATGTGCCCTGGCCGTTTCTTTGCCACCAATGAGCTGAAACAGTTTGTTTTCCTCATGTTGGTCTATTTTGAGTTTGAGCTGAAGAATCCGGATGCGAAGATACCTGAAATTGACCTCAGTCGATACGGATTTGGAACGATGCAACCTGTCAGAGATGTCCAGTTCAGATTCAGACTCAGATATTAAGCCAATCAGATGAAAATGAAACTGTGCTTTTCTTTTTCTTTGGATCAAGATGGTTTGATGAGCACATTATAGAAACTATGGAAGCAGATTTAAATCTAAAATTTTTGACATGTTGGTCAACTGTAACGATTCCATATGCAATTGCACTGATATTCTAGACATGTATATGTATATTGAACACATTCTGATCATAACTCTTCATATGTAATTTGCAGATCAGCAATCAGATTAAACACATTAGAAATGGTATTGATGGGAATTTTTTAAGATAACAACAATTATGATTATTGGTTATCAATTATTATTGAAATGCCTGTTTACACACTGGTTCCAAAGTCACAGTGACAAAGCATTTTTCCAGCTTAAAATGTTGGCAGCCATTCGCTGATAAGAAAGTGAATAGAAACAGCATATGACTGAGCAAAGAAAAGAAGCTTTATTTGGTAGAATTGGAAAGGGTTAGAAGATTACCTGTTAGAATGTGTGTCATCAGTGAGAAGCTTAAAAAAAGACCCTAACAACAAAAAGCTGCAATGTTATATTGTGGTTCAAACTTGGGGAGAACTTTATGATCACTGTAGAGTCTGTCCTTTCATGCTGCTGAGTTCATTAGTTTACAGTGTTGTGAGCCTTTCCTGTTAACCTTAAGGGTTTTAGCTGCTGTAGGTGTACTACACAACCCAGAAGATGGGTGATCAATAACAATATAATGGCACAAAGACAACATTTAACAGTCAAAACACATCAAGGTACCAAAATCCATACACAAAAAAAACCTTTTTTCTTTAACACTTAAAAAAACAACAGCTCTAAAATGACATCCTGTACTTGTGTACAACTTAGCTTAGAGAATAACTTCACAAGGCAACTATTTAAACACAAGGCTGCTACACAGTGTATAGCTGTTCCACGGAAGCCAGTGCTAAATTGAAGTGAAAAAATAAATAAAAGAACTTCACCATTACAATGAAACTGCATAAAAGCTACAGAATTAAAGCCTTTTTCTCCACACAGTTTCAACATAATGGCTATATAGATTTTCTTCTCGTCAGGACATCTGTGAAACAAATCTTGTGCACACCTTAATATGAGGCAATACTAAGGGACATAAAATATGAGTCCAAGAGGCCATGTTCACTTGGGTTGGGTTGCTTTCTGTTCTTGTTCAATAGGCTTTGCAAAGTAATCTCTGTACATGGAGAACAGGACACCTGAAAACAACAACAAAACATAAGAAGCATGTAAAATGACTCGTGTTTATAGTATTATGATTTCAGGTTCAAACCACAAATCACAAATAAAGAACTGGTTGCAGTTTGGCAGTAAGAACTGAAAGATGACCCACCAACAGTCATTGCTCCCACCACAAAGCCTTGGGCAGCTACACGCATGTGAATCAGGTGCACCGACATTTTTGTATCTCCACGACTTTTCATTTTCATCAGCCTGTAGCCAACAATAGCAACAAATCCAGCCATCCCTGCAAAAAGCAAAAGTCACTAAAACAAAAATAAGACAGCAACATATCCCCCAAATCCTCTGAAAACTCACTCAATAAACCCAAAAACTTAAACTTTTCTGAGCACATATTTTATTTGTCCTTGTCATAATATGTACTCACCGACTGGGACAAATGGATTCTCCTTTGCCTTTCGCCAGAATTTGGACTCACTCTCCTCATAAGAAGACATCTCGCCTGAAACAAGAACGAGGTCAATTGAGTTCAAACGCTTGTTGGCCGTGTAGCAGTACAGCATGCAAGCTAATTCAGTGCTGATAGAAACCAATAAAACGCATAGAGAAACATGTCAGGAAGTATCAGGCTGTGCCTCACACAAAAAAAATCTCCAAAATCAGGCTTTAAAAGTCGTTCCCACGAAAGAGGTCCGAGAGTCGCTATTAACAGGACATGAAAACTTCAGAGGTGACAGATGAAGGGCACGGACTAGACCCATCTTTCACAGACCTAACATTAAACAACTGTGCCTGATATGACGCGACACTTTTAAGTAGTATTATATTTAAATATTAGATATTTTGAAAGGGAAGAATTTTTATTCAGCTGCGAGGCCTTTCCGTGTGGTGCGGGAGAAAAATGTGGAAAAGCAACAACTCTACAGTTAAGATGAGCTACACTTTAAAAAGCACGTAAAGACACTTCCACCGAACTGAAGAGGGCTCCCTCTTACCTGCTTTAAGGTGTCGTTAGCTGGAAGCACCAGTGAAAGAATTATCCGCGGAGATCTACGTCTCCTCCGAGCAGCAGCCTGTAGTTATGGAGGAAGTAATAAGCCGGCATCTACGTGATACATTTTGCGTGCTACATAACAGTTCCCTTGTATGCATGCCTAACGTCAGCAACCGCTGTACTGTGTTTACGTTCAAACAGAATGTAGTAAATACAGGCAACATCTTCGAAAGCCTTGGACCTACAAGCTCAAGAAGGCGGAGAAAGTGGATGAGGTCCTGTTAGCATTTTCACAACATGTGGAACACGACCCAGTGTGACCTAGAGTAATGTGTGTCTACAAAGGATATGCTGGAGCACTCTCTGTATGTGTTAATGTGCTCTGGTTTTGTTTCAGTTTACTATACTGTCATTGCTGTAGGTCAGGGATGTCTAACTCATTTTACATGGTGTGGGACATAAGTGGGCCAGACAATTTAATCCTGGAGATATTTTATTATAAGCCAAAAGAAGTGTTAAAGAATTTCAAGAACTTATTTGAACAATCTCATACACTTGCACACCTTCGTACATAAAGTTTCTTTTTGCACAATGCTAAGTACATTGAAATACAGGGTAAGTATGTTACAGTTTAAACCAAAACAATAAGTCAATAGGAAAAAAAATAGGGTAAGGAAGGAAGTGGTTGGCTGCAAAACAATAACAACTATATCAGTTTAAAGAAACTACAGAGTACACTCAGACTGGAAAGCTGTTCTAACAGTTATTTGGCAATAACAGGAAAAAGAAGCTTTTTCATACCCAGTCGTAGGGTGTAATATGTAGCTATAAAAAGTTACAGCACATGACAGTACTGAAGAGCATGAGCAAACTCAGACAGTGGAAAGATCACCAGATTACCCAGAGGTGAGTTTAGCCAGAATACTCAGAGAGCAACTCACACTGATCCATAGAGCAGACAAAACCCAAGCTTCAGGCCCTGCAACGATGAGACAGTCCAGAACATAAGACCAGCGGGGAAGTAGGAAGGAAGCAAATAATCAATATTCTTTTGATTATTTTAATAAAATTTATTTCGGTTAAACAGTGTAACACAGAAATGTGCACAGTTGTGTTTAATGGCAGACAATTAATGTAGTTCACATACAGTTCATATATGCTACATTATACAGTTGATATAGCAGCATACCCTGCTTCTAAGCCACATTGTCACTTGTGTTGATGTTTAGATTAACACCTGTGCTGTTTTCTTTTAAAAAATAAAATAAAATAAAATAAAATAAAAGCTGAAAAACAGTTAAGCATTCAATTATGCTGATTCTTTTTGTTGTTCGCCATTAAAACAAAAGTCCACTAGATGGCGCAACATTCCCACTGAATTCAGTAGATCAGCGTGCAATTAAATTAATAGAGTTTAACGTTCAAAGACAAATCTCTAATCATTTATGATCGGTAATGGGTTTCAGGGTCAGTCACACAATGCATGCGAGCTTTCAAATGCAGGCCGAAGTCAGCTTTTTTTTCTTTTTTCTTTCTAGTTATCGCAACCATGAAACTAGAACATGTATAATCTCCAGGAAAATCTGTAAAACGCGTCCTTCCCACATGTTTCAGCTCAATAGTTTCCCTTTTGGACAAAACAGTTTCTGAGTATTGGTTTGTTTTGCTTGCCTTGAGAAATCTGCAGTTTTTCTTTTCTTTCTTTGTTTGGTGCTATGAAACATTCAGTCTGTAATGAAAATCAGCTGGCCTCGATACCTCCGATCTTTCGTCGGGGAATAAACGGATGAGAATGGAATTCTGCTGCATGCCAGATGTTAACTGATTGAAGAACTCAGTTCCAGAGAAATTTGACACTGACTTCAAAGACCATTTACGGGTTGTTGATCTTGATTTTAAGGATGTTTGAATATTATCGGATTGCATAACGGTAATTATAAGCAATTAAGATGAAAATTATTCTTCCGCGAAAGTACATTGTTGATTGAACACAATGTGAATTGTTGCTTGTATTCAGGAGACCTTTGCTTTTTTCCCCCCAGGACTATTTAGTTATCAGTTCCAGGAAAGCTGAAACCCGTTGGGCTTGTCAGAGGGGAGGAGCAAAGGTCTGCTCATTATAGCAGACCTGAAACTTTCCTTCAGATGAATCTGTGCTGGTTAACTGAATCAGTCATGGAGCTGCTGCTGCCGATACTTCTTGGCTTTCTTGCTTGTCTGGTCGGAGGGCTGTACCTTCTCGGAGTGTTCAGACAGCAGCGACCAGGAGAACCCCCCCTCGATAAAGGGCTCATTCCTTGGTTGGGTCATGTCTTAGAGTTTCGCAGGAACACCTTGAAGTTCCTAGAGAGAATGAAGAAGAAGCACGGTGATATATTTACAGTACAGCTGGGAGGGTTTTATATTACATTTGTCCAGGACCCTTTTTCATTTGGGGGGTTCGTTAAGGAGAGTCGGGACAAACTGGACTTTCGAAAGTTTGCAGTGCATCTGGTGCACAGAGTGTTTGGATACAAAGCTGTTGAAGGGGAGCACATTGTTCTCCACAATTCCAGCAACAAGCATCTGAAGGGGGAAGGTCTGCAAGAACTGACCCAATCTTTTATGAGTAATTTGCAGAACATGATGTTGCACAACATTGGATCAGCTGCAGAGGACAGGACCTGGAAAGAAGATGGACTGTTCAGGTACAGCTACAATGTTGTTTTCAGAGCTGGATATTTGGCCTTGTTTGGCAATGTGCCACCCAAGTCAGAACAAAGTGAGGAGAAAGCCAAAGAGAAAGACAGAGCTGAATCAGAAGCTTTGTTTCAGGAGTTTCGTAAATATGACCAGCTCTTCCCCAGACTGACGTATGGGGTCCTCCCACCGATGGAAAAGTTGGCTGCAGAGAGGTTGAAGGCATACTTCTGGGATGTTCTGTCAATACTGAAAATGAAAACCAAGGACAATATCAGTGGCTGGGTGTGGGACATACAGCAGGGTAAAGAGGAGATGGGCATCGATATGTCAATGGTAAACAGATACATGTTTGTGCTTCTTTGGGCCTCTCAGGGCAACACAGGGCCTTCTTCATTCTGGCTGCTGCTCTTCCTCATGAAACACCCAGAAGCCATGAAAGCAGTGAAGGAAGAAGTGGATAAAGTTCTGAAAGAATCTGGACAGGAGGTCCGGCCTGGTGGTCCTATGGTCAACCTGACCCGTGAAATGCTGTTGAAAACACCGATCCTGGACAGTGCTGTTGAAGAGACCCTCCGACTCACTGCTGCACCCCTCCTCACCAGGGCAGTGATAAAGGACATGACCTTCAAGATGGCTGATGGGCGAGAATATTTACTTCGCAAGGGTGACAGAATTGCAATCTTTCCTTTCAGTTCTGTCCACCATGATCCAGAGATCCATCCTGAGCCGCACTCATTCAAATATGACCGCTTCCTGAATCCAGACGGGACCAGGAAAACTGATTTTTACAAAGCAGGAAAGAAGGTAAAATATTACACCATGCCCTGGGGATCTGGGGTCTCCATGTGCCCTGGCCGTTTCTTTGCCACCAATGAGCTGAAACAGTTTGTTTTCCTCATGTTGGTCTATTTTGAACTTGAGCTGATGAATCCGGATGTGAAGATACCTGAAATTGACCTCAGTCGATACGGATTTGGAACGATGCAACCTGTCAGAGATGTCCAGTTCAGATTCAGACTCAGATATTAAGACAGTCAGATGAAAATAAAACTGTGATTTTCTTTTTCTTTGGATCAAGATGGTTTGATGAGCACTTCCAAACTATGGAAGCAGATTTAAATCTAAAGTTTTTGACGTGTTGGTCAACTGTAACAATTCAATATGCAAATGCACTGATATTCTAGACATGTATATGTATATTGAACACATCCTGATCATAACTCTTCTTCTTTAAGTAATTTGCAGATCAGCAATCAGATTAAATCCAGTTAGAAATGATATTGATGGGCATTGTTTAAGATAACAACAATTATGATTATTGGTTATTAATTATTATTGTGAATGTTCCCTTTTTTTCTGTAATTGATGTGACATGTGCACTTAGAAATTGAGACGATTCATGTATATCGTAGTCAGTTTCAATTTTTAGTTCAATTTTCTATGTACATTACAAGTTTTTGCTTTTTGTTTTTTCCAAAATAAATTTTTTTTGTAAATGTCAGATTTTGGAGTTTTATGTGAGCCTCTTTTAAAACTCAAAAAACCAAAACAAACAAAAACAAAGTTATAGGCTGACTTCAGTCAACTCAGTGACATAGATTCTTTTACTTGTTCCCTACAACAAAATCCAATAGATGGCAGCAGATTCCCACATTCCCAATGTTTTTAAAATAAACAATAAATTGTACAAAAACACAGAATCTTAGAAGAATGATACAAATGAAAACTAATATACGTGATTTTATATTTAATTTATTTTAAAATGAATGTCAGGAGTTTAAATACATACTCCAGTTTAAAAATAAAAATAAAATTAGAAACTTTTGGCAGTTATTTTATTGTTCATGCTTTACAGGTTAAAAAATTCCATTCACAGAATGGCTGGCTCACCACTTTAGTGATGAAACCTCAGTTACAAAAATGCTTTTGTGAATTTTGCTGAAGTTGCAGATAAATAGTAAGAATAAATGCATTTGCCTGATTAATAACTTAGAAGGTTATAATAAGAAGGATTTTGACATTCAAACACAAATTAATCATGAACAGAAATTATTTCAAGGTCATTCACACAAGGCAAGTCTGATTTCAAATGCAAATCAGGGTCAGATTTTTTTTACAACCATAAAACACGCACACATAGATAATCTCTAGGACAGCGTGGGGAGAAAAAAAAACAAGGAGTTTGTCTTCTGTGGTTCAGCTCAGTGCTGCTCTTTTAGGCCAAAACATGACAGTTTCTGTGTCTAATTGGAGTAAGCCAGACATGTTTTTGTTTGCCTTTGCCTTTAGTGTTCTTTGGTCTATGACTGATGCTGTGAACCATCTTTTGTAAAGTTCATTTAGCAAAACCAACAAAAACACTCCGACAGTGCAATTCCCCCTGAACTCCGTGACCTTGACCCGATGTTGCACCATATCGATTTTTCGCTTTCACGTGTTTTCTTGATCCCTTTGGTGCTCTCATCAGGAAAGTTCAATCTCACCACTAATGAAAACAGTTAAGACATTTTTAATAACACAGATTCATCACTGCAAAAGAAAGTGAAATGAAATCTTTATCAAATATGTAAAAACATGCAAAGCCAGTCAATCATTTTTGAACTTCAGCAGACTGTCTCGACTATCTACCAGACATGTGCAGAGGGGCCGGCAGGGGCTTGAGCATCTGCCCCTTTCCTGATGGGTGCCCTTTTCTTGAGCCTTTTTTTTAATGTGTGTGTAAATACAAAATATGAGTAACTGTATTCCGTTACAGTTACCGTTTAAAAAGGTGGTATTTAGAATACAGTTACTTTGTTGAAATAAATGGATTACACGGCGGTACTTCCCTGTTTCATATTGTCGCGGGTCAGGACTGTTTGGGTTTTGTTCGACAGCTATGTTCTGTTGTTCCAGGCGGCAGCGTTACGGTTGCCATGGTTACAGGGTGACGCTCTCTCTCTGCGTGTTTCCTGGGTGAGAGAGCGCCTTTTTGTTGTTGTTGTGCTAAGCTAACAGGCAGAATGCTACAGGTATAGCTCTAAAGAATGTAGCATCATAGGCAGTGTAGTCCGTGCTGCAGGGAGAATGGACTGCCATACACGTTATGTGTCTGTGAGCGAGGGAGGGAGAAAAAGTAAAAGTAAAAGCTGTCATCAAGCAAAAACGGGAGCTGGAAGCATGTAAATATAATAATAACCACTGCAGCCAAGAAGAGTGCCTGAGGAGCCCAGTTGTAAGTAAGCTATTAAGACTCGACTGTACACCGTGTTCGTGTTTTCCTCCAAAAACAATAAGTTCTGTTGGAGCAGCCTTTCAACGCCTCTCTCTGTCTCTGGCAAGCAAAGTTGACCCAGACAACAAAGTAAAACTAATTTTCGGCTACGAGCCCGACACAGAATTACCATATTAGCCAGAGGTCCCTTTACTACGTTCGGAGCCGCGGACCTTCAGTGACAGTAATAAATCACATTTTTATTATTTATTTATTATTTATTATTACATATTTATTATAAATAATCCTAATTATACATCTTGCTTCCATATTTGTATCCTGTGTCACTAAAAATACTTTTTATTTTAGTTTTATACATTGATTAATGACCTGCAGAATCTCCTTATCATATTAAGTGATTCATAATTGTCACTTTATGCTTTCTCCATCTCTAAAGTGATGACATCCTTGCATTACATACTTTAGGTTCATTTTCTGCAGGCAGGTTTCTGACAGAGAACAGACAGATTTAGACTATAACCTGCAGCGCTCTATAGATGGATACATAAAGAAATGCATAATTACATGTATGTGCTAACTTTCTAGACACTTTGTTACATTTATGATAAAGTAGATAAAACACATTTGTGTTGGCCTTGGCTCATAGTTCTTGTCTTTAAATGAACTTTGTCTGTGTGTGTTTCAGGTGCTGCTCTCTCAAAGACTGAATGAACCAGCATTGCAGCCATGGGTCACTGTGAGCATCACAGGGGAGGTTGAAGCCGCCCACTGCAGCTGTATGGCCGGAGTCGCAGAGACCTGCACCCACGTCGCTGCTCTTCTGTCTAAAGTAGACGGAACAGTGTTGATCTGTGGCACAAGGACTGTTACAGATGAACCTGCATACTGGGTTTTGCTGGGTAATATTACCAAGATACAGCCAGAGGTTGGCCATAAGATAGACGACTTCTCTTCAGCTGCCCAAAAAAAGGCTCTTGATCAAAACATACACAGACCATCTGTAGTGACAGGTAAAAGGAGCCGTCCTCATAACAGAAAAATCCCACCTGCTACTGTGGAGGAGTTGTCACTGCTATAATGCAATAATGTTTTATCTAGGGGTCTAGATGTATGCCTGTAGTGCACTGCTGTGTAAATAATTTGCATTTACTGAATATGTACTGACTGAGTCCCGCTGTTCAAAACTTGAATAAAGAAACAAAATAATTTTGCCTTTTTTTTTTTTTTATTAAAACCACTTTATAGAACATCACATCAGTTACAGTGTAGAATCCATGTCATTTACAGTTTACAAATGACAAAATGTTTACACCAAATCATGAGTGTTTACATGATATCACCCACTACTAACATTACTTTATTTACTGTATCTTTTGAAAAAATAACAGCACAATACTTAAGAACATTTAACAGGAGCAGGTTTCATTTTTCCCTGGTTTTATTATCACACTGTTCACCAAACGCAGCAAACCTTCACCATCTTATCCAGGAGGGTCACCTCTTCACCCTCACATGGAAGAAGTAATCTGATTGGCATGGTGGTTTGTTTGAAGCAGGTCCCTCGTGTAGCGCTGGAACTCAGTCATGATGTTTCATCCATTTCATCGGCTGGTTTGCTGCAATAATGCCAAATAATTAGCAACTCTATAAATAGACGGTAGTTCTGCAAAATCACTCAGTAGGATGTTTGTTCTAATTTGCTACGACCTCAGAGCGCATAGAAAATAAAACTAATAGGCTATAAAGAGTGATATGAACATATTTAGAACTTACCGGAATGAAAATGTCTGGAGCACCAACAGATATTTGGAGATGGAAGAGAACTGCACGTCAGCTCGTCTCACAGCTGCTATCCAGGACTGGTGTCAAGCCAGCCTCCAATTCGAGACTTGCAGTCAAGCCAGCCTCCAGTTGATTTTACGTTCCCTGTGTTTTCAAAGTATTACGGGAATGGATGTGGAAACCAGATTTCAAAATAAAAGCCAACTTCGAGTGAATTAACAGATATGTTAAGAACATAATAACATATAATTTAGGCTTTTTTTTTTTTTTTAGAAACTCTAATGTTACATCTACATGACACAGCCTTGTACCCTAATTGTGCCCTGTCAAGGCCATCTTATTTTGGATTTCAAAGTAAAAGCCCTGTGAATCTTCATTTTTGAACTACTCTTTCAATGAATTCATAATGCTCTTAAAAGCAAAAGTCGTATTTCCAAATACTATTTGAACTTTGTATCAACACTTTCCAACCGCAGTCTTTTTCACAGTAATACCATATCAAATAAATTCTTTCTGATTTTGCTTTTCATAGTAATGGCCCTTTGAAATTGCCGATATTTGACTTAATCTTCTAACGATTCAAAATGCTCTAAAATGGAAAATTCCTGTTTCCACAGGGTAATTCCACCTTAGATCAACAGTATACAACCCCACAGTGATACCATATCAATATCAAGTCATTCTGATTTTGCTTTCAAAAATAAAAGCCCTTTCAAATTGTCCATAATTGACCTAACTTTCAGTGATTTCAAAATGCTCTAAAATGGAAAATTCTTGTTTCCACAGGGTAATTCCACTTTAGATCAACAGTATACAACCCCACAGTGACACCATATCAATATCAAGTCATTCTGATTTTGCTTTCAAAAATAAAAGCCTTTTCAAATTGTCCATAATTGACCTAACTTTCAGTGATTTCAAAATGCTCTAAAATGAAAAATCCTTGTTTCCACAGGGTAATTCCACCTTAGATCAACAGTATACAACCCCACAGTGACACCATATCAATATCAAGTCATTCTGATTATGCCTTCCAAAATAAAAGACTTTTCAAATTGTCCATAGTTGACCTAACTTTCAGTGATTTCAAAATGCTCTAAAATGGAAAATTCCTGTTTCCACAGGATAATTCCACCTTAGATCAACAGTATACAACCCCACAGTGACACCATATCAATATCAAGTCATTCTGATTATGCCTTCCAAAATAAAAGCCTTTTCAAATTGTCCATAATTGACCTAACTTTCAGTGATTTCAAAATGCTCTTAAATAGAATTTTGCTGTTTCCACAGGGTAATTCCACTTTAGATCAACAGTATACAACCTCACAGTGATACCATATCAATATCAAGTCATTCTGATTTTGCTTTTCATAGTAATGGCCCTTTGAAATTGCTGATATTTGACTTAATCTTCTAACGATTCAAAATGCTCTAAAATGGAAAATTCCTGTTTCCACAGGGTAATTCCACCTTAGATCAACAGTATACAACCCCACAGTGATACCATATCAATATCAAGTCATTCTGATTTTGCTTTCAAAAATAAAAGCCCTTTCAAATTGTCCATAATTGACCTAACTTTCAGTGATTTCAAAATGCTCTAAAATGGAAAATTCTTGTTTCCACAGGGTAATTCCACTTTAGATCAACAGTATACAACCCCACAGTGACACCATATCAATATCAAGTCATTCTGATTTTGCTTTCAAAAATAAAAGCCTTTTCAAATTGTCCATAATTGACCTAACTTTCAGTGATTTCAAAATGCTCTAAAATGAAAAATTCTTGTTTCCACAGGGTAATTCCACCTTAGATCAACAGTATACAACCTCACAGTGATACCATATCAATATCAAGTCATTCTGATTTTGCTTTTCATAGTAATGGCCCTTTGAAATTGCCGATATTTGACTTAATCTCCTAACGATTCAAAATGCTCTAAAATGAAAAATTCTTGTTTCCACAGGGTAATTCCACCTTAGATCAACAGTATACAACCTCACAGTGATACCATATCAATATCAAGTCATTCTGATTTTGCTTTCAAAAATAAAAGCCCTTTCAAATTGTCCACAATTGACCTAACTTTCTGTGATTTCAAAATGCTCTAAAATGGAAAATTCTTGTTTCCACAGGGTAATTCCACTTTAGATCAATAGTATACAACCTCACAGTGATACCATATCAATATCAAGTCATTCTGATTTTGTTTTCAAAAATAAAAGCCCTTTCAAATTGTCCACAATTGACCTAACTTTCAGTGATTTCAAAATGCTCTAAAAAGGAAATTTTCTGTTTCCACAGGATAATTTCACTTTAAATCAACAGTATACAACCTCACGATGTTACCATGTCAATTTCAAGTCAGTCTGATTTTGCTTTTCAAAATAAAAGCTTTTTCAATTTGCCCATATATGACTTACTCTTGGAGCGAATTCAAAATGCTCTAAGATGGAAAATTGCTGTTTCCACAGCATAATTCCACTTTAGATCAATAGTATCCAACCCCACAGTGATACCATATCAATATCAAATCAGTCTGATGTTGCCTTCCAAAATAAAAGACTTTTCAAATTGCCGATATACGACCTACTCTTTTAAAGAATTCAGAACGCTCTAAAAATGAAACTTGCTCTTTCCACAGGATGAATCCATGTTAGATCAAAAGTGTACATCCACACCATGGTACTACTTCAATTTCAAGTCATTCTGATTTTGCCTTCCAAAATAATGACCTGTTGAAAATGCCAATAACTTACCTAACTTTCAGTGATTTCGGAATGCTCTAAAAAGGAAATTTTCTGTTTCCACAGAATAATTTCACTTTAAATCAACAGTATACAACCCCACAGAGATACGATGTTAAGATCAAGTCACTCTGATTTTGCCTTCCAAAATAAAAGTATTTTCAAATTGCCCATAGACGACCTACTCGTTTAACGATTTCAAAATGCTCTTAAATTGAAAGATGCTGTTTCCACAGGATAATTCCACTTTAGATCAACAGTATCCAACCCGACAGTAAAACCATGTAAATTTTATGTTGGTCTGATTTCGCCTTTCAAATTAATGGCCCGTCGAATTTGTCCATATGTGATATACTCTTTCAATTATTTCAGAATGTTTTAAAAATGAAA
Source organism: Astatotilapia calliptera (assembly GCF_964374335.1). NCBI lineage: Eukaryota > Metazoa > Chordata > Actinopteri > Cichliformes > Cichlidae > Astatotilapia > Astatotilapia calliptera. The sequence continues at coordinate 16,387,094 of NC_137439.1, forward strand.
ATTGCTGTTTCAACACATATTGGGTTTTCATTTTGAAAAGCAAAATCAGACTCAATTGATTATGACAGAATTGAATCATAAAGATGATGTAAAAGGAAGCTGAAATTGCCACTAGGTTGTAATTGATAGTACGTTTATATTTTAAGTCTGTGGAAAGATGTCATGGTTGGTTTGCAAGCTGTTTTGTAATTTCTTTATTTAGAATGACATCTTTCCACAGACTTAAAATATAAACGTACTATCAATTACAACCTAGTGGCAATTTCAGCTTCCTTTTACATCATCTTTATGATTCAATTCTGTCATAATCAATTGAGTCTGATTTTGCTTTTCAAAATGAAAACCCAATATGTGTTGAAACAGCAATTTTCATTTTTAAAACATTCTGAAATAATTGAAAGAGTATATCACATATGGACAAATTCGACGGGCCATTAATTTGAAAGGCGAAATCAGACCAACATAAAATTTACATGGTTTTACTGTCGGGTTGGATACTGTTGATCTAAAGTGGAATTATCCTGTGGAAACAGCATCTTTCAATTTAAGAGCATTTTGAAATCGTTAAACGAGTAGGTCGTCTATGGGCAATTTGAAAATACTTTTATTTTGGAAGGCAAAATCAGAGTGACTTGATCTTAACATCGTATCTCTGTGGGGTTGTATACTGTTGATTTAAAGTGAAATTATTCTGTGGAAACAGAAAATTTCCTTTTTAGAGCATTCCGAAATCACTGAAAGTTAGGTAAGTTATTGGCATTTTCAACAGGTCATTATTTTGGAAGGCAAAATCAGAATGACTTGAAATTGAAGTAGTACCATGGTGTGGATGTACACTTTTGATCTAACATGGATTCATCCTGTGGAAAGAGCAAGTTTCATTTTTAGAGCGTTCTGAATTCTTTAAAAGAGTAGGTCGTATATCGGCAATTTGAAAAGTCTTTTATTTTGGAAGGCAACATCAGACTGATTTGATATTGATATGGTATCACTGTGGGGTTGGATACTATTGATCTAAAGTGGAATTATGCTGTGGAAACAGCAATTTTCCATCTTAGAGCATTTTGAATTCGCTCCAAGAGTAAGTCATATATGGGCAAATTGAAAAAGCTTTTATTTTGAAAAGCAAAATCAGACTGACTTGAAATTGACATGGTAACATCGTGAGGTTGTATACTGTTGATTTAAAGTGAAATTATCCTGTGGAAACAGAAAATTTCCTTTTTAGAGCATTTTGAAATCACTGAAAGTTAGGTCAATTGTGGACAATTTGAAAGGGCTTTTATTTTTGAAAACAAAATCAGAATGACTTGATATTGATATGGTATCACCGTGGGGTTGTATACTATTGATCTAAAGTGGAATTACCCTGTGGAAACAAGAATTTTCCATTTTAGAGCATTTTGAAATCACAGAAAGTTAGGTCAATTGTGGACAATTTGAAAGGGCTTTTATTTTTGAAAGCAAAATCAGAATGACTTGATATTGATATGGTATCACTGTGAGGTTGTATACTGTTGATCTAAGGTGGAATTACCCTGTGGAAACAAGAATTTTTCATTTTAGAGCATTTTGAATCGTTAGGAGATTAAGTCAAATATCGGCAATTTCAAAGGGCCATTACTATGAAAAGCAAAATCAGAATGACTTGATATTGATATGGTATCACTGTGAGGTTGTATACTGTTGATCTAAGGTGGAATTACCCTGTGGAAACAAGAATTTTTCATTTTAGAGCATTTTGAAATCACTGAAAGTTAGGTCAATTATGGACAATTTGAAAAGGCTTTTATTTTTGAAAGCAAAATCAGAATGACTTGATATTGATATGGTGTCACTGTGGGGTTGTATACTGTTGATCTAAAGTGGAATTACCCTGTGGAAACAAGAATTTTCCATTTTAGAGCATTTTGAAATCACTGAAAGTTAGGTCAATTATGGACAATTTGAAAGGGCTTTTATTTTTGAAAGCAAAATCAGAATGACTTGATATTGATATGGTATCACTGTGGGGTTGTATACTGTTGATCTAAGGTGGAATTACCCTGTGGAAACAGGAATTTTCCATTTTAGAGCATTTTGAATCGTTAGAAGATTAAGTCAAATATCAGCAATTTCAAAGGGCCATTACTATGAAAAGCAAAATCAGAATGACTTGATATTGATATGGTATCACTGTGAGGTTGTATACTGTTGATCTAAAGTGGAATTGCCCTGTGGAAACAGCAAAATTCTATTTAAGAGCATTTTGAAATCACTGAAAGTTAGGTCAATTATGGACAATTTGAAAAGTCTTTTATTTTGGAAGGCATAATCAGAATGACTTGATATTGATATGGTGTCACTGTGGGGTTGTATACTGTTGATCTAAGGTGGAATTATCCTGTGGAAACAGGAATTTTCCATTTTAGAGCATTTTGAAATCACTGAAAGTTAGGTCAATTGTGGACAATTTGAAAGGGCTTTTATTTTTGAAAGCAAAATCAGAATGACTTGATATTGATATGGTATCACCGTGGGGTTGTATACTGTTGATCTGGAGTGGAATTACCCTGTGGAAACAGGAATTTTCCATTTTACAGCATTTTGAAATCACTGAAAGTTAGGTCAATTATGGACAATTTGAAAAGGCTTTTATTTTGGAAGGCATAATCAGAATGACTTGATATTGATATGGTGTCACTGTGGGGTTGTATACTGTTGATCTAAGGTGGAATTACCCTGTGGAAACAAGGATTTTTCATTTTAGAGCATTTTGAAATCACTGAAAGTTAGGTCAATTATGGACAATTTGAAAAGGCTTTTATTTTTGAAAGCAAAATCAGAATGACTTGATATTGATATGGTGTCACTGTGGGGTTGTATACTGTTGATCTAAAGTGGAATTACCCTGTGGAAACAAGAATTTTCCATTTTAGAGCATTTTGAAATCACTGAAAGTTAGGTCAATTATGGACAATTTGAAAGGGCTTTTATTTTTGAAAGCAAAATCAGAATGACTTGATATTGATATGGTATCACTGTGGGGTTGTATACTGTTGATCTAAGGTGGAATTACCCTGTGGAAACAGGAATTTTCCATTTTAGAGCATTTTGAATCGTTAGAAGATTAAGTCAAATATCGGCAATTTCAAAGGGCCATTACTATGAAAAGCAAAATCAGAAAGAATTTATTTGATATGGTATTACTGTGAAAAAGACTGCGGTTGGAAAGTGTTGATACAAAGTTCAAATAGTATTTGGAAATACGACTTTTGCTTTTAAGAGCATTATGAATTCATTGAAAGAGTAGTTCAAAAATGAAGATTCACAGGGCTTTTACTTTGAAATCCAAAATAAGATGGCCTTGACAGGGCACAATTAGGGTACAAGGCTGTGTCATGTAGATGTAACATTAGAGTTTCTAAAAAAAAAAAAAAAGCCTAAATTATATGTTATTATGTTCTTAACATATCTGTTAATTCACTCGAAGTTGGCTTTTATTTTGAAATCCGGTTTCCACATCCATTCCCGTAATACTTTGAATACACAGGGAACGTAAAATCAACTGGAGGCTGGCTTGACTGCAAGTCTCGAATTGGAGGCTGGCTTGACACAAGTTATCCAGGCTAGACGCCTCCGTTTGCTAACATCGATACACAAGCCGCTCATGTTGCTTCCAGGTTGGGAAAGAATGAAAAGATAAACCATTTTCAACCTTATTCTCTTGCCGGTCGTGCGATCGAACATTGCAGCCGACCACACAGCAAATACGAACCGTGGCTGTTGTGTGTGCTCCCTTTTCACTTGCGCTAGACCCCCAAAATGGCGGATCGGGCCAAAATCCTTTCCACGCCCACCCCCGTGACATCACGCTCCAAAGCCCTATAGTACATTCACGTAGTTGTAAACAGCATGATAATATATTAAGTAATCCAAAGTATTCAGAATACATTATAGAATACATTTTGGGGCATGTATTCTATAATCTGTCGTGTAATACATTTTAAAAGTAACCTTCCCAACACTGACTATAGTCTACAGCCCACAGGAGTATTCGTTTGTTATGTACACATGGTTAAGTTCTCTTGTGGCAACTGATGAATTGAAACAAATGAGCATTGTTGTATGTGCACTGAGCGACAGAGCAACAAAACATTACCTGTCCTTTTATTAACTACAGAAGTAGTGGTAGTCATTAGCCGCTAGCTAACTGGGTAAGGGTGTCAGAGGTTTGTAGCTCTTATTATAATTACGATATTCAAACACACACACACACACACACACACACACACACACACACACACACACACACACACACACACACACACACACACACACACACACACAGTATTTTAAAGAAAATACAGATTATATTAGATTTATATTTCAAATATAACAAAATGATGATTCTTCAGCAGAAAAATTATTGTATCTCTACGGTTTAAATATTGTACAAATTGAATCATCATAAATACATTATTTTATATTTATTGCTTTTTTTTAATTTTTATTACTTTATTTTTATATAAAAAGGGAAGAATTCTGGATCAGCATCATGATCGAAACTTTTGGCCATAGTATATACAGTGTTCTGGAGAAGGTATAAAATGTCACTGTATGCGCATGCGTGTGTGCACTTGTTTAATCAGCTACCATCTTTCCTATGGACTTTTTAATGTCTACAGTCACAGATCGACAGCAACATTTTACCCCATCAGGTGAAACATAGGCTATGTTTGCTTTGCATTGACCCCACCTGATGACAGTGATACAGTATGACGCGATTCCATATTAGATTCTTGATGAATTTGGATTGTTGTTGTTCAGCCTGGTTATATGTGACCCTTTTTAACTTGTTTTGTGATGCTCTCCTTGTAATTGCATATGTATGCAATTTGCGGGGTGGGGGTGGGGGGTGGGGGGTTGTCTCCCCTCTCTCAAAACATACAACTCAGACGGCAGGTATCAGGAAAATGAGGACAAGTGGGTTGGACATTGACATCAGCTGTTGTTCTAGTTCATTCTATTAAGAAAACAAGTTCGACTCGGGTAATTTTCTGCACAAGAGATAAAAAAGGTTTGGGTCATGACTTTATTGTTTTGAATTCCGAGATTAAACCCCACTGGCTGAGCAGGTGACCATATTCTATACAGCTCAATGTTGGCCCTTTGCTGTGTGTCTTTCCCTGTTATCACTCCCCTCTTTTCTATATACTTTTGACTGCTGCACTATCAAAATAAAGAAGCTGGCACCTGGGAGGAGTCAGTTCAGTTATAGATAATGCAAATGACAAAACAGACCATGTGGCTTGCAGATGTGTGCAGTTCTGCATGGCAATGGGTAAAACTGAAGAAGATACAAAGCCCTAGAAATAACAAATATAACAAATCAAATCAAAGAAAACAAGAGAACTCCATATGAAACTCTTTGCTAACCTCAACAAACCAGACTAAATGCACAGATATACATATGTAATGAGACCAGTACAAATGCAATACACATGTAGACTTATTCCAATTAAAGACTTGTTCACAGAGTAACAAAGTGTGCAGAAGCAGAATCAAAAAAAATTTCAAAAATCTGAAATTTTAACAACAAAAAAACAAATCTGTTTTCTCTCCATTGTGTATCCAGCCTCTTGCCCTATAACAGCTGGAAAAGGCTCCAATTCCACTGCAATCCTGGACTGGATAAATAGAAGGAGATGGACGGCTGGCACTGATTTTCAGAAAAATTCTACTTAATTTGGATATGGAAAATGTAACGGAAAATCTGCAATACATGTGTTCCCATGCTTCATTTTATAAGTCTCCATGTATCATCCAAAGAATTATACAAAAAAAGGTGTTTAAAGATAAGACTTTTGTTTTTATCTGATTGGCTTAATATCTGAGTCTGTATCTGAACTGGACATCTCTGACAGGTTGCATCGTTCCAAATCCGTATCGACTGAGGTCAGTTTCAGGAATCTTCTCATCAGGATTTATCAGCTCAAGTTCAAAATAGACCAACATGAGGAAAACAAACTGTTTCAGCTCATTGGTGGCAAAGAAACGGCCAGGGCACATGGAGACCCCAGATCCCCAGGGCATGGTGTAATATTTTACCTTCTTTCCTGCTTTGTAAAAATCAGTTTTCCTGGTCCCGTCTGGATTCAGGAAGCGGTCATATTTGAATGAATGCGGCTCAGGATGGATCTCTGGGTCATGGTGGACAGAACTGAAAGGAAAGATTGCAATTCTGTCACCCTTGCGAAGTAAATATTCTTGCCCATCAGCCATCTTGAAGGTCATGTCCTTTATCACTGCCCTGGTGAGGAGGGGTGCAGCAGTGAGTCGGAGGTTCTCTTCGACAGCACTGTCCAGGATCGGTGTTTTCAACAGCATTTCACGGGTCAGGTTGACCATAGGACCACCAGGCCGGACCTCCTGTCCAGATTCTTTCAGAACTTTATCCACTTCTTCCTTCACTGCTTTCATGGCTTCTGGGTGTTTCATGAGGAAGAGCAGCAGCCAGAATGAAGAAGGCCCTGTGTTGCTCTGAGAGGCCCAAAGAAGCACAAACATGTATCTGTTTATCATTGACATATCGATGCCCATCTCCTCTTTACCCTGCTGTATGTCCCACACCCAGCCACTGATATTGTCCTTGGTTTTCATTCTCAGTATTGACAGAACATCCCAGAAGTATGCCTTCAACCTCTCTGCAGCCAACTTTTCCATCGGTGGGAGGACCCCATACGCCAGTCTGGGGAAGAGCTGGTCATATTTACGAAACTCCTGAAACAAAGCTTCTGATTCAGCTCTGTCTTTCTCTTTGGCTTTCTCCTCACTTTGTTCTGACTTGGGTGGCACATTGCCAAACAAGGCCAAATATCCAGCTCTGAAAACAACATTGTAGCTGTACCTGAACAGTCCATCTTCTTTCCAGGTCCTGTCCTCTGCAGCTGATCCAATGTTGTGCAACATCATGTTCTGCAAATTACTCATAAAAGACTGGGTCAGTTCTTGCAGACTTTCCCCCTTCAGGTGCTTGTTGCTGGTAATGCGGAGAATACCGTGCCACCCTTCAACAGCTTTATATCCAAACACTCTGTGCGCCAGATGCAGAGCAACCTTTCGAGCGTCCAGTTTGTCCCGACTCTCCTTAATGAATCCCCCAAATGAAAAAGGGTCCTGGACAAATGTAATATAAAACCCTCCCAGCTGTACTGTAAATATATCACCGTGCTTCTTCTTCATTCTCTCTAGGAACTTCAAGGTGTTCCTGCGAAACTCTAAGACATGACCCAACCAAGGAATGAGCCCTTTATCGAGGGGGGGTTCTCCTGGTCGCCGCTGTCTGAACACTCCGAGAAGGTACAGCCCTCCGACCAGACAAGCAAGAAAGCCAAGAAGTATCGGCAGCAGCAGCTCCATGACTGATTCAGTTAACCAGCACAGATTCATCTGAAGGAAAGTTTCAGGCCTGCTATAATGAACAGACCTTTGCTCCTCCCCCAGGATAGGTTTCTGCGAATTTGTTTGGAATTGTTTACTAAAAAAAAAAAAATGTACTTAAGTATCAATTGAGGACACGATTTTCCAATTGTCCTAGAGATTCCCCTCTTTCGAAATCCAAAAGAACATACTGTAGCCTGCAGTGATATTATGTTTATGTTAACAGCTCTATGACAGCAGGTATGAAGAGATTGTGGAGCAATGAGTGCACACTGGCAACAAATATCACTCTAGTTAATCATAAGTAAGAAAAATAAAGTTTTGAGGGGTCAATGGCATTGCATGCTGTTGACACTAGATGCGTGATTCTGGTTTATTTTTTACCAGAATTGTTTAGGAACAGTCAGTCAGTGTTCAAGTAAATTATAACTAAGAAGAAAACTGTCACTGTTCTGGGTAATTTTGACCCAGCTTTTTCGGTTTCTTTTATTTTGGTGTTTTTCTAGATTATGTTCATTATATTTATGTTCTGATTCCTTAGCTATCCTGTGTTGATTATTGTCAATGGAAAATTGTACTAAGTAGCCAGTATAAGCTTTTAGTGATATAAGTTTACATGTGATAGAATACTGCATGATGACCTTTTCCTTGCTTAGAACTGATTGTCCTTTATAAAACGTGTTCTGATTTTTCTATCTGAATCTTCCCCAATTCTGACCTCGCACACACACACACACACACACACACACACACACACACACACACACACACACACACACACACACACACACACGCTCACGTATCAACATTCCACTGAACAAATGTTTTTATTTTTCTTGTGTCTAAATAAAGACAAGTGCAAGAACAGAGCGCTGATCACAGGGCCCCCACTCTCGTGTGAGCGCTCTGCGACCACCCTTGCAAGAAAAATCTGCAGCGTGTGTGTGTCTTCACTCTTAGACTCTCAGCTGAAGAAGTGTCTTTTAGAATAAATCTCTTGACATTTATTATAATTATTCTGATTTAGGCTTTGTTCTCTTGCCCTCATGTTTAGTATAGGTTTAGTTCTGTGCTTAGTCTTCTCTGCTCGTGTGTCCCTCTGTGTAAAGTCCATGTTTCTCAGTCCGCATCTTTGTGAATTGTTTCTGGTTTCCTGTTTTACTTTGAAAGTTCATGTCTCATGTCAGTGTGTTCAGTTTTACTTCTCCCTTGTCTTGTTAACCTAATTTCTCCCAGCTGTGTCTCCCTCCTGTTTCTCATTCCCTGATTACTTCCCTGTGTATATAAGCCCTGTGTTTTCCTGTGCTCTCTGTCGTGTTGTACTTTCTCCATGCTGTGTGTTTGTCGTGGTCCAGTATTCCAGCACCTCTGTTCAGAGTTTTTGTTCTGTTCTTGTGAGTCTTATTTTGAGGAGTTTTTCCAGCAATAAAGCTGCGTTTTCAGTTTAAGTCCTGTCTCTGAGAGTCCTGCATTTTGGGTCCTTTTTCCTGCCTGCCACACAGCCAACCATGAAAAAAACAGGTTTTGACACTAGGCCTGCCAAATGGCCTTATTTTTTTTGCAGAAGAGTTTAGGATAGCTAAATAAAAATATAAAATATCAGCTCATTCGGGCCATGCCTTTTTTCTTTTCAGAGATTAAAATCAGGCACCAGTTTAGTTCTCTGGTTGTGAAGGTGATGATCTACAAGACCGCTGAAATGCATTCGTTCTTTGCTCTGTGTCTTAACGATCAGTCTCTCCCTTTCTCATTGTGCCAAATCTAAAGTTTGGTGGAGGGGAGATTATGATGTGGGGGTGATTCTCAGGAGTTGGGCTTTCCCCCGTAAATCCAGTGGAAAGAACGCAAGAATGCTCAAAAATTCCCCTAAACACATTCCTAAACAATATGGCAAGCCTTCCCAGGGGAGTTAAATTAATATTAAACCCTATTTATCAAGAATAGGATGTCACTCACGTTCATATGAGTGGGAAGACAGACCAGCAAATACTTTTGGCAGTATGGTGTATCTGCAAACACAGTAGTATATGTGAGGGGGCAAACTCCTCAAGATGGGTGGTGACCATGGTGGCCATTTAGAAGTCGGCCATCTTGGATACAACTTTGTTTTTTCAATAGGAAGAGGACCATGTGACACATCAAACTTATTGGTAATGTCACAAGAAAAACAATGGTGTGCTTGGTTTCAACGTAACTTTATTCTTTCATGAGTTATTTACAAGTTTCTGACCACTCATAAAATGTGTTCAATGTGCTGCCCATTGTGTTGGATTGTCAATGCAACCCTTGAGGAGGACTTTAATATCACCAACCATTCCCATGTTATTACGGTGTATCCATATAAATGGCCCACCCTTTATTTATTATCATTGTCGCAGGTACAACAAAATTAAACGTGGTCTCTGATCAGTGCATCATCCATAGAAATATAAAAATATAAAAAAACAAAATTGAATAAAATCAATGAAAAAAATACTTAAAGTGCTAAAAAAAATAGTATGAGCAAACATTCACATACATTCCCACACATGCTTCAGGCAGTGCATAGATCATTATAAAAGTGGTGTGATTTTTTCAGAAGCAGCATTCAGACATGTTATTGCGGTTGGGTAAAAGCTGTGTTTGAGTCCATTTGTCATTACACTGATTGCTCTGTACTGTGTGCCCGAGGGCAACAGTTCAAACAGGGAGTGTGGGGTATCTTTTATTATGTTCTGAGCTTTTTTAATACAGCGGGTATTATGAAGATCTTCCAGTGTGGGGAGAGGGCAGCCAGTGATCCTTTGAGCGGTGTTAATGACCCCTTTGGAGTGCTTTCCTCTGAGCCACCGTGCAGCTAGATGCAATAGATTATTACACACTCGATGGTGGCTCTGTCGAAGGACAGAAAAAAAGTTTGTTGCTTTCTGCTTTTTTTGTATTCTGTTCTTTTTGCCAATAAAAATACACTCTGAGTTTCAGTCTGTCGTCACTGTCTGCAATTGGGTCCACGCTCTCTCCACTCCACGGATCTGCCAGCGAAGGCGTGACAAGTCCTTCATTCTGGTTTATTTTCACCAGAATTGGACATCAACATCACATGTTGTTCTAGCAAATTATAACTAAGAAGTAAACAGGTTTTAACACTGTTTACTTGAGGACATAGTTTTTATTTAGTGAAAAATTTCCAGAAACCCATCCTGCGTGCTGGGGGAGGAGCAAAGGTCTGCTCATTAAAGCAGGCCTGAAACTTTCCTTCCTTCCACTACCATGGAGACTATATTTTTGGTAGCGTTTGAATGAACGTCAATCTTTCTGTTTGTAAACATGATGGCTTAAAAAACTTTCAGTGATTTCTGAAAGTATTTAGAATGTGGTCATATTAACAGTCCATTTGTCTTATGTCCAATGAGATCTTTAACTTCATCCTATTGATTTAAGATTTTGGTTTAAAATGGACTAAATGTCTAAGTGTTGGGTGTAAAAATCATATTAATGAATGTTTCAGGTATTTATTAAAGCTGTGAGGGGATCAAATGCACAACAACACACACAGAGGAAGTGACTTTATACCCCAAATTCCACTATATTGTTACATAACACACAGCCTTGTGTTTAAAATCTTACATATAAAACCTTGTTAAGCAAGATTTTTTTGGTCTAAATCTTGCTTTGTTGTTTCGTTGCCTTAAGGCATAGTAGACCTACATAGATTTTTTTAATGATTTAATCTTATATGTTAAGCACATTGAGTTTACTTGGAATGAAATGTGCTATATAAATTAAATTCACATTACCATTGTAAATACAGGTCTCATTTAGAAACTCAAAAGTGCCTCAATAGTTTGAAGAAAGGAGAGGTTAACTTCACTCTCACACTATGTTTTACAAGCTCCTTGAGGGTTAAAATATTTAGTGTTGTTTATTGCTGAGCACACACATCAGAGATCTGCTTGCTATATGCTCTGTTTTGGTGTTTAGATCTATTTCAACTGTAGGGAACAATACTCACCTAAAAGTGGTCATAATTATCAAAGCAAAGCAAGGAGGTTCAGATTTCAGATGCAGTTCTCACATCAGGAGTACATTTCCCAATCCATGTTAGTCCTTCTCTTTGAGTCTCACTGCTATTGTTTTTACACCTATTTCACATTGTAATCTAAGGAGTTTGGAAAGAAAAGCATCTAGACTACACAGACCTGGCTGACTGAGAACCTTCACGGACCTATTTCACATTGTTTTTTATTTATCTATTACACCTTAATTTCAAACAAAACGTCTGCTGAGATTAACATCTCTTAAACTAAGCTTAGCATCAACACATATACACATAAAACAAAGAATTTACACAGGCAAGAAAAGAGATCACCCAGTAAGACTTTATACATAAAAAATATACTTTAGGCTAAATGTAGGGCAAAAAAACACATCATAAAGTACACAGTAATGTCTACAGGACAAAACATTTGAATTGAAAAAGAAAAAAGCTGACACATTTGCTGTCACAAGCTTTAGGTATGAACAGAAATATCATATGTTATAAACATGTAATATTTTAGAAACAGGTAGAAATGGAGGCCACAGTTCTGCAAGCCTGACTGCTCGTCACTGCTTTTGTGTCCTTTTGAAGTTTAGGATCTGGCTGCTGGACTGGGGTCAGCAGTTGTTTCTGTCTTGAACACAAATTTTTTCCTTTCTCTCCGCTCAGAGTGCCGTCACTATTATGACAAAAAAGCAGGGCCCTATCGGACGGTTTTAAAGAAGCTGTGCCAATGATTCCACACCAGTCAATAATTCGATTATTCCTTTGCCTGTGTTTCACATCTGCATTAATTTGTATGAACTGTGGCTTGGTAGTTCTTACCCAACCTCAGGGTTAATGTACTCCTAGTGCTGGTCCCAAGCCTAGATAAATGGGAGAATTGCACATCTAAATCCACCCGATCTGGCAGCTAGTTGGGAAATAGGTAAGCAGCTGCCACCAGGTTTTAGTTCTTGTTTAACCTTTCTGACAGAAAAAAAGACAAAAAGAAAAGCTACTGAGGAGGAATTAACATGAGGCACATATATATTTCAAAGTATTATTGTTATTAAAGCTCAGGACATTTACATACTTAATCACAATTTCTTCAGCTTAAAACAACACAAAGTGATAAGTGTTATCTGCAGAGATAATCCGATTACTTTTTTCAAGTAATGAGTAAAGTAAGGGATTACTATTGCAAAAAAGGTAATTCGATTACCGTTACTTTCCCGTAAGCACGCTGCGATACTGCATTACTAAAACCGTGATTTTTTTGCGAGAGTGTCTCATTTCAATGACGTAAGCGAGTGCGACGTTCGTGACAACAGCTGTGTGCAGATCAACAATGGATAATATATCGAGTGCGGCGAGAGTATGAGCGTGCAGCGTTTAAAGCGTGGAAGTACTGACCTTACTTTGAGTTTAATTCCGTAAAAAGTGACAAAAACATTAGCGTCCATCGTGCGTGGGAAGATAACTTCTTTTTACAGCGAAAAAACCCCCCTAAACTTCCAAGCAAGCACCGAGTGCGCTACCACGGGAATGTGAAATTCACAGAGAAACTCGTGGATTCTTCCACTGACATAAAGGCTGCGACACACCTGCACCAGGGCAAACATCCGCCTGCCCCACTCCTTACTCAACTCCTGCTCAACAGATAAAAAATAGAGCAACAGGACCGCTGAGTCTTTGATGTTATTTATTTTCTGCTGTGTTTTACTTACTTCTATTTGAAAGAGTGAGTGTAAACACAAAAAAACTATTTTATTTTATGTGCTGGAATGTGCAGAAAATAGGTTTAAATGTTAAACAAATTTCTTCCAGTCAGAGAATGTTGCACATAATTTAATTTTTGCTTGATGCATAAAGTTAAAATATTAAAACTAATAAAACAAGTTTTAAAAAGAGACTTCTTCATTTGATTACATTTTAGTAGAATCGGGCTGAAGGATCTATCGCTTTATTACCTATTCAGGTTCTAAATCATGTTTTTAAAAAGTAACTAAGAAACTAAGTAACTAATTACTTACTAAAGTAACAGGATTACTTTTGGGGGGAAGTAATCACTAATTAGTTACTGATTACTTTTTTCAAGTAACTTGACTAACACTGGTTATCTGCTGTTTTAACCAGCAGATAACAGTTTATAATTTGGGGAAGTAATCTGACTCATGCACCCACAAATATTTCTTAGGTTTAATGTTAACTGATAAATCTCTCAGTAAGTTAAATAGGCCTGTTCCTGGAAACAAAATAAACTGTCGATGGTCATGGCAATAGAGGCACATGAGCCGGGAACAATGGGGCCTTTGGCAGGATGCTGCTTTCCTGAGTGTCCTGCCTGTACTTGGTGGTGAGGGGTTTTGGATAAAAAGGCCCCTATTGTCTTGCTCATCCTTCTTCTGAGCTTTAGCAATGAAAGGATGCTTCTGGATGCCTGCCCAGCGTGCGTTACTATAAATTCTAAACACACTTTCTTCTTTACCCACATGGACAGGTAGGTGCAAGTCTTTTATTGTCCTTTGACTGTAGTGCTGTGGATTATGCTGAACATTAGTTTTAAAGCTTAAAAATTAATTTATGCATCAGTAGACGGGAAATCAGTGAGTGCCTCCCATTGATCCCCTCAGAATAAGTCAATTCTTTTTTTCTTTTTTGTACTTTATAGCTTTTTTGGCTTCATTAAATAGGAGACAGGAAAAAAGACACGCTGTGGAAGAGAGCCAAAGATGAATAATAACTACTGATAACCAGACTTTGGCAAAGTGGTGACACATCTGAATAACTTGCAGTTATGCATAATTGTTTGAACTGATGATCTGGGATTCTGCAGTTTTTTTTAGAAAATGCTTCAAGTGACCTTTTCAACTTGTGCACAACAAGTTCTCCTTCTTACGTCTTTGCTGAGTTCATTGTGTCCCATTGTTCTGAGTATTAGTCAATCGAGTGAATGTTATCAAATTAACCATTACCAAGAGAAAAAACATCCGCTGGCCTTCTCAAGTTAAAAGACGTTGTAGAAAATTAGTTCCTTCACCTATTGTGAAGGATCAGGTGATAAGTTGGGGCCTGATAATTCAAAATCTTGTATGTGAGGAGAAGGGCTTCAAGCTTCTATTGGGCAGTAACCTTCATGATAGTTCTCCAGTTTTCTTGAAGGATTTTAAAAGCTCTTCTTTGGGTGTCGGCTGTTTTTTGTTCTATCCTCTGGCAAGATGATTGTACACTTCTTAAATAATAATACTGATAATGTTTTGGGGAGGTCAGTCCATGACTGATAGTTTTCCATTGTGTGTTTTTCTGTCCTCGTATGCTTTACTGGATTGGTAGTGTTTGAGATCATTGTGATGCTGAAAAATTAAGCTGTTGTCAGTTAAATGCTTACATACATGGTGGATCAAAATCTGACGGTATCTTTTTGGGCTCATAATTCCATCATTTTTTTTACAAGATCCCCAACACCACCGTAGTTTTGTCTCCACTTTACGGTAACATATTTGAGTCACTGTTGCCAGCGTCATACCGTGACACCGTGTTATGGTAAGTTACCGTTCTTCAGGATGATACTGTTGCTGTTGTGCTATAATAGTCTTGGAAAAATTATGCACTGTAGCCTCTTTTACGGTGATAGTGACGCCAGTGAGATACCGTTATGCCTTTTGTCGTCAAAAGGCAAAGTAACATCATACTGTGGTTAAGAAATTGATACACTACCGTTTATTCACGCTATGTGACTGTTACCATGCTTCAAGGTGCAATATATTTACTTTGGCTGAAATGGAACCAAAGACTGAACTATATTTTACCAATGACTGTAGACACTGCTGTTGTACTTCTCTGCTGGCCTCTTCTTTACACTGATTTTCAATACTGAAATGGTCTCACTTCCACCAAGATCATTTCTTTTTGAGGTGTCAGTGAACAACTGATGGACCGACTGCAGGGCTAGCTGCATCTCTCAGGTCCTGTGTCAGAGCTTTTAAAGACATTACTTTCGGATACTCTTCATCTGCTGTAGTTTTCTAGGCCTGCCACTTGTTCTTTTGTCCTCCACACATCCAATTTCCTCTGATTTTTAGGAACACACTATGAAAAGTACTGAGATGTGACAAGTTTGCACATTGGGAATCACTTGTTGATGGAAAAATACTATTTTATACCAGGTGAATTACCTTATCTTTTTTTATATTTGATATATTCAACAAAAGAAATGGGATAAAAATATGTGTTTTGCAAGAGGCTACTAATAACAAAGTGCCTAAAGATACAACTTAAAAGGGAGTCTCTTTACATTTTCTGTTTATGTGTAGACACAACACCGTTCATCCCTGCTTCAGGTATCTTTTTATGCTTGAAGGCTTCATTGGTGAGTGTTACATGGCTTTAATGACCCCAGAAAGTTTGGCTCCTTAGAAGTAAAATATGAAGATGATGAGAGAGATGAGATAGCCTTTATTTGTCAACTGCAGTTGCCCACAATCGAGATGACAGACCTTGCCAACCGTACATACAATACACACACATCACATTGGGGAGACGGGTCACGGGAAAAAAAAACATTGAAATGTGTAACACAAAAGGATAATCTAGGAATGCACAGATATCAACACACCATAACACAATAAAACACAGACAAGCAACATGGGAGAATATTCCAGTGTGTACAGCTGGATCTGGGACCGCTGCAATCTTCAATCGCGCCTCCAGCTGGTGCGCTGTCCATGGGAGGTAAGCATGGGAGGAGGCGTTAGATTCGGGGGAGGGTTGGTGATAGTATCAGTATCACTGTACATGTTTCGTGCGTGTGTGTGTGTGTGTAGGTGGCCTTGATGGAGGGACAAAGAGTTCTGACAACAATCTGTTATAATGGGAAGAATTTTTTGTTCCAGTCCGCTTCGACCCTGGCAGGTCTTCAGCTGGCGCCAGTGGGATAGCCACATGAGTAAAGATGGTGAATGTTTGAGTTAGTGCGAACAACTGCATCCAATTTTTATAGTTGGTCTAATGTCCGTCACTGGTCACCAATTCTCTCAATTCCCTTAATTCCTGTTCTTCTTCTCCAAGATCTTATCCATATTGTGTTCATTAACACAGTCTTACTCACAGCCTTGCCCATCGTCTATCATGTCGGCCAGCTTTATGGGATTTTGAACAGCTGTAGCCGCTTCTTGTTCTTCGACAAGCCAAGTCCGAGCCAGCTCCAATCAGCCAGAACTCTGTTATCGTGGTTCCGAATTGGTAGATGTCATTCAATGTCCTCCACCAAGAGTGTCGCCAGACACACGACGCAACTGACCATCGAATATCCAGCAGCAACCGTCCCCGCAGGACAATCGGGCACTCCCAAACCCAGGAGGGTGTGAATTTTGTTATGGGACCAGTTGATCAAATCCATAATTCTTTAGGTATTAGACAACAAAGACTGAGAAACTATTTGAGGGTTAGAGTTAGACGAGACTAGACGAAGACATAGAAGCAGCAGCAGGGAAGATAAGGGAGGGAGAGGGTGAAAGATGCGTCCGAATCCTCGGAGAGCCAAAGAGAGAAATGAGACATGACTCAAAACCTTTTCACAGTACTGTTACTTCAATATTTTGTGCTATATTGCAGTTCCTACTTTTCTTAAACAGAAAAACTGAACAACAAGAAAAAAACAATAGTGCAGAAATGTGGGGAGTTTCTCAGGGAAGCAATGTGTGAAAGCCTGAAAAAGCACGCAGTCATGCCTAACAACCTCGCTTGCTCTACTCTAAATCTAAATGTTGATTGCTAGGCAGTCTCTGCAGGGATTTCCGTCTGAAGTTTTTGTGCCATGTTAACATAGACTGTGATAGAAAATAATAACATCAATTTCAACTGTTCTGCACTCCTTGGTATATAATCTGATGCATTAAATGCCTTAAAATATTCTTCCAGAGCCCTCCGTAAAAGATTTAGTCGTTAACTCTGGAACAGGTTATTTTTATTGTTTGCACACGCTTTCAAAGTTCTTAGAGAAACAGGGCTGCTAGTATTCCACCTAATCAAAGCCTAAATAGGTCAGTCACCTGTTTGCCTTAGGTTGTGCAACAGTCAAACACCTTTTAAATGTCTGTTAAGAGTTCAGCAGGAGTCAAACTTGGTGTGTTTTAAATGAGTACATGCTTGCCATCTAGTGGCTAATAATGGCAATGCCAGAAGGATAAAATGAACAAGTTTTAACACATGTAGTTGTTCAAATCTAAAAAAATATGAATACTACTGTACACTTAACATGCATTCAGTGGTATAATGAATAGCTGCATGAATAGTTGCATATTTACTTGGTAACAATCACAGTGACCTTGAAGGTTAATATTCTCCGGAGTAGATTAACTTTTCTTATCACAAGATTAAGACTTTAATTGTTATATGTGTTAAGTACTATAGTACTATACAATGTAACCATAGGTGGAGTTATGATCCTGATTGTATTAATTTACAACATTAGAAGATTAAAGTTTTTTTTAAAAAGTATCTTGCTGTTATCTGAGGATGTCCTGCAGCGTTGCTATCAGTGTCTGGAGTTCACTCAGTTAGAGAAAGGCAACGGCACTAAGATGCCCAGAAGAAGGAAGGAGCTGCCTTAACATACCCCTGATAGTGCAAATGAACCCTGACTAGGTCTGCTGCTCCTTTGAGCTTGCCCCAGCTCATTCCCTGACATAGACATTTAAGACAAGATAACGTCAAAGATCAAGGCCTCACAGCTCTGCAAGCAAAGCACTGTTATTTCAATTCTTTCTTTTTGATGGCTAGTTGTGAGTTGGATTGTATTGCTCTGATGGAAAACCTAATCAGAAAGTCATCATATGAATAACGGTGGTCAAGTTACACAGTGAATGTCGTTATGTTTATACATTGAATTTTACAATATTAGTCAAAGTTTTTATGTTGCTACCATTTTTTTATAAAATGTTGGTTTAAAATGGAGCACTGTAACAAAAAATAATTTCCCCCAGGGATCAATAAAGTATTCTGATTCTGATTCTGATTCTGATTAAAATTCGGTTATCTTTCAGAATTTAACACTGAAACTCTGTATTAGGTTATAGCTTACAAACAGACCTATGAGCTCATGCCCATGGAGGAGGTATCTGTCAATACTTCCTCAACAGTATCGGTCAGAATAAACACACATGATCACCTAATCAGTTGTTACACAAATCAAGGTTAAGTTCAAGGTCATATTTCACAAGAATCTCTGCTCCTCCCAGGGCACTGGCCAGATTTTTGTGAAACCTGCACTCAGTAATCTCCCAGTGTGTTTTCATCCAAACTGTGCCTGAGATAAAGGTCAAGGTCAAGGTCATTTTATGGATACTAACCTGTGAACTGTGAGGGATTGTGAACTGGATAACCTACGATTTCATTTCTTTTCTTGTTTAAGACGGCAAATTTTCTTCTGCTTTCCAAACTTTTCAGCTGCTTTGTTTTCTTCTATAGGGCTCTATAGCTCTTTTGGTTAATAAAGATTACTCTGTGTTAAGATGTGTTACTCACTTTCAAATTTAACTAGACAACTGGTTCCATGCAAATATTTTTATTTAAACTCAAATCAAATTACATATCTGAGAAGATTTAACTAAAAACATTGCATAATTCATCCGTGTCACATTCACCACAGCCATACAGTCAGTTCTACAGGTGAGAATAGTTCAATATTGTAAACTACCTAATGAGACAACTACTAATGAGTTAATTTTTAACTGGCAATGAAGGCTGGCCTGATATAGCTCTGAAGTTTACATAATAATAATGTTTTAATCTTCCCCCTATAGATCAATGGGAGTGTGGATATATTATCTCTGTTAGTAATAGAGCTCTTTAAAATCCCTGTGACTGCCAGATTTGCTGCAGTGTTGCATGCTATTTGTCATATTTATCTTTAAGTGAATATGGACGTGCATTAAGACGAGAGCTTTTACCTGCATATCGGACTCTTAATGTTTTATTTTCTCTGTTCATTTAACACATTCAAAAATAATAACCAAGTCGACACTTTAATATTGAAACTAAACAAATATGAACTTTCACTTCCTTTGTCAGCGTAATGTAATGCACACTCAATACGAGTTGCTTTGCTCATGTGTGGGGGACGCAGAGCCCTGTCTGAGGGAAGTTGTTGGCATCCTCCTCAAGGCTTTTCATGCAGTCGCTTCAGTGGAGTCCAGCCTTAGTGAAACTGGCACGGGACGCACTCACCCCGGGGGTAGGAGATGCTCAGCTGAGAAACTGGGAGAAAAATGAACAAATGCGATGGGACTGCCACCACTCTCAGGCTGCCTGTGGGACAGCCCTTCACAGCCTGGTAAGAGTAGTTTAATGATAGTGGTAGCAGAGGATCAGAGAGGAGGAGTCCAAGAGCCAAGTTGCATGTTTTTGCTCGGGTGTCTTGTGTCACTCTTTTCTCCCAGAGGGTGGGACACATCCAAGTCACATGGTGGAGCTCGATCTGTTACATAAACACAGACCTTCACAGCCCCCAGTCTACTCGCATCAACTTTGTTCAGTAAATACATGCGGATAAACCTGTTGTGATGTCATCAGCGGCGTCCAAGGACAGTTGTTGAGATGTTCGCTCCTCCATGCTGCATCATTCAGCAGTCACTAGTCCACAAAACTTAAAAGCTTGCAGTGACCTCTTAAGACGTAACCGTCTGCAACTCAAAACTTACATTTATTTGGTTGGAATACTGATGCATGAAGTATAAGTATACAGTATACATGAACCAGGGGCTATGAAAATGGTTATGAAATGGTTTATATAGTGAGTATTCAATTCAGTGTATTTTTAAAACCTTTTTTTAATCTGGTAAATTCATGAGACATTCCAGTGTCTTTCTCTTTATTTTAAGTGATCTGTTTAACATATAACAATAAATATAACCTTAATGAATATTAAACACCCTCTTTTGGCTGTTACATGTGGCCAGTCCTTGTAACAACAGCAAAGTCAAACAATGTCTTACAGGGGAATACTGTAATATTTTCCTGGCTCAGGGCAGTCCAATCAATACTTATCAACATGAACTTCAGTTTCCCAAAGCTAGAACAGTCTGACTTGTCCAAGGACACAATGACTGTGTATCCAAAGCTAAACAGCCAATGGGTTGACTCTATGGGTTGTTTTTATTCAGTAACTTTGTGCATCTCATGCATTTAAATGCACGCAAAAGCTGAGTTTTTATTGTTTGTCACTGCCACTATCAATTTTCATATCATGTCAATTTTTTCTTAATCTTCTGCTGTAAAACCAGTAATCCTGCAAACAGTTATTTATAAATAAAATGAAAAAGGTAATACTCAGGCATATATTTTTGATTACATAAGGTGTTTTAGTAGATAATGGTTCTAATATCTTGACTGAATACATCTGCATATTAATCTCTTCTAATATTCTGAGTGCTTCCTTTGCTCAGAATGTTATGATACCAGAGTGATAAATGCAGTTCACATCAACAGTGAGCAATTTATACAACTGTTGAGGAACATAAACTCTAACTGACTTCAATTTCAAGTCACACAAATGTTCACTTCTTAGCTATCTTCACTGGACCATCTGCGTCTTCTGGATGATGGAAGGACTTTAGAGGGAGAGCAGTGCGTTACAACTTAAAAGCACGTGCTTAATGGTCCCTTAGGGAAAGCACATGTCCAAACGCCAAATGCTCAAGCCATTCCAGAAGCATCCCCTATCTTCTTTTCCTCACTGCTGCACCAGTGGTGCTTGCTACACCGCATCTCCTCAGTCAAATGGAGAGGCGAGCCTTGAAGGCGAGGCCTCTGGAGGAAGGCTCCTACAGGCCCAGATGGCTAGCACTCAAAGATTTATTAAGACCACAAATGACTCAAAAAGAATGAGATTTTAATGCAGACTTCTTTTTTACTGCTATTGTTTTAATCTGGGCATTTATTTTTGTTGGCTTCCTGCGCTCATAATATTGCAACAGTGTTTAAAGACACTGGAGATCAAGAATTTTGCATCATTTCTGAGTTGAAACTGTGATTTGATTGATGGTGGACTTGCTGATGTTGTTGAACGTTATTCTCTGCTTTATAGCTGTACACAGATCATAATTAAAGAGTTATTGGGGATCTGGTGAAAGTAACTTTATAATAATATGGCCAACGTGACAATGACCAGGCACATTTCATTAATGCAAGCCAGACACTAACCAGTTTATCTGTCTTCTATTAAAAGTAGTCGAGTTTAAATCTCTTCCAAAACTTGATGGAAGAATTCTTACTTCTAATCTTCCATGAATCACTTCATCATCTGTATTTTGGTGTTTCATTTCTGAAGCAATTAATGTAATGCACGTGTATGTGTGTGAGATTTCTGTTCATATAGCACAAGTCTTTTTATCATGATAAAATAAAGGCCATTACGTCTCTTTAGTAACAATGTATGCCGCTGCACTTCACAGACCAAGGTGAAAGCTTTAAGTATAAACACCAAGTTGGGAAAAGACGTGTAGCCGCAGCAATGACTGCGACCTGTCCACTGCTTCTATCTGGCCATTTGCCTGGACAGAAGATCTAAATATTATGACACTTGATATAACTGAGCATACCTGCTGGTTACATTCTAGCGGATCTGTATTGAGGCAAGGTGGCTTATATCTCAGTGACACTGCTGTCCTTACACTTACTGGCCTCCCCAAAGTTGTTTTTTCATGACCGTCACCCACTGTAAACTGTTATGTAATTGATAATAGAGAGGTTGCCTGTCTGCATTTATTTTGTTGATATGCTTGTATGTGACAGAAAGAGTGGGATAGAGGAAAATGTAGTGATGTCTTAAATGATCTTTTGAGAGAACTAAAAGTGTTTATCAGTCATTAAAATATAAAGGTGCTAGAAGCTGAGGTGCTTATTGTATGTTGTCGGAAACAGAACGTGATAAAGACGATGACAAAGTGAGAAAAAGTAGAGAAAGAGAGAGAGAGCGATACTTCCATCATCTGTGTTACAAATGTTGCACACGAGCGTTGGGGGGAGGTTGACTGTGTTGAGATTAACGTCCTCCCTCAGCTGGGTGTTCGTTTCAATCTGCAGTACCATATCCTCAAGTCTGAACCCTTGGATGAGGGTCAGTTGCCAGAGGAGGATTTTTTCTTCTCTGCCTCTCTGTTTTTTTTATACTTCCTTTTTGGGCAGGAGGCTGGTGTAATAGAAACCAGACACAGGCTAGAATGTGAGGCATTCACAGCGGCGAGACTTCACTTCTTAACAGAGTGGAAAAACGGGATGAAAAGAAATTCCAGTTCAACAGGTTTAGTCATTTTTCTTATTTTTTTGTGATTCTGGAAGTGATCAGTAAGACGGAGAAGGCCAGGACATTAGGATGGAAGTGGTATTCCATGGATCAGACTGTGGAGGGGATATCTAGAGAGGGCAAAGGAGACCTTCAGGATGGGGGAAACATGTGCAACTTTTCCAGGTGAGTTGTTTCTAGCCGACTTTCTTCTCTAGTCTAAACCAACTAGATATTTTAGTATTTTTTCAACTACAGACTTGCATCATGGCAGCATGGATGTGTTTGCGTGGACGTGTTTCAGAAAAAAAAAACCTTGCTGAAAGACATTTTGACACTACTGCAGCAGTCTTTCAAATATCAAACACTCTGACATATGCAAAGCAACTAAATGGAAAAATGTGTAGCAGTTGTTTTATATTGTACAGTGCAAAAAATATGTCCCAATCCAAGAGGAAGCTCGTCACTAAAAATATTTTACGATACTACTCTAATTTAGCCAGAGTTCCCATTCATAATATGGTTTTATGTAAAACATTATTGTCAAGATGCATAAACCACACATTTTAAATATTTTGTGTAATGTCCTATATAACTACCTCTAACTGCTTCACTAAATACCTCCCTGTTATTTACACAATAAACAGATTCTGGGACATTTGACAAAAAACATGGCAGCTCTTCCTCTTTTTAATGATTTGGAAAAATATTACAGCATTAAATTAAATTAAATTAAATATCCAACCTTAATTTTTACATGTAATTAATAAGAATAGTTACTCTACTACTAATGTAGGCCAATTTATATTAATCCTAAAAAATAACCTAAGAAAATCTATCAGGTTCTACAGACATTTAAAGCTCAAGGGGCTCATTGGGCTGAAATTGCTGCAGCTCTGCAATACAAACAAAACTGCACAAAACTTATATAAAATTTTCTAAAACGGTTTTCAAAACACATCAGCAGCGAGTGTAAATGTATAGGAGTTGTTATACGAATAAGGTTGATGTTAAGCTACACAGCAAATTCATTGCATCCTACATGAAACAGCCCTTCTGTCATGCCATCCTGGGGCAGAAGTGAACTGCCCACCATAGGTGCCATCTGCCTCCATGACGCCGTAGCCCTCCCCAGCGTCAGCAGTGCTGGATCTGCAGGGGAGGCCTCGTGGCAGAGCAACAAGCCTCTCCTGTTCTCTCAGATGGCAGCAGAGATGGCACATCACACGCCAGGGAATGCAGTGTTGCATTCATGAGATCACCGTGAACCATGAATGAAGGGACAGAAGTACTACGCTGTTTCCCTCCATTACAGTTGCCTCACTGAGTCAGTTGTGATGCAGGCTATGAGAAGAGTATGACACTGTGAGATCTCATTTCTGTGTAGGATCATTGGCGTGGAGTTTTAAAACAAAGCTTGCAGTATGTTTCTGAAGAGGCGTTCTTTGGTTTCCGAACTGGCTCGAGTTCTTTTCTTGTAGCAATCGGTTTTGTTCTGTCTAATCAAATGATTGATGGCGCGTTTGTTTGTTTGGCTGATGGAATGCTTTCTTTTTGTCTTTTAATCTTCCCTGAGCTATTTTGTACTATTTCAACCATGTCAAAAACTATTCCAGGATGTCCTAATGACTTTACCCTATGCATCAACACAAGCCTTTGTTTATTTGTGGCTGTGCAATCACTTGAAAAGAGAAATAGCCTTTACAAAAAGAAGTAGCCAAGTGAGCTGGTCACAGGTCCACACTGTATGTTTCGGCAAGTATGCTTGCAAAGTGACTGTTTAAGTCTGAGATAGCAACAAAATCAGTGAAACACCTTCATTATAAAATTAAAATTAATTTGCAATAATTGCCTTTCTCTTGAAAAATGACGCCACACTTTTCAGCAAAAACTTCACTAACAGAAAATATTTTAAGACTATAATTTGGTCTTAAGTTTAAGGAAACTCAGATGCTTTGCTGTTCAGGGACTGTAAATTACTTCTGGGTTTGTTTTCTTGTCATCGTCTTCCTGGGATCTAAAAAGCTGCGGGTTTTTTTTAATAATATTTTGGTATATTTTTGGTAATTGTATCTTTATACAGAGTAAAAAAAAATTAATTTAATTGTCACTTAAAACCATTTTAGTTAGAGAACACCACACAATGAATACAATGGGTTGATTAGTCAAAGACTCGAGTTCATTACAGTTCTAAATGACAGTTTGCTAAAATGTAAAATGTTCACATCATCAGTCCAAAACATCTCTTGAATAGTTCCTTACTTACATTTAATTATTACTTATCTTGTTTTCTTTTTAACAGATTCTAGTTGAAAAGCTTCTTAGAGCAACATGAGCTGGAGCTTTCTCACTCGCCTCCTGGAAGAGATCCACAACCACTCCACCTTCGTGGGGAAAGTGTGGCTGACTGTGCTCATCATCTTTCGCATTGTGCTCACAGCAGTCGGAGGTGAGTCCATCTACTCGGACGAGCAGACCAAGTTCACCTGCAACACCAAGCAACCAGGCTGTGACAACGTATGCTATGACGCATTCGCTCCCCTCTCGCATGTTCGCTTCTGGGTCTTCCAGATCATCATGATCTCCACTCCCTCTGTCATGTACATGGGTTATGCCATCCACAAGATTGCCCGAAGTTCAGAGGAGGAGCGCAGGAAGCAGCAAAGACTTCGCAAAAAGCCACCTCCTCACTTGAGATGGAGAGAGAGCCACCATCTGCAGGAAGTCTTAGAGGAGGAGGAAGATGACGATGCGGAGCCAATGATCTATGAGGATACACTGGAGGTGCAGGAGGCCAAACCTGAACCAGTAAGCAGTACTAGCAAAGACCCACCAAAATACGATGGCCGCAGAAAAATAATGCAAGAAGGCCTGATGAGAATCTATGTCCTCCAACTCATGTCAAGAGCTATTTTTGAAATTGCTTTCCTTGCTGGACAGTACCTCCTTTATGGTTTTCGAGTTAATCCTTCGTATGTATGCAACAGGGTGCCCTGCCCACACAGAGTGGACTGTTTCATCTCCAGGCCCACAGAAAAAACAATCTTCCTCCTAATTATGTATGTGGTAAGCTGTCTTTGTCTCGTGCTAAATGTCTGTGAGATGCTTCACTTGGGGATTGGCACTTTTCGGGATACTCTTCGCATGAAGAGGAACCGTGGCCAGCGGATGTCATACGGCTACCCATTCTCCCGTAACATCCCAGCGTCCCCTCCAGGGTACAATCTTGTGATGAAGACAGAAAAGCCTAGCAGGATCCCCAACAGCCTCATCACACATGAGCAGAATATGGCCAATGTGGCCCAGGAGCAGCAGTGCACCAGCCCAGATGAGAATATCCCCTCTGATCTTGCAAGTCTGCACCGGCATCTACGGGTTGCACAAGAGCAGCTTGATATGGCTTTTCAAACCTACCAAACCAAAAACAACCAACAAACCTCCAGAACCAGTAGTCCTGTGTCGGGAGGCACTATGGCTGAGCAGAATCGAGTTAATACAGTCCAAGAGAAACAAGGAGCAAGACCCAAGTCAGCCACAGAGAAGGCTGCATCCATTGTAAAAAATGGGAAGACTTCTGTCTGGATCTAGTGATAAATTTCCTTTAGTAGATAACAGTGAAAACTATCAAGTCCCCAGAATTTCAAAGTGACCCAGGTGGAGGATGTGTTTGTGTGAGATACAACTTTGGACGATAACAAGTGAAATTTCAGTCTCACTATTTTAAAGAAGTACAAAGTAGGAAGACAATTTGGGGGAATAGAAAATAAACACGAAGGAATTATTAACTCCAGTATCATAAATCTTCTTTGTTACGGTAGCGTGTCATATTGTTCTTGCAATAGATTTTGGTTATAGGCTAACAAATGCTTGCTCAGTTTATTCATCTACTTCCAATTAAAATGTCAAAGCATAAACAGACTGCTTCAAGCGAATTACCATGACTGATTTGAAGAAATTTTACTTTGAAAGGACACAAGTGGATCTAAACCTGAAAATGCAGTCTAAGACACTGTACACATGCACAATGGCTCATTCTGAAGAATGATGAATGTTATTATTATTAGAAAGATGCATGTTTAAAATTAGAAGTATTTCTGGATGTAGTATGGATGAGTGTCCCCTCAAGAAAATTAAATGTAAAATTATATACATATAACTGTTTGACACTGAAAGCTTTAAATCTTTTTAGTGTCATCGCCAATCAATGTGTCCCAAAGCCTTGCAGTGTCACATTTGAACAGAAAGAGGTAAGTAAATAGAAAATAGACTAAATACTGATTTTATGCAATCTGAAGCAGATGATGCATGCTTTGCAGCTGGGAACATACAGCATAGACATAGGCTATAGTACAAATCCTGTCCTTAGCTATTCAATAAGCTCCTAAGTCTTGGCATGTTAAATGAGATTATTACCTTTTTTCTGTTTCTATAATTGCTTTCATAATAATGGTTAATCCTGCCTTCGCTGTTTTCATACAACAAAGTGCCTCAAACCTTAAAAGACTGTTCAAGTATTTTATTTATGAAACAAAGATAAACTTGTTTGAAACCTCAGATTTCTGTCTTTACAGCAGCACTCTGCTTTTGTCACTCTGTGCTAATAAAGAAAGTGTTTCTAAAAGTGCAAACGCTTTAAAGTTGTTTTTTTTATTGAAGTCTGACTAAAAATTAGAGCATTGAAGAAAGTTAGGATGTTACTGCAGGTCCTTCTCAATCACTTCTGACCATCTGCTGGTTGAGCCTTATCTTAAAATGGGGTCATACCTTTGCTGTCATTGCACCAGGACTTTGGAATTTCTCCCAAGTGACCTCAGACAAGCATCGACTCTGAACCTTTTTAAACCTAAGCTGAAGAGATACCTTTTTTGTTTGTTTGTTTAGCTTTTAGATATTCTTACTTAAGTAAATAAATGAGTATATTCACTTACTTACTGACATAGTTTCATTTCTATTTGTGCTCATATTAATCTGGGCAAACTGCATTCAAATAAAATAAAGGCTATTTCTCCTTTTTATGTAATCAATGCCAAACCTTAAGCTCTACAGACTGTGCATATGCATCTATTAAGGTACATATAGGAAATTTTCAGACTATCTCTCATTCCATTTGCCCAAATAATATTAGTTGCCCTACATTTAATTATTTTAATCTGTTGTCTTATAAAATCACAGCTAATGAAAGATCAACATCACAATGTGGGAGCTGGTTACTCCGCTGACTTACAGATTCACAGCACCACGATAGTATTAAAACAAGAACATTCACAGAGCGTTACTCCCCCTGAAGGCCAAGGCCTAGACCACAGGTGTCGAACTCCAGGCCTTGAGGGCCGGTGTCCTGCAGGTTTTTAGATGTGTCCTTGATCCAACACAGGTGATTTAAATGGCTAAATTACCTCCTCAACATGTCTTGAAGTTCTCCAGAGGCTGGTAATGAACTGATCACTTGATTCAGGTGTGTTGACCCAGAGTGAGATCTAAAACCTGCAGGACACCGGCCCTCGAGGCCTGGAGTTCAACACCCCTGGCCTAGACTAAAACTTTGATGTTTTTATTACAAACTGGTATCAGCCTGTTATGGTGTCATTCTACAGAGGGTTGTACAGCTCTCTCCATGCCCTTTCATATGCTATATTACTCAATATGGTTTCTTTACATTTTATTTTCAAAGTCGATTTTGACCTTGAGCACTATCTGTCATATATTTAGCCAACCTAGGTACTCATGTCCCTCAAGGCCTTTGTGAAGTTTGAAGATTGTAATAAAAAAAATGTGTGTAATACAAAGTTTTTACTGATTATTTTTACATTTGGTGAGACGTTTGACAAAATTAAATCAGCTCGAGCTGTTCTTGTTGTCTACCTATCACTCAAAATTTGAAAATGATATCATTACTGAGGAATATGCAAAAAACTCGCAAACAAGCAACTTTAATAACTTTGATTTTTGCTGCTTTGCTGTTCTGTGTGTCGTTTTTATGTTTTACAATCTGATAACTATTTATAAAGGGATAGTAGGAGAGCTTTTATTCTATCAATAAGCGTCCCATACCTCACGAGAAAACGACGGGAACAAATATCGCTCACTGACACACACGTGCTATCGAGCAATGCATTGTGGGATTTCAAAATGGAGCTGTTTGTGCAGAGTACGCTGTGATATCCTTGGTATTTAGCTGTCCACTGTCGTTTTTAGTGGAGTAGGCAGTCTTTTTACGACTCAGTACACTCCCGTGCCACTGTACATCATGGGGGTTTTGTGCTTTGCTCGGGGAGTGCTGGCGTCCGCCTCCGGGCTCGGTGTTTACGCCAGGAAAAAACCCGGAGGTTTGTGTGTAACCCTTCTCTCAAGTGTGTTAGCTCCAGCTGGGATCCGTGTCAGGAGGTACAGCCAGGACACCGGTAATCCTAAACACTCCCAGGGGCAATTTGTGTGCTATTACCTTCCGCACAGGAGCCTGCTGAAAATTCAGGGACAAGACACGAGCGCGTTTCTCCAAGGTATTATAACCAATGACATGGCGGTGCTGGATGAGCCTGAACACAGAGCTTTATACGCACACATGCTAAACGTGCAAGGAAGGACACTATATGACATCATATTGTACAGGTAAGAGCAAACTTAGAGCACTGTTCAAACGCTTATAAGTGCATTCAGTAAACGCGTTATCAAGAGGGTGTGTCTGCTTACTGCTTACGTAAAGGCGTTTTTTTCCCCCGAGGCGTCACACTGGCCGACATAAGCTTATTTTCTTTTTCCTTCTATTTTTTAAACCCCGGAAAAAACCAAATTGTATGACAGAAAACGAGCTCAGGCTGACAAACCCTTATTTAATAAGCTGTAAAATTCAGCACGGGAACAACAACAGCTCTTCTTTATCACTTGCCTATTTTTTACTGTTACTAAAAATAATGTTAATAAAACTTTAAAAAGCAAAAACGACTAATGTTGATGGTTGAAGTAGAAACCATTTTTAAAATTCTATATTAAAAAGCGTTTGTCATGTATGCTGTACTTGAGTACATCTAAATTATAGAATATAACTTCTCTAATAAACTGCAAAAAGACATTTTGCAATATTAGCATCTCAAATTTTTAGTGACTGACACATGATCAATGTTCTTTTAGTTTTGATGTACATTGTTGGGTGAACCACGTTTTCCTGGTTGTAAATATCCCCAGTTTTGAAAAGTTGCAGTTGTTGCAGTTCTCACTACTCATAACTCATCTTGATATCTAAACGGCATTTTTACTAGTCTTTGTAGTACTTTGTAAAGCTGTGTTTAAAAACTCCTTGCTCTGTTTGACAGTATTTGATGTTACAGCAAATCCTGTTAAAAATTACATTCTCATAAGGAGAGAATTATTAGCCCTCCTATCTGTAAGACACAGTGGGTGACCACAGATGCTCCATCAAAGTTCCACCAAAGGTCACCCAACCAAAATAAGTGAAAACATCTGCGTGTGTTTGCTTTCATGTTGTTTTGCATTCTTCTGAGTCACTCATCCAGTTATATTTGCTTTCAGATTAAAAGAAACAGAAGGAGGATACGGTGTTTTCCTGGAGTGTGACAACACAATTAAGGACTCCATCTTGAAACACTTGAAAGTATACAACCTCCGCAGAAAAGTCAACATTAGCCCTTGTTCAGAGCTCTCTGTGTGGGCTGTGCTGTCCCAGCAAAACAAGCCAGGTCAAGAGTTCAGTAAGCCTGAGCTTTCTTCCCCTGATAAAGCTCTGGCATGGGAGGCTGATCCAAGAACTCAGCAAATGGGCTGGAGATTTGTGCTACAGAGTGATGTTGATCCTCTCAAAGTCATTGCGTCCTGTCAGAAAGGAGATACTGAAGACTATCACAGACATCGCTATGCCATAGGTATGACACCAGCTTTGAACAAAGACAAACAAGAACACCCGGAGAGAGAGAGCAACTTATTCCGAAGGGCAAGGGCTTTACTAAAGCTCTTAATTTTTTTTTTTTTTTTTGGGAGGGGGGGGGGTGTTTTTATAACAGTGGGAGGACAGGTTGCTTTTAATACAATATGCTCTATTATCTTTAGCCAGATAAGGACAAAAATAAGATTTATGGGCAGCACGGTGGCATGGTGATTAGCCTCACAGCAAGAACGTCCTGAGTTCAATTCCACCACCTGGCCAGGGCCTTTCTGTGTGGAGTTTTGTTCTCCCCGTGTTTGCCTGGGTTCTCTCTGGGTACTCCAGCTTCCTCCCACAGTCCAGACATGCAGTTAGTGGGTTTAGTTTAATTGGCCATTCTAAATTGCCCATGAGTGTTAATAGTTGTGTCTCTCTGTGTTAGGCTTGCGACAGATCTGCCACGTGTAGCAAACTGTTTTATTGGATATGCTATTATACCCTATTTATAGTGTTTATTGTTTTGTTTGATATGCTTTTATTCCCATGTGAAGCACTTTGAAAAAACTTCCTGTTTTAAGAAGCGCTATATAAAGACATTTTACTTACTTAGTTATTGCCTCTCGCCCTACCGTAGCTGGGATAGGCTCCAGGAAAAAAAAACCTGCTAGCTAGATCCTGAGATGAAGATAAATTCATGCAGTGTGTGATTTTTGTTGTGAGGTCATAGGGTGTTGTATTGAAAAAAAGTATCGTGCAGCTCTCTCCATGCACTTTCATATGATATGTTATACTCTATGGGGTTTTTTATTTCCAATTTCTTTTCTAGGTCAACTTTGACCTTGGGCTATGAGAAATGAAGGTCGAGGTCAAATGCTTAGCCAACCTCAGTGTCCCCCAAGACCTGGAATATTGTTGCGAAGTTTGACAATGATCTATAAAAAAATTGTGGGTAATATGAAGTTTTTGCTGATTTTTAGTTTTGGTGTGACCTTTACTGTATTCTCACCAAAGTTAAAATCGGCTCGAGGTGGCATTGGAATCTACCATCACACAAAATTTAAACATGATATCTTGAAAGCTGTGGATGCTAGACTGCTAACAAAGAGACAGACAAGCACAGACAAAAGGAGGAGGGGGTGGTTCTGAGAAGCATTTATTTGTCTGAAAAAGTACTCTTATTTTATGACGCATGTTTGTGTCCTTTGCTGTTTTTGTTGTCTAGGTCTACCTGAGGGAGTCAAAGACCTTCCTCCTGGGGTTGCATTACCACTAGAGTCCAATCTTGTCTACATGCAGGGTATCAGCTTTAGCAAGGGCTGTTACATTGGCCAGGAACTCACAGCCAGGACTCATCACACTGGTGTGATTCGAAAACGCCTGATGCCAGTACGCTTGTCATCTCCAGTGGAACACCTCGAGGAAGGAACGGCACTGTTAACCCAGTCAGGCAAGCCAGCTGGGAAGCACAGAGCAGGGACAGGAGAACTGGGCCTAAGTCTGATCCGCATGGCGCACGCCAAAGAGGTGTTGACGCTCAGATCTTCTGACGACACTACAGTGACACTCGAAGCCTCCGTGCCAGACTGGTGGCCTGAAGATGCGAAATGTAACTGAAGGGAATGTTTTAAAGCTCCCTAAAAATGACATGCATCACATCTGACAGACTTCTCATGGACATAACCCTCAAGTACAGTATGTTACACTGTCATTGCTTAACAGCTGTGTGGCACTGGTCCATGTTTGGGTATTTTTTATTTTATTTTTTTGCAATAAAGCCCAAGTTTGTGTGTTTTTGATTTTTTGCTTAAGTATTATTTACCACTGAACTATCATAGATTTATCACAGCTCTGTTCATACTGGACACAAATAGTGTTGGTGATTATTCAATAAATATTTAAAAGAGAAAACTCAGATATTTAATGTGTTTAATCTGTCAGTGCAAAAACAAATGCAAGACATTCACAAACAATATTTGAGATTCCAGTTCAACTCAACCCAAAGATGCAGTAACAGATGTATCATCCTTTTTTTTGCACTTTTGCAAACGGGCACTTTTCATTCAAGCTATTTCCAGTCGATAACAATGGTGAGAGGCCGAACACATTACTCCTGATAAAGGAGATGCTGCCCTCTTGTGGACTGTATGGTGTCACGAATTTGCTGTAACATTGTTTCTGGCTGCAGAGTCAATGTTGAGTGATCGAGTCGCTTAAAGTCTTCATTGCACAGGAGGCATTCGATTATATGAGCTACTCTTTGTAGGTCAAAGGCCGCGTGGTAAGGTCCCAACGTGGTGAGAATCTCTGAGAGATGACGTGAGTAATCGGAGGAATCCCCAGAGGAACAAGCGTTAAGGAAAGCCATTCTGTTGTTGGCAATGATTTTCAAAAATGAGGCAAATTCTCCATAATTGATACCGGAGCAAGCCTTCATAATTACCTAAAATGAAACGCACCAAGCAATTGCTATTATGATCAGAGCAGAAGCACATTTAAATGACATGACTGAAAATTTCCATGCATTGTACCTGGCAGTGCTGATGCCACGAGTCCATCGTGTTTCTCCACTCATTTATCTCTTTTTGAACAGATGACAGTTCAGTCTGAAGAAACTGCCACATGATGTCAATGTTGCAGCCATTTAGCCAGTTATGATTAATAGAGATGGTGTCCTCCTGTATGAAACAGAATGTTTTAATATGTCAAACTGGTGATAAATAAAACGCAGTGTTATACAACTTAGAGTAACTGTGATGTCATCATTTCCTGCAAAAAGCCATATTTCTACCAAAAAATATACACAAGGTTTAAATTTATGAAAGATATGTTGACTGGAGGAGATAAACCAGAGCTGCTGTATTGAAACATGAGTGTGTCTGTAAATGTGTGTAATGTTAAACAAAACGTGAATTTTGTTTAAAACCTAATTTGAAAAAACATTATTAGGGCTCTTGTCATCTAGTACGTAGTAAGTAATCCAGTCCATTAGACTATTAGGGTATGTTCACACTGCACGCGAAAGCGCATCAAATCTGACTTTTTGACCCTATGCGACCCATATCCGATCATGGTATGACTGTGTGAACAGCACAAATCCAATATTTTCGTATGTGGTACTGAATCCAATACATATCTGATGTTTTAGAAAGCGACTGCTGTTTGAATGGTCATGTCGCATTAAATCCGTCTTTTACGTCACTGATACAAGACAGACACCAATTGTCAGCGCCAGAGAAGCGCCCAAGAACGCTTCCTGGCCATCCAGTGAAACTGTTGGGAAGACAACGGTGGAGAAACGTGAACATTTTATTTGTACTGCATAATCTGCAGATTCTGACAGCAATCTGCAACTATCCTTTGAAGCACCGCTCCTCTCTAAAACAGCAATAAGGATAATTATTAGGCCATATGCAAACAACAAAATAACTTCATAACTTAAAGCAAAATTGGGAAACGTAAAGTCCGAAACAAGTCTTTATACTGTTTGGTCTGGGTCTGAACAGAGCGCGTTGTGTGTGACGTTTTCTTTTGCGCACACGGGCCGCTTTGAGGGTTCTTAGCTCAAAGGAGTAGCCAGGCATGGTGTTCTGTTGCTGTAGCCCTGTCTGACATGTTTTAAGTTCAGAAGTGCTATTCTTGCAAAACTTGTTTCTAACGAGTGGTTAATTGAATTGCTGCTACCTCATCGAGAACTGTCGCTCACTGGATATTTTCTGTTTTTCAGAGCATTCTCTAAGCTGGGAAAAGTTTCTAAAATACTAAGACCAGCCGGTATGGCACAAACAATCACATTCAAAACCACTTAAATGGCCTTTTTCCCTAATTCTGATACTCAATATGAACTTCAGCAGGTCATTTTGACCATGTCTACATGCCTTAATGCACTGAGTTAGATAATTGTGTTAACGAGCAGCTGAACACGTGTACCTAACATTGTGGCTGGTGTTTACATTCAGTCTAACAGAACACTTCTCATAGTAAGAAATGCAACTTGTCTTTTATAATACTTGGCAGACCATTTTCCTCTAGATCACCAGTAGATATCCCTCTACAGCTCTTACCAGGTTATAAACTTGATGATGCCAACCACTAGGCACAAAAATGATTTCTCCTGCCTCCTGAATGATTTCAAGAGGTTGGCAGGCTTCTTCAGCGTGTGGAAAAAGGCCTCTGTCTCGATGTTCAGCTGACGTAACATCATAAGGGAGGTTGCCGTGAGTGTCTCGTAAAAACTCCTCCTGACCTGGAGGATACAAGAGCCACTTCTTCCTGCCACAGATGTTTGCAGACCAACTGTATGAACGGAACACATCAGAGTGGAATGGTGTCCTGGTAACAAGGAAGTGCACTGGGTCAGATCATGAAACATTTTATATAAGCTTATGTTTTGTTTGGTTTTTTTGAAATAATGTTTTCATACCATGACCCTTTAGGTCCCATGTAGACAAATCGGTAGTCATCCACTTCGAGGGTGTCCCAGTATTCATTGAGCCAGTCAGAAGTAAAGAACACTGGTGTGGTGTAAACATTATGTTCTGGAAAGTCCCTGTGGAGAAATTTAGAAAGGATAGTTACATATTTTTCATACAATGGTGTAAACATTTTTCTTTGGATTAATATTACTGTGATACCTTGACATGTGCCAGTCTTTAAGATAGAGGCATCCTTTGGGTGATGAGTGTCCATTCAAGATGTATTCCCTCCAGTAGTGTATAAATTCTTTAAAAGGCATGACTTGTTTGGGGTTGGCATTGTACTCCTTCGCATTGCAGTTTGCAACAGGGACTGGAGTCTCATCTGTGATTGAAACAGTAACAGTTATTAAGAATTATCACAGATTATCTTTGCAGACATTTACACAGTAATGCATGTTTGTTTTACCAAACTCTTGCAGCAATTTCTGGAAATTAGGTTTCCCATCCTCAGTCACCCACTGTTTCCTACACTTCCACTCCTCTGTGAATCTCCTTGAAAACATACAAGGGTGATTGGGGAGCAGATATTTCTTGAAAAACTTGGAATAGCTAAGCTCCTTGTCAATGTAATCTACAAAATGCGAAGACCAAAACTGTTCATATGACTGCCTTGGTATTTTGACCAGGCTGCTGCAGTTACGGTACGCCTCCCTGTCCATGATGGTAAACAAGCCCTCGGCTAGCTATTTAGCAAGCTCAGCTGTCAGGGTTTGGACAGCGGGGGAACTGTGAGGGGGAAAAGCTAACTGGAAGATTAACTCGCCATTACACCGCGTACGTATTCTCACGTTTCTGCCACATTTGAAAATCTGGTTAAGCTAGAAAAAGATACTAAGCTAAGAAAAACGCAATTTTCCACTATGACAAGCCGCTACACATTAGCGCATGTTGGGACTCCTGAACGACGCACATATAAAACCGTTGCTATTTATATTTTGTCACGTCACATACATATATATATTTAATACATTTATATTAACGTTATGTTTTTCGTATCGCTTGGAAAGCGCCGAAACCGCCGCCGCTTTCATTATTTTTCGCCAGACATTTTCGCAATAGTGCTTCTTTTTTTTGACAGCAAGTTTTTTCCCCCCCCCAAGTCGGACGGTAAATACGGCCGTGCTCGAGCGTGACGTCACTTCCGCAACAAACAGCCGAGTTACTGAGAGGACTACGAGGTAACGTAATGTCCAGCCCGGTGTTGACGATTAATGTGGTGTGGGTTTAATTGCACCGAGAGGATATAAAACACGTTAAAAGGGTTATAACATTATAATGACGCACGCGTAATGCGGTCAGCTGGCTAGAGAGCTGAAGCTGCCAGTGTGAACGCCTCGACTGAGCTCATCTTGCTGTCTGGATTACACTCAAAAGAAAGTATGTTCTTCATCACGACTCGTAGATCACTCAGTACAAAGTGCTTCTGATGTAATTTCATCTTAACCTGCAGCAGTACCTATGTGCATGTTAAACTGATACCTATTTGTCCCCCTGACAGGTGAACCTGTCTTATCTCCTTCCATCACAATGAGCCGGGACGTTCCCATCCACAGCTGGCCAGGCTCCTATTACATCAACAGTGAGAAACGGTGGGAAAACGGAACCCTCTCTCTCACCAGAACCACGGTGTGCTTCGTCTCCAACCAGAGCAAGGAGAGTCTTGCAAGCTTCCGTCTCTCAAGGATCGTGGAGATCAAGATGGAGTCATCTAGTTTCATCTTCAGCACTCTCACAGTACTTGAAGAAGGCAACGTGAAACATTGGTTTGGTTCCCTTAAGCCCAACAGGGTGGTGGTTTATAATGTGTTAGAGCATTTCTGGAGAGAGCGGCTTCTCTCTCCCAGCTCAGAAGCCCAGCGGGCTGAGGCTCAGCCTTCGAAGGGAAGAGAGCTGATCAGCCTGGTGGCAGGGGCCCAGAAAAGATTGGAGGACACTGGCAGAGTCCTTGGCCATCAGGGAGAGCAGTTTGACAATATGATGCAGGGCCTGGAGAAGATTGACTCTGACTTGGGCGTGGCTGACAAGTATCTTAAGATATTTTTAGTTATTGAAGTTTTGCACATGTCTTGTTTATATTGCTTGGCTAACTATAACAAGGCCTAATTTATGACTAACATCAGTTCCTCCTGCCTCTGTATTACAGACTTCTGTCAGAGCTGGAGTCTCCTTCCTGGTGGCCTTTTGGTAAACTCCCCTGGAAGACCCAGCAGGATGCAAAGGCCGATGATGCTGCGAGAGCTGCAGCTACTGCTTCTTCTTCAGCAGCCAGGGGCTCCAGCAGAAATAAGTTAATCACAAGCATCCCAGCAGTGCTGTCCAAAGGTGGAGAATCGGACTTGAAGCCAGGATGTTTGTCGGTGCTAGTGTCCTCGCTGGAGGTGCGAAACACAAACTGCCAGCTCCTTCACAGATTTGAGCGAAATGAAATTGATGAAATCAGGGTGCACAGCCCCTATGAGATTACCGTCAGGCAGCGTTTCATCGGGAAGCCAGACATATGTTACAGGCTCCTGTCCGCCAAGATGCCAGAGGCTTTGTCCGTGTTAGAGATGCAGTACAAAAAGAAGATAGAGTTCACAAGCGAATACACAGATTTTAAGACAACTCCAGTTTCATCGCCACGTGACACAGAAGGGAAAAGCTGGACTGAAGGTAAGGAACACATCAAAAAATAAATAAAGACACTCTTATTCCACAGTGGTTTCCATGCCTGGTATAGATTTGACCACTAAGTGGCAGTAAAGGTCTGCATTTCCACCTCTGTGTATTTATAAGTGTGCAGCCACATGTAAAAACATTTCATCATGGTTATTGGTGTCTCCTTGACAGAAATGTATTTTGATGAGTCACTTCACCCTGATTGCCTCAGTTGCTGTACTCTGAGTTTACTGTCTGGTTTCCTCATAAACAACATATGTACTCTGCACTTTTTCACCATCTCCACCCATGGAGTCAGGTTTACTGCAGACGTGCCAAGAGACAGAGCTCCCACTGGAGGTCCCCGCTGGAGAGCTGTCCCAGTTGCAGGTGCATGTCTTCCAGCCATCTGTCAGTCAGGCTGAGGCCCAGGAACTCAAACAGGTGAGAAAAGCTGGACTCCCAAATTTATGACTACACTACCGTGGCCTTAAAATGTTTCATATTTGTATTCACAAGACAAGTAACACAAATGAAAAGCCGTGTGTGCTCCGGGAACGGATTGATTCAAATAGGGGTAGCTGCTATTGTAAATAATCCCAGAGTCTCAGCAACACGTATTTTGATGTTTCCAGTCCAAACCACAATTCACCATAATGATTTTTTATTTTATTTTTCATCCTGTATGTTTAAAATGTTATTTGGTGAGACCACAAACCAATATCCATCCTGGTTTTAAGAGAGGAAAAGAAACACGGTTAGTTATTTGGTCAGAACCTACAATGTCTTTCCATTCAGAACCTCACAGCGCTGAATGCTGTTACAGACACGGTCTGTGGTGGCAAGACCTACACAGTGACGCAAATTCAGACCCGTGATTTGGGCAAGTTTTATTTTTTAATTTTTTTATAATGTGTGTGTGAATCACTATTACAGGTTGCTTAGACTAGGATTTTTCATGTAAAACTTTCAGAAAGTTGCTCTTTGTTTTATCATATAATGTTTAAATGATCAAAGTTAATGAGTGACTTCAGTCTACAAGGCTCTACTATATGTAAAGGAAAAAAACTATATTAACATTTACAAGTGAGAAGAAACCAAGCAAATACAGTTAATAATGGTGCAAATGTGCCAGTATTGAAATATGTAGCAGACAAAGATGGCTTTGCATTACATATTAACACATAAACATATTAACTCAAAGTTTTTCATGACATCATTACCGCCCTCAACTCCTCAAATCAAAAACTGAAGCAACAACATACAAATGTCTTGTCAACAGCAGCAGTGACACCATAGACAAATACTGTGTTGGGGTTAACAAATAGCTTCATGCTGTAGCTCAGGAGGTAGA
The DNA here is from genome assembly GCF_964374335.1 of Astatotilapia calliptera. Lineage (NCBI taxonomy): Eukaryota > Metazoa > Chordata > Actinopteri > Cichliformes > Cichlidae > Astatotilapia > Astatotilapia calliptera. Next base: position 16,426,139 of record NC_137439.1, read on the forward strand.
GTAGGTCATCTACTAATCTAAAGGTTGGCTGTTTGGTCACTTTGCCAAAGTATCTTTGGGCAAGACCCTAAGTTGCTCTCGGATGCATTTATTGGAGTGTGCATTTTATAGATAGAGGGATAGAAAAAAGTGCTTATATGAATGTGTTTGAATGGGTGAATGAGGCAAGTTGTATAAAGCGCTTTGAGTGCTCCAGTAGATTAAAGCAACACTATATAAGAACCAGTCCATTTAAGATTTGCTTGCAGCCTTATAGTAGTATATAACATAATATCTCTGAGGACCTAACAACATTCCTGGCAAGAACTAATGTACACAGGGAAAACCTGCAACCTCCACACAGAAAGGCCCCAGCGAGCCAGTGGAATGAAACCCAGGAATTTCTTACTGTGAGGCAACAGTGCTAACCACTGCTCTGCATGTTCGGTCAATTGGTGATTCTTAAATGTACGTAGAGGTGAATATGAGCGTGAACGGTTGTCTCGCTCTGCAGTAAACTGCTGACCTGACCTCTCACCCCATGACAGATAGGCTCCAGCCCCCTCCTCTGCCTCCAACCTTCTTCATGATAAGCAGAAGAAGATTGATGGATGGATAATAATATAAAAAAGAAACAAGCACACCATAGCAATAATAGCACCAGGCCAATCACTGGCTAGCCTATTGTGCTTTAAATGGCATGTTATCTGCGGCTGATAATGGGTTACATTTCAAAGCGTGCCAGTTTTGCCTTAATGCTATGCTTTTGTACACACCCTGCTCTTACTGTAATCCATGTCAAGATTAGAATCACTGTGGGCCAACTGGTACTGATAACTTGTACTCAGTTTCATGTCCTGCCCTAAGTGCCGTGCCAAATAGTCTTTTTGGTGTCAGCATTTGTATGTTTTATTATTGTTTGTGGTTGGAAATTCCCACTTGCTAAAAATATGCTGTAAGAATATGAAATTGAGTGTGCTGCTAATGCACAGTCCCAAAGTTACCGCACCTAATACACAAGACACTCAGACTTTTTTTTGCTAATATATTTTTTCTTTTAGCTCTAGCCTAAATGTTTGATTTGAAGGGTTTCTACATGACTTAAGTCCCCTAGCCATTATATAAACAGCGGCAAGAAGTGTTCATTTTTACTGTTTTTCTATGACACACCGAAGCTCTTGTGAATGTTAACTGCAAGGTGTGATTCAGTCATGTCCTCTCAGTTTAAATTGTAAAGTCACAGACCTGAGTGAATGAATATCGTTGTTCCTTGGTGTGTATTGACATATTATCTGTTTTTCAAACTGCTAACTCGAGCTGTTTTTGTGCTCAGCTGAAATGTCCACATAAACCAGCCAGAGAACATAATGACATAATGTGTGTGTGTGCGTGCGTGCGTGCGTGAGGCAGATCATGTAGCATAAAATACTACCAGTTAAGTAACCATAGTGGTAGGGTTTGAGGTGAGTGTTTATTAGGCTTTGCTTGGCACATCACAATATATTAAAACTGTTCCATCAACTACAGCATATGTAGTTGATGGATCATGGTCAAGAATATGACTGGTGATAGCTTACCATCACCAGTGTGTGAATGTGTGTGAATGGGTGGATGACTGGATATGTAAAGCGCTTTGGGGTCCTTAGGGACTAGAAAAGCGCTATATAAATACAGGCCATTTACCATTTACCATGTAGTTGTGATATCCCTTAAAGTCACTGAAAGTGAGGGAAAAAACCCAGTATGATATCACCGATCCCAAGAATCAAGCCAAGACTTCCCCCTCTGTGTGTCATCAAGTTTCATCTGCAAAATGAATAACAGCTATTATTGTGGTGAATTCCATTGTTCCTTTCTGATCAGCGCACAATTAACAGCAAGCCTTTCTAACGCTTAAATCAGATGGTTTAAGCGTTAGAAAGGACCAATGTCTATGTCTCTCCATATGTGGTGTTGTTTTAATGTGCCTTACTTCTTATTAACACAAAACGTTGTGTCTTTTTATTGTGCTGTGGTGTGTGGGTGTGCTTTCAGATGCTCATGCAGCTAAAGAACCTTGCCTTGGAGGCTGAAACTGAGCTGGAACGCCAGGATGAAGCCCTGGATGTCCTGACGAGCTCCACAGACCGGGCCACCATGCACATAGAGAAGCACACCTGTCGCATGAAAAGACTCCTGTAGTCCTGACGCTTAAGGAGATGCACATAGGCTCAGTGTCCTGAGAAAAACACCGTACACCTTTTTACTGTTCACATGCAGTTTGAGAACCATGAAAAACGCACATCAACAAGGACTTGTGTGTAGTCTCAAAATTAATTTAGTTGCATTTGATGGCCACCAATTCTTGGGAAGTACAGCAATGGCCACTTAAAACAAGACATCTTTAAAGTTTTCACTTTGGTATTAAAAAGAACACAATTGTTTGTTTTAGAGAAAGTAGATAACATGTGGCTGTGCACATTTCTACATGAGAAAACTTGAACTTTTTGCTAAATTGCATCTTATCAATTCTAAATTTGCCCTTCTCTGTTGGAAATGGTCAAAACATTTAATTGGCCATAGCACGAGTAAATGCTCTCCCTGTGAATGCATATTTTTCAGCTGTGGCCTTTGCATTTGGCTTTAATTCTCTCAGCTGCACAACATTTTGAAAGACAGATGTCCTCTGAATACTGGCAAATAGGTGTTAGTATATAAGCCTAATCGGCACATGACAGAAAAATGTAGCCAGTTAACCCCAATTTAAAATATTACCAGTGGGAACCCAATGATGGAGCCCATCGATTTTAATGCCCCAGTGATTCATACTGATCAGTCATGTCACCTGAGTGGGAGCTGGCAGGAATCTCAAGTGCACGTCGTGCGCTCCCTGTGAAGTTGGCAGGTGAAAAATAAGCAGATGATTTCAGGGTAGACAGGCAGCAGTATATACCCTCCACATCTGCAGTACAGAACAAGACATCCCGAAATGAAAAGAGAATATATTGTACATTCATTCTGCAGTAACTCATTTAAAACAAGCTGCATGTTGATAATCGACTGCCATTATTTCCTTTTATAACCGTCTCTGTCTTTCTCAGGTTCTGTGTATCACGTATCCCTTTTAGTGTTGCATGTCCCAATAATGCTGCTTTGCATAACATCGAGGGAAAATCTTCCATCAATATCAATATATTGCTGAAAAATGTAAATTTGCAACAAGTTCTTGGACCTTTAAACAGAAAACACTACCGATCCACATCTATTGTATATACCTCTATTCTCCTCTAAGCCTGTATTATCTGTAAATGATACATACAATGTAATTCTGTAATGTTATAACAGTCTGTTGTCGCTGTGAATGTGTAATTAGACACTAGGTTAATTTAAATATATGTCTAGTTTAAAAATCTTATCAATGTTTACTTTTTCCTGTGATAATTACCGTGACAACGAATGAAACTAAACCGCTCATTCTAAATACAAGGGAAGACCGTCTGCACTATACTACCATTATAAGCAATGAATGAATTCCTTTCACCATTCAAGGTCTGGAAAGCATATAATGTAAATAAAACTGAAGTTAAACAAGTAGTTTGTTTGTTCTTTTTTGAAACTGCTGCTTACAGTTGCCGTAATCTGTGTCATTGTGCTTGTCAAAGGCGTGTGCTTCAATTATACGATCACACACTGCAGTCTCCCTTTGCAGGCCTCTTAGCGTCTTTGAGTCTTTTGTTTTGGTTCACCCTCAGTACTTTTGTCAGCAGTGCAGGGTGACATTACTTCGACAAGCAGCTTGTTACAGCATGTTCTTGTTACACTCATTACCTCAAATAACACCCCCTTGAACTAAGTGTAATGTATACTGTCCAGACTAAGATGTGTACTGTACTACTGTATATTATTCCGTTCACTGTTTAATGAGTCTGGTTTCATTTTTATCATTTTTCTCCACCACACAACCACCAACATGCTTGTTAGTTGCACTCGGGGTGACGGCATTAGCTATAGTGCTGTGCAAATGTCTTGGGTTACCCTTTTTTTTTAGGGAAATAGGAACTGAAGACTGGCTGCCTTTTGTTCCATTCACTCTCAAGACGATCTCACACTGCTTCAATGATGTTGATGTCCAAGCTCTGGGGAGTATTAGGGCCACGTTTAAATATATATATATATATATATATATATATATATATATATATATTGTTGATCATTTTGAGAATAAAACTGATCAGTTGTCTTGTGATACAACATACATCCTCTTAATTGCATTAGGATGTAGCCATTGATAACCTTGCATCTGTCCATTAAAAGCCATTTCCTTTTGTGCAAATCCACTCTCCCACATTTGTCTGTTTTTCCATCTGACCAGATGGAGCTTTCTGATAATAAAAAATAAATGACAAACAAAGTAATATTAAATCTGCTATAAAAACATCACTTCACCAACGCATTAATCATATCTAATTTACCAACGTATATGTCATTCTTTCTAGCTATAAAATGTCACATTGGAGCCTACTGATGATGGGAAATGGCAAACGTCTGAAAATGTAGTTTTTCAGGGTGTTTTGATCCATGATACCCATGAACTATATTCATCACAATTTGCATCTCTTCTAAAAAGTGTTCTCCTATATAGCGTCTAGAGAGAAAATGACCATTAAAGAATGAGATACGACTGACTTTTTTTAGATGAAAAAATAGGATTACTATTTGTGGGGACTTGTGAAATGGGCCAGTGAAATGAGTTTTAACCAGGCTTTAGGTCTTAACAGAAAGTAATTGGGAAACACCCCTCACAGTCAGCTCACATGTGACAAACTGTAACAGAAGACTTGAAAACAGTTCATTATGGTATCGGTCGCTGTGCATGCTGTTGTGAGGAAGTCGCTCACTTTATTCCCTCTAATATTATAACATCCTGTTGGCACCGGGGCTGTTGGCATTGGTTTGACCACCCCAGCTGGACTGCTTTTACCAGAAGGGGGGACTACTTCATGTCAACAGGAGACCACATTTGATTTGGCAAGTGTCTGAGTAATTAATTATGAATCAGGAAGAAGTCTTTCATAAAGAGGTTTGAAAGACTGGCAGCCTCATTCAACAGTTTGGTCCCAGTTAGCATGAACTTATCACTTCTATTAAACAGAGCCCACCAGGAAAGATGTGACACTCAAAACTAAACAAAAAAAGGAAGGCCTCAGTGAGATGTTATGCTTTCTTCTGCACAAGTGAGAATGTTTTTACTGTGGGTCATTTTTTGGTTGATTTCTGTGATAAACAGAGTTTTGAAAGTCCCAAACTCCAGAAGCATACCACATGGTTATGTGAATTCCAATCCTTAAAAAAGGTTAGGGGAAATAGAACACACACTGGCGTGGTTTTCAAGCAGCCTAGCAATACGAGGAAGTGGTGGCGGTCTTGTCTGACCACAGATACACGAGATCCGGCTTTACTTTCCCAATGGATGGTATGAAGACACAAGAGATTTTGCTGGCCTTGACTTCCAATCTGTTTACTTGATAGTTCTGTGGTGAGCGCTCTCATTCAAGGAGCGTGTCTGCACTGATGGCCAATCAATCAACTGCTGCAGGGAAAAAAAAACCAGCCAAAGTTTGTGGGCTACAAGTCGGTTGCACTGCACTCCAAAATATGGAGTCATGTGACTGCAAGAGAAAAGGGTGTATTCATCATCCCAGAAAAAACCATCCAGCTCTTCAGTGTTTTATATTTATGTTAAAGTTGAAGCACTTTTCTTTGTGTTGCTTGGCAATGTGTAAATGATGCAGCAATTATAGTTTGAAATTAATGGGTTTTTATATAAATGTGTTTTAGTATTACACATCTATTTTCATGAGTAATTGTTGACGAGGAGCAGATCTACTATACATAAATAAAATATTAGAGAAATTTAGCTTCCACTGCTCTATTAGACCATGTCTGAGTCTAATGGCCTGATTTTTGACTCACGTCCTGGACAGCCTGTTTCTAGTGCAGGTGTTGCTGGGTTTCCTTTTGCTGAGGGAGTTTCTGGTTTCAGGAAATAAGGCCTGTTGGTTAATGTTAGAACTGGGAGAAAACATTCCTGTAGGGAAGGTGCTTGAGTCCAACTAGGCGGTGTGTATGTAGTCTCAAACAGAAAATGAGATGACATCAAACATCCTCTTCTTGTTTGTGCGTGTCAGTTTGATAACCTTGCCTCTTTTGCTTAGGTCAGATACAAACATTTTTTGCAGGGATGAGGTAACCTGTAGATTTGAATTTGAGTTTTATTTTTAAAAATAGAAATACACAATGTTTATGAAGCTGCTCTTTGGAAATGTTCTTTCTTTCAGTTTAGTACAATCATAAATGTGCTTTGGTTATGCGGTACTTTCCCAAATGCTGAGCTGCATGATGATATCATATGCCATTGCACATCATTATGCTTTCCTTGGTACTTTGGTTTTCTGGCTTTTGTTTCACCAACCTTTCCCATTTCTGCAAGACAGAGTTAACAGCTAGCCGGCCAAACTAAACATGGTTGTGGTTGTATACAGTAGTATCAGCCTCAAATGAACTCCAAGAGAAACCCCACATTACAATCTACCTGAAATCTGCCAAGGTGTTTGCATTTCTTGTATGAATGTTATATAACTTGCATAATATTACTTATAGTGATATACACGCAAGTCCTGAGAATGGCTCAGTTTATATCGAGTGCAATGTGCAGCTAACAGACTACAAATGTATGTACTGATTGACTGAAACAGTTTTCAACAGTTTTCAACTTGATTATGCTAGTGTGGTACATCATTTTCTTATTTATTTTACTCTTTTTTTCTGTACAGTTCATTGTGAGTGCTTGACTTTGAAAACTGCTTCATAAATAAGCTCTTCTTACTTACTGAACTATAACTGAATAAGATGAAAATGTAAACAAGAATTTGATATTAGATATTGCAGCACTTTTTAGACGGTATTTTGTACAGAACACAAATTGGGTTGGGGGGGGGGGGGGGGGGCTATATTAAATGTAAAGTGTTTAAAAGCACTGTGTGCCATTACTCAGAAGTTGTACGTCAGATCATATTCTTATCTATCATGATTTCTGTGCTCATGTAGGATTGCATTCTCTCATTCACGCACGAATACAGGGTCTGATAATATGGTGAAAAACGAAAATATTGTTCTAGCAAAATGATCCTTAATGTGTACTCATGGGAATCAGTAGATGGCAGGAGTGGGTTGCTGATGGTCAGTTTTCCATCCATTGATCCATCCATTTTCTTAGCAGCTTCAGAGTCACAGGGGGTGCTGGAGCCTAAGAGGAGAACCTGGTCCTGGTCTCGTTACCAGTCAATCACAGCATGAAATTTTCATTGAATAAAAAAAATTAATTTACCATAATTTATTTGGTTGGTGTTGTGTTGGAAAGAGTGTGTGTTGGGGGAGTGTCCACCAGGTATATGAAATGCATTTAAATGTTTACGTTACACTCTGTTATTATACAGTATATCATCATAGAAATGGTTTTATTTTTAAAGTCAGTACATTTTTTCCACGCTTTTTTCATAAAAATGATAATAGCCCTAACAGCAGTAATAATAGCAATAGTAATACTTATAGTAGTAGTAGTAGTAGTAGCAATAAAAATTTCATTGCAGGTCTTGTTTATTTTCTTTGGAAAAACCAAATCTCTAAATACATTTCATTTTTCTGCTTAAGGTGTATGAGAACACAACAATCCAGACCTGCAGCTTTGGCAAGTTTGAGGGCTCCTTTTTGTGATGACTGGATTATGTATTCATTAAAAGTCCATCTATACAGCTCCCCAAACAGGTTGTCAGGCCATAAGCCAGCTCGTACCGCATCAGAACTTTTACAAGCAGGCCCCCCAGAAATCTTCAGCGAGGCTGTTTTTAGTGGCTCTTACTGCAAATGGAAACACTTAGCTCCCACGATAAATTACCCACCCGACTGATGCCACACTGCACAGACCCCCAGCTAGTTGCAGACATACTATGGATTTATATTTCAACATTAGTTTCTCTTGGCATTTGCTATGCTATGGTGACTCTGGGTCCCATGAACCGATAAGAGGACAGAAAGAGGAAAAGAAAATTAATCACACAAAGGTTGTTGCACTAGCGTGCAGCCTGCAGGCCCAATGGTTTGATTAAAGTTACGGATGTGTCACCCGTCACCTCAGTGGGTCTGACTCGGGGGTCATTTCGGGATAAAAATAGACTTTGTTGGTTACTCATTTTCTCTGCAAAGTAAATAGCCATTAGTGCAGCAGGCCAATGATCTCAAGAGCAACACTAGTGTTCAGGCTAAACTACTGTTTATGCTATAGTCGGATGATTAAAAGCACCAATGGGGTACAGGAGACATGCTTTTAAATAGCAAAAACAATGATGATGGTGCTCTTGTGAACACAGTCCACTGGGGTCAAATTGAGCCCCTGTGAATACATACTTAAAAGCATTTGACTTAAAGCGCTGCGTTAAATGTCGAGGTGTGTTAGAAAATAAAAACTTCGTGTTTGACCCTCTCTAAGAGTGCCCATGTAATAATCCTAATTATCATTCCAGCTAACTTATGCGTTTGACCACCTAGTGATGTAATTGCAGCTGACCAAATAGATTGTTGTTGAAAGATTGCCCCGCTGTTATAGGTACGTTGTGACAGCGTTGTGTGTTCACCGAGGGCCGGCGCAACCATAACAAACACAGCTGAATCTGGGGTTTACATTTCAGCAGGATGACGGCGCATGCAGCGTCTGGGTGGAACTTGGGAAAAGGAGCCAGGGCTGACAGCCTGGTCTGGCTTCCTGCCAACATGGTAAAAACAGCCTTGTCAGAGGGGCCTGTGAAGTTACTGTCCATATGCTACAGTTTGTGAACGCAGATAGCTTTACATAAACACAAAGCTTGAAGGATGTTTGACTAAACCGTGCCAGTACAATAGACCGGGTCTGTAATGAGGGTGGGGACCATCGAGTTGAGACTGGAATAATTGTGACATTTTCTTTTGAAAATTCCAAAAGGAAGCTGCCAGGCTAATACCATCCAGGACTTGTGATTTATGAAGTCAACGCAACCACAATGGAAAGAATAATTGCAATCATTTTGGTTTAAGAATGCGTTTAATTTAGAAATGAAGTGAAACTTCTGTTGTGTGCACATGTCCTTCAACTACTAAGAGACAGATTTGATTTTCTGTATGTTTTTACTTGAATGTCTGCTGAAAGAGGTTTCCTCATAAATTATTTGATTTCATCAGAATTTGCAAAAGAAAAGCTACCAATGAAAAAAAGAAAAAAACAAACTCGAGTTGATTCAACCAAATTTCAAGTTTCTTCTCTCTACTTTTCTCAGTCTCTATAACGTGTCCTCTTTTTGTGGGTTTATTTCCATAAGTGCAAGGAATTTTTGGACAACACCTATTTTGTGGAAACTCCTTCCGCAATACCCAAACGTTTTGTCCACGTAACCTCAAGGGAGCAGCCAGCAACTATGTAATTGGAGAAGATTGAGTACACACAGCGAGACCATAGTCTGGTGAACTATTGAGAAGCTGAAACAAAGATTAACAGATGTTTACCCAGCCATGCCATATGTGAAGTGGATACTAAACCTATGCACAACATGTGTGACTGGCAGACAGAAACATTATGAACCTTTGACCCAGTGTCCATTACAGGTTAAGAAAAACTATAATGCCAGTTGACCATGGAGCCAGTGCAAAACAATGACGTGCTACCCTGTTTGGTTTTCCTCTAAAAGGAAATCTAGTGTTCCTCAGGATATCATTCAGGAATCCCCTTTTACTGATGGAAACCATGAAGCCGTCAAAACAGAGCTCTGTAATTTAGCTGCCTGGTTTCAATTAAAGCATTGAATATCAAAGACAATCACTCCCATTTTAATGTGCAATTTTTATGTGTTCCCAGTTTATTTTGATGGAAAATTTGTGGGTGGAGCACTTGCTAATTGGTATGGAAAACTTGCACCTGTGGTAGACCAATGTTTTGAAAGTCAGAAGCATTGAATATTTGCGTTCTTTTCTTCTGAGAAAGAGCCCGGCTTTATCCAAAAAAACAATTCCAGACTGGAGCTGATGTGTAGGATTGTCTGGAACAAATTGGTTGTGAGTTTTTCAGGCTCATGGCGCAGCATAATTTGTCATTTATCACAACCACGGACCAACTATTTAACCATTAATTTACCACAAGATACTTGAATTGCAAATGAATTTAAAAATATTTAATACCAGCAGACATTAAATGTTCCAAGATGACAAAGATGACAATGATGGTACAATCATCTACTTTGCTCTTTGATGTATTCTTTATCGCTGAAGCACTGGGTCTTGAGTATTTCTGGACTTGCTTTGCTACGTATACTCAACATACCCTTAAGAAAAAGGCATTCAATATTAGCTGCTACTACCATCTAGCATTCCAGTATTGTTGCTTCAGGGTGGCTTTGTGAAGGAAATCCTGTTTGTGCTTTATTCCCTACTACTGCTGTCAGCACTGATACACTTTGTTCATCTACCATTTTTCATATTTGCTGTCAGTCCACCTCAAGTTGGAAGCCAGAGTTTCCTGTCTGTGTTCTAACAGCTTCAACAATTCTTGCCAACTTTCTGTTAAAACTATGAGGGTCACTGCTTTACTTTATCACGCCACTTTCTGCATCTGAAAATGCAATTACTGAGCAGCATTTGTTGGTGAGCAACATTATGTTTCCTTTATGGTATGTTCTTTCTGTCTGCATTGTTTAGGTGTCTGCTGGTTTGCCATTATGCAAATCCTAAAATGATTTTTTTAGGCTTGAACTCACACGTTTAAAGGTATTGTAGTTGTATGATATTATTATTTAATAACAGTGTAATAAGAGTGTCTGCAGAATCATTTTAGGGCCTTCTTTTGTGGCTGTTTTTCACTCTGTATGGATGCGTGTGTGGGATGGGTCTATCAAAACATTCCTTCCATTCTGGTGAAAGAGAGGTGGAATCACTATGTCTATATATGTAACAAAATGAGTCACTTTCCACCATCCTCTGTGGTTTTCAGGACTACAGTGAGATCCGTATGTAACTGTGTTCTGTCATTAGTGGTAAGCTTCAATCTCCAAATTAGAGGGGTAAATCATTAAAAATTGCTTTCATGTGTAAACAGGAAGACGTATAATGAGTCTTTCCCTTTTCATAAAACAACTGGCTGACATATACAGGGGAAAGATAATGTATTTAGACACAGGATTCCCCAGTTTTCTGCATTCGTTTTTTTAAATGCTCATCTTCATTTAAATATTAATAACATGCTTAATAATGACATCACACCAGCAATTACAGTTTTAATGGGTATCAAGCGCCAAGATCTGGCTTCTTCTCCTTACCTCATTAAGCATTTACCTTTATGACTTTAGGGTGGATTTAGCTGAGTACCAAATAACAAATTAAATTATAATTTTAAAGGCAGATCATTCCAAATGCTTTGCTTGCTTTTTCTTACAGTGGAGTTCATCCAGCTCTGTAGTGATTATGGCCATTGAAAAATGAACAACCTTTGGTATAGTAATGGAAAATGCCTCGTAGAATTACAGCACACAATCATTATCGTTTCATTGTTTTTTTTGTTGTTGTTTTTTAAAAAAAGTATTAAAAGCAATATACTCCCATATTTATGAGCAGAAACTTACATTCAGTTTTATATAGCAAGCATTACAGACGATACACCGCATTTAATGCACTTCAATTCATTCTTAAACTCCAATGAGTGACAGACCAGAGTTTTGCTTGGTCCCTTACTTGTTCACACCCATTGTTGTCAAGATCCTTAACTTGATTTATAGCGTTCTAACGTTTCACTGTGTTTAAGAGCTTGAGTTTATTAGTTTGGTCCTCACAATTTGTTTTCCGGAGAGATATGACGGACCTCTGAGAAAGTCAATTTTGTGGTTGTTAGCTCAGTTGCAGTGTTATGAAGCAGCTAGAGACATAACAGTCTCCAGTCCTACAGAAACATATTTTTCAACGACGGCATGAGAACATCTCGCTGAGGTGATGCTGAAATCAACCGAGCATAGACGTCACAGCTTTGCGTAAGCAGCAAACCTGACCATGTAAAAGAAAATTAGTTGCTTTGTTGTAGGCACTCATGAGATCTGAACTGTTTTGGACTGCTTTGCAAAAATATTCATGGTTATAGACCCCTATTAACCTCCTAGGATGATTGTTTTAGTTTTATATGCCCACTGAGCAGTGATATTAAATTTTTTTTCCAGGTGTCAAATAAAGTTATCATTTTATAAAGTCACATACTGTGATTTTGTTATGGTTTTTACATGTGCACACCTGTGCTTGATACATTCTCCTTGAAGTCTTTGGGGAGGTAGTAACCACCATCGATTATGTGAATTCATTTTGCACTTTTATAGTCTACTGAAAAAGGTATTGAGAACCAGCGAAGCAGTAAATGAGCACTCAGCTATGAGACCATGTCTGGTTTTATTATTACCTTCATATGACATTTCACTCATTACTCCCTTATAAAGAATACCAGAATACCAGAGCTTTTTGTCTTCCAAATCATTTAAAGTAACTTCTACGCATGCTATGATTTTAAACTATCTTGCTTCAATCAGACATTTCTGTTACCTTCTCAATCATTGAGGGATTCACTCCATTATGGCCTTTAAACATATGCAAAGGACAGCCCTTCCTTTCCGCTGATCAAGTATCTTCGCTCTGTTTCGCCTGTCAAAGTGAAGCTACATCTGGGAGTTTTTCTCTACAGTGACTAAGCTGTAATCCGAGGCTTGCGACTCACTCCTGGAGACTGTGACCTCTTGTGATTTGGGCTTATGCTGCTGCTTACACAAGGCCACCATACCAGAATGAGGTGGGACGTTTTACAGGCCCACCCGCAAGGAGGAAGCTGCTATTTCCTCTCCATAAATCAAAATGGACATCCTCTGTCAAGGGGTTTTCGATAGTAAAGGACCATGTTCATTTTAAAATAAAGCTAAATTCATTGCTACACATGAGCTTTTGTGCACCAATGGATTTACAGTCTGAACTATGTACTTGAGTAATGTATTTTTAAACCAAGTGACCATTAAGTGTTCAACTAAAACATTTTAATATACCACAGAAATTCACAGACAGTATAGATGGATAGAGCCACAATAAAGTTGCCCACTGGTTTCTGTGCCCCACTCCATTTTGAAGACTTACTGATAGATAGATAGATAGATAGATAGATAGATAGATAGATAGATAGATAGATAGATAGATAGATAGATAGATAGATAGATAGATAGATAGATAGATAGATAGAAGACGATAAGATGGTTAAGCACTAACTAATAACTTAGCAGATATCTGTGTTGTGTGTTGTGATACAGTGTTGGTGTTACAGTGCTAGTGCTAATGGTTACCTTAGCAATTCCATCAAACACTAGCAAGCTTGGTTAGCTAGTTGCATCTATACAAAGATATCATCCAACAAAATAAAGAAATACTAGAATAAGACTTACCAAAACAGCAGGAAAGATGTTTTGGATTTGCTCTACCACACAGCAACTCATAATATTTGTCAAATAACCACACTAAAAAGAGTTTACAATGGAAAAACACAATGGAGACTAGTGCTAGTGAGGTCTAGCAGCACCTGTGACTTGCTAAATCTTAAAAATTTCAGTTGTTAAAGAAAAGAAAGAAACAAAAACAAATGCATATATTTATTATGAATTGGTAAGCTAGTCTTTATACCATGTTAGTTTCAGGCCAAATTGGCATTTTAACGTGGGCCTGTGAAGACTTTTTCCATTGACTAAATTTTTCAGTCCCAGAAGTTGCCGCTTGGAGAAAACACCAAGGGAGTCCTCTTAATGTTCCATCCAACTGATGCATGTAAATTTATTCATTCTCCCATTAGTTGTGTACAATCACTGCCAAATCCTGAATTTTTCCCACCAAGGCATACCTCAGATATAAATCATTTAGTGATAGATTTGAGAAATCGGACCCATGTCTTCTGCAGCTGACCTGAGCTGACATCACCACCAATGCATTAGGCTATATCTGGCTATATCTGGTGATTAATATGACTTGCACACTTCAGAATTCCTGACAAATGTGATTTTTCTTCCCGTCACAAAAACAATTACCACCATTTTCTTTGTGATGTGGTTTTCTGTCGGGACCAGGGGTTATGGAACGCACACAGACGAGTCATGACATGACTCACAACCAGCAAAGCACATCCACAAATATGTGCCTGATGTCAATGACACCACGTCTCGAATATTAAAAACACTCATATCCCTGAGAAAATATCAGCCAGTAATTACACATTTCCTCTGAGATATGAAAATTATTAAAATGTGCTTCAGACAGACTAGCAGTGAAATCATTATGAAACTGGGGAAAGAAATGAAGATAAATCTCTTGCAGGCATGCATATGTCTATCACCCATTTGTAACTTGTACAAAATCAATCCCTAGCAGCCTATGTGATTGGTATTTGTATTGCTATTTGCAGTGTAAATACACAGGAACAATTCAGCCAAAGTGCTTGACTGAGACTCTGCAGAGCTGTGGGAAGCACCCATAAATAGTATTGTGTTTGTGTATTGATAACAGAACATAGTCTTATGTGATATAAGTTCTGTAATAATTCCTTTATTAATACATCAAACATTTATCAGCTGTTATGGAAGAAAATACTGTTTCACTGCAAAGTCCGACTTTACTCTGCACTTTACAGTCTCCCCTGGTGAGTATAAAAGTGTAAGCACATTTACAACACTGGGATACTAGAAAAACATCCATCAAAAACGAGGAGTGCCCAGTCCCAGCTCTGGATAGAGTCCATATCCATATACATTTGTACTGCATGACCTTTGGGGTAAGACCCTTATAACTGCATGAAAGCCAGTTTCATACACGGAAAACTGGCCTCCCCTTAGCAAAGAGCTTGACGGAGAAGCGAATCTTGCCCACCATACCTCTCCTCTTGTTCGATTTGGTCAATATACAGCACCAGTGGTAAATGTTATTGTAGGGAGCTCCCCATTGATCAGTAGTGGAACAGAATCCAGATCCAGCCAGCTGGGGCTGTTAGCTGGGGAAGCCATGTTCTTTGCAATGAGGTAATACTTCAGACATCTACAGCAGGTTCTAATTATGCCAGAACAACTCAGTGTCTGGCTGTGTTTGGCTAGAGGATTAGCCAACACAAGCCATTCTACTCTTCTCTGTGCGTAAGCCATAAAGGCCAAGGGGATGCCCTCATACCGCCCAGCTTCGTCACTGAGTGCTTGTGAAATTCTCCAGAGCGAAATGTGCTGAAAAAGTATAACCAAGTCGTGAGGTTACATATTATGTTTGTGGTCTCTTTCAGTCTTTGAGTTACAATGTTTAATGTCCTCCCTGCCCCTATCAGCAGTGATAATGCAGTAATGTGATTTAGTTTAATTTTGAACGTTACATTTGATAACGTTAAAACCCCCATTGTTTTAGACCTTTTAACCTTTAGCTGTGTCACAACACAAGGGGGTGCTACAGTATCTTTGTGCTATTTTGCTGATGTAGCAGACAAAGGACTAACAGGGTAAAGGCCATGTGTTTAAGGTCAGGGCTTATGTTTAATTTAAGCAACCAATTCAACATCTTAGAGGAGCAAAATTATTAAAGGTTCCTGTACTGAAGACTATACTGCCATTGGTGTAAAATATTCTCAATGGTTACAGTTTCGTGCTTTTCTTCATTCAGTCAAGGTTTCTTTTTTATGAAGTCATAGATTCAATATGTGTCCTTTTGTGTAATTAAACTTACATTTCCATTCCTGTAAGAAAATTAAAGGCTTCACGAACAACATCCCAGTCTTAAAATAAGAAGGTATAACAAGAGCAAAACTGCTCTTTGCAATGCAACCCTTGATTTGAGTAAATTGTAAACTGTAAGTTGACAGTGATTAACACAAAAACATTGGTTGCTATAGCCACCGATTAACAGAGTGTGTAACAGAGATGCCTGTGGATATACTCACATACAGTACCTGGCAATTACATTCAATCGGTTTTAATTGCCCCTTTTTGAACAACTATAATTCAACTTTCTTAAAGTGTTGAACATGCATCTGCAAAAGAAACATGCAAGCAAAGTGTGCCCGTAACACCTTGCATGCACGCACTTGCCACAGCTCAACAGTAGCTGCAAATACAATCTTGAGTTTAAATTGCACACATGGCAAAGTGACTGCCCAGCCTCAAATCTCATCATTACCAGTGCTGCAGGGGACGAGAGAACCCCTTCTGTAGTCCCACTACAGAAATAGAGTGGTGACAGTTTAATGGTCTCTGGGCTCAGAGAACCACACCCTTGCCAGCCTATATGAAAGACCCTACTCCCACCACAGCTTGTGACGTCAGGTGCTTGAACCTGCTCTGCAAAACCTTCTGGCATTGTTAATACTCGGGAGGGTTAAATTCCCTTTAAGTGATGACATTACTGTGCGTGACTACAAATGGAAAGTTTTTTTAGGCCTGCATAACTGTCAAGGCTCCAAGTGTCAATATTTACTTCTCATTTATTTATGCTAATCAGTAACAATTGGATTTTTTCGTAATGATTGGCAATTTGATATGGATAAATAATTAAAAGCTGGAAGGAGATATACATTTTTTTCATACTTTGGGAATTATTTTTCTGTTGATATGAGAACCTCATTTCATTGTAATAAATTTTTTATTCGCCAGCTCCTGTCCACTACATCCATGCTGAATATTCATTAATTTTCCCCTTAAAGACTTTTCCAAATAATATGACTACTTTTTCTGGTGCACTCAGTGAGCCATCTGCGTGGAGAATTACAATCCACAGACTTTCTGTCTCTCTCAGCCCCGTAGTCCACAACATGGGACCTGGTTGAGACAACTGCTGAAAGTTTGCTGGAGCAGCTTTGCTGGCCTGACAGCTTTTGGTGTGAGACACTCCAGATGGGATCCCACACTTTGAGCTTTCCTAATGACCACCAGTATCGCTAGAACCATAAGTTAAAACCTTTGATGTGACAGGGAAGGAAGGAACATCATTAATAAAAATAATGAGGCAGATGGGTGCTCTAATGGGTGCCTGAAGTACACACTGAGGAGTCAGTCAGGGGTGAAGACATCGGATGTGTTTGTTAGGACACATTCAAATATAGAAACCGGATGCTTGGGTGATTTTGACCTTGAATAACCACAGTAAATACATGTCAGGCAACTTTGCCAAAGATCAGATTCAGTGGATTCCACCACCTTCACGGCTACATGTAAGCTTTCCCCTTATCTGATATGAAAAACAGTAATATAATCACAGTACTGAAAAAAATGGATCAAATTTAAAGCCACAAAGGCCTTTTTTATGTTGCACATTTTTCTCCTTTTCAAGAAGTTCAAACACTATTTACCACCAAGATAATATGGCTCAGTTCTGTCAGCTTTATAGTTTAGCAAGCTAAAAAGTCTTTGCCTCAAGCGATATCACTTAAAGCAGTCTATTAGATTTCATGAAGCTCCCATCTACCTTGTTACTCAACCTTTTTTGGCAAAACATGCAGCAACACTTCACCAAGACCTGTGCTGTCCAGACCTGAGGAGGTGTGAGTAAAGGCATGCATGTAGTAGCTTCAGGGGGGGCTCAAAACTTTCAGCTAGCTGAAACGCATTGACACATTATTCCAGATTTGAACTTCATGTAAGATAAAACCATTGCTTTCATATACTTTAGTGTCAGTTTCCATTTTATGTTTTGACTTATGAGCTGGGTTGTAACCATAGACTTGGATATAAAAGATGGACCTAGTCACCGTGACATTGGTTTCTGCATTTTGAACCCCTCACTGTTGGCATTTCGTCCTCTCTCTTGTTAGGGTTTTTTTTTAAATCCTAAGCCAGAAATGATTCAGACCAGAGCACATGGTGCCTTGTTATCAGTTAACTATCAATGAACTGAGTCAAGCGTTAATCACAGATACCTGCTAAATAGCAATTAAAAAGTAATAAAATGCTAGATATCACTCACTAAAACTGTAGAACAACTTCTTGGATGGTCTGTAAAATGGTCTGTAATCCACAGCAAGTCTTTTTTTTTTCAAATAAATTCATAATAAATGCACCAAAACACACCTACTCAACAAACATATAGGTCCAGTTGTTAGTGAAATTAGCAGAGGTGAAGTCTAGCAGACAGTATCAGCAGCAGCTGTTCTTGTCAGCACAGCTGTCAATCAAAAGAGCTACACCCCTAATTTTAATTGTCAGCAAATCAAAAGTATACAATATTTAAACAAAAAAAAACAAAAAAAACATCACCCTATATAGTTATTATGAGATGAGAAATGTGTTTGTTCAGCAACATATAGTTTCAGTTCCGTATAAAAGATGAATGTAGCTTTAGAGTCGGAATTTTCTTGAATCTGCATTGTTTTTATTGGCCTGTAGGAGGTGACATCTGTGGCTGCAAAAAAGACACCCAGTTCCATAGAAATGGCACTGTTGCATATCTGTAAAGACTTTTCTTATGTGTTTATTCAGACCCTACAATAAGACTAGGGAAAACCCCAGCATTAAGTTGACCCTCTATGAGCAAGCACTTGGCAACAGTGGGAAGGAAAAACTCCCTGGTAACAGGAAGAAACCTCCGGCACAGCCAGACTCAGGGAGGGGCAGCTGATCTTATCCCAGATGTTGATCCAAAATGGCAATGATAAAAATAGTAACAGATTTCTGGGTTTTAGGACTCGCAGATCTATTTGGGCTCATTATGACTTACTTTGTGAGCCAGATTCAAGTGGCCATTAATGAAATTGCAGGTTGTGACACTACTTCTTGACTGTTAACTAGAGGTTGCAACTTGGTCACGACAAGGTGTTGCCTGGTTTCATGGATACAGTTGTGATGATCAGTCCAATGTCTACACGTCATATCACTAAGGAAGCAGAGAAGATGATGATAGGCCTTTTATATATCTTACCCCAGGGAGGCATCAATTTAAAGGTTTTCTTATGTGCAGCCTACTAATATTTTCACTGATAAGAGAGCAAAGGGATGAATATGTTTACATCATCTTACTGCATTTGCATTTGCATCTGCTGATTCATTGTTGCTATCAGTGGCTCATTCACAGCTATGTGGCTCAGGTGACTATAGTGAATTTCAGTCATGTTCATGCTGGTGAGCAGGATTCCTGTTATATGCAAACACTTCACACTATTACTCAAACTGATATGCCAAAGCCAGTGCTATTTGCTGCAGCAGATACCTCTACCAGCCTATCTTCTTCTTCATGTGTGATATTTTTAGCATCGTTGTTAATGTGTTTGTATTAAGTTAAGAATACTGCTTGTTGCTCACTGTCATTACAACTCAAGCACAAAACAAGCACTGTCTTTCTGCCATGTTTTATTATAAATATTCATTTATATAATGCATGTGTTTCTGAGTACATTTAGATTTTGTTCTGATATTCCATGTCCTCTCATGTCCTTTCTATGCCCACTCCTTCTATGTAAAATGTCTTCTGTCAGCTCTGAGGCCAGGAGATATAGCCCTATGAGAAGGGAAACAGTGTGTTGATACGCCCAGGGGCAGTGGAAAAAAGGGGTCTGTGTGAACTGTCAGCACCAGATATACACAGAAGCAGCTAATCTTCTCTCAGGCCACCATTTACTACCATATGCCGCTTGCACTCTTGCTGACCAACTTCCTCCATGTGAGCACAGGAGTTGGAGATGGTCTGGGTGTACCCGCAGGTGGAAATCCTGAGTGTAGATATACGTGCATTAGGAGAGGATGACCAAACATGAGATGCAACTAAATTCTGGGAAAACGGTTTTCCTGGCAAAGGACCCCCATTTTGTAAAAAGCACTCTGAATGCAGACTTAAGTGTGGGTTGTCTACAGATTCAAGACACAATGACACGCAAACGCAACTGTATTATCTCACTCTGTACACTGGGGGAAGTGTTGACATGCAGCCTGTGCGTTAATTAAATATACAATTTTCCAGACAATGGAAAATGGATCATTTAATCAGCCACTCCTAGCAGAATGAGAAGAGCAAATAAAGGGTTGTTTGCTCAGTGACTAAGATTTGGAGATGGATTGAAGATGGATAGCTACAAAAGAGACCAAACCCCATGATATCATATCCTTTACTGTAAATCTTCCACCATGAAACTCACTTCACGATTCATTAGTGCTGAACAGAGTCTGTCTTGCCATTAAGGCTGTTTAAATCCTTTGATTGCTGTTGAATGATCAATAATAAATAAAACTTGGTTTGGGCATAAAGGGAAGTTGTCATGACACTGAACAACATAATAATAATCTTCTTACATAAAAGTTATGCCATCATTTACAGTGTAGCAACAGTCAACAAATCTTGACTCCACCTGCTGCTATTCCACCGGATGTGGGGACTGTCTCGTCTAAATAGCTGGTGCCCAAACATTGTGCCCGACCACTCATGGCTGACACAGTGACCATCAGGCTCCTGTTGCCTACAAGGCAGTCCAGGAGCTGGTCAGATCAAAGTCTAAAATCATGCCCCACCAACAGAGATAAATACACACTTCCTCTCTTCTCTTTCACACCGCTTTTTTCCCACACTCCTGCAAACCCATATGCTGTTGCAAGGCTAGCTCAGAGGAAATGACTGACCACATCAAGGGTCTGGCTGCTGCTTTGACACGAGGGCTCGCATCAGCCTACAGGATAAAGAGAGACGCTTTAGTATCCATCAGCAGGTTGAAATCTGTTTATTTGTCTTTTGCAAATATTTACACCTGCACAACAGCACATTCAAATAGAAAAATATGCTAGTTTTGACATGCACATTACCTACATTAATCACACTCTCAAGAATAAACCAGCAAATGTGCTTAGTTATTTGAAATGCCAAGGCATTAGTGTCCAAACCCCTATGGGAAAGAACTCTATAAACTTCGAGCTAGTTTATTATAATGAGAGGTTGCAATTTAGAGTTTATTTTTTGCATCCATGACAAGCGCGTGATTGGTCTCACTCTTTTAAACAAAACCCAATGCTCCAAAGTGACTTCTTCTTAATTTTGTCATGGGTTAAACCTGCCGACTGATTCTTGCTGCTTTCAGTTTGAGCAATTGTTTTCCTTCCTTCTGTTGAGATCAGTGAATTTAAATGCCCAAATTCCTGCTTGTTTTCTTTCTGTATTATACATAATTTATAGATCGTTCAAAAAGAGCAACTTTAATGTGCAAAAACTGTCAAATCACAGAAGCGCTATACAAATAATGGAGGAATGAGCCAGGAAAACCTGACAGCTGCTTGCCTCATGCTGACGACAGAGCTGCCCCTTGCAAAACCGCAACTTGTTTCATCATTTTCCTATTCTGAATATTAAATACTGAATATTTCCTATAATTTCTATTGATTCCTACTATTCATTTACTAGCTATGATTAACTGAGCCCATAAATGGGGAGTTTGTAAGTCATGCAACCTTTGAATGCCCTGACACTTTTATAAATATTTATTTGCTTGCCCTTTCCAGTGGCTGACTGATGTTCTTCTCACTGAGTGGCATATCACAGGCAAATACCCTCCTAATAGCTCAGTTTTACTGCCTATTAGGCTTCTGGCTGTTCCCGGGAAATACAATGTAGTACACCCGTGTGTGTTTTAATAGCATGTAAATCTTGCACGTCTGATCTCATCTGAGCCTTGCAGACTCGACAGGTCTCAGTAGAAACATGAATCTAAGCAAACTGATACTAAACCAAAACCTTTGGGAGATAAATAATAAACGGTTTTGTTCTTCCAAGGTCTTTAGTCATTTTTAACATCAGCCTCTTCCTTGCTTTCTCAAGTTGTCCATCATTACTGCTGCACTGCAGACATGCCCCTGTCCTTGGTTTTGGGGTTTGGCCTTGATACTTACCTGTTTCCTCAATCAATGTTTAGCAACAAAAGGCCCTCTCATTTTGAGCAGCTCATGGAGTAAATCAACTTTACTTCTGGCCATGTTTCTCTAACATGATCCTTCTGAGACATGTACTTGTCATGGCAAAATATGGCAGCTGTAAGGAAAATCTTCTCCTCAAGCAATGAATTATGTTTGGGCATTC
Source organism: Astatotilapia calliptera (assembly GCF_964374335.1). Lineage (NCBI taxonomy): Eukaryota > Metazoa > Chordata > Actinopteri > Cichliformes > Cichlidae > Astatotilapia > Astatotilapia calliptera. The sequence goes on from NC_137439.1 coordinate 16,448,249, forward strand.
CCTGGACAGCGTCTGTTTATATTTTCTTGGGGGGATATGGAAGGCCACCCAAAACAAAGTTGTGTAATGTTATATTATTCCACTGCTTTACTACAAACAAGAGAAAACGCCAGATCCTCCTAATAGGGCTGTGCAACTTTTCCAGTTTTCTCCTCTGTTTTATGCTTCTCCTCAGGAAATCCACCCATGCTCATAAGTTTCTCCACCTGTTTGGAAATATGTTTGAATAGTTTCTGGTCCCTGTGAAGGATCATAAGCAAGGCCCTTAATGAGCAAATAAAGTTTGCCGATGCTTTGCACCCAAAATCGGAGCAAATGAATCATTCTGCAGATTCATCTTCTGCAACACCTAATATTGTTCGTGATTCATGTAGACATGTCAAAAAGGAACTGGTGGGAGAATGGGAAAACTGAGCCTTGATATCCCACTGCTGAGTCCAAATCCTTGTAATGTAACTCAACATTTTTATGTTCATGCTTTCAATAACTGCCCAAATGCGTGAATGTGCTCTGTATTTAAAGTACAACTGTTAAGACAAATTCTGTTCTGACACAGATTCATGCAAACACAGAATGCAAAATGCAATATTGGGATTTTGATTTTGCATTTATCTCAACTTATATTTAGAAAGGTGCAAAAAATTGTTACAACATACAAATATTCTTTTGTTGGGTGGCTGTAGCGCAGGTGGCAGAGCAGGTCAGCCACTAATCAGAAGGTTGGTGGTTCGATCCCAGGCTGCCTCCTGACTGCATGCCAAATATCCTTGGGCAAGATATTAACCCCATGTTTGCCTACTGGTGGTGGTCAGAGGGCCCGGTGGCGCCAGTGTCCGGCAGCCTCGCCTCTGTCAGTGCGCCCCAGGGCAGCTGTGGCTACAATGTAGCTTGCCATCGCCAGTGTGTGTGAATGGGTGAATGACTGAATGTATTGTGATGCGCTTTGGGGTCCTTAGGGACTAGAAAAGTGCTATACAAATGCAGGCCATTTACCATTTTGTTTGGAAACAAATTTTTTTTTTTGTTAAACTTAAGTCCATGCACATGCCTGAAATTTTACTTGAGACTTGATTTCAAGGCAAGTTGGCCCAAAGTCTTAAATCAAAATTGCAAATAGCAGTCTGTTAACAAGAGGCCTGTGCAGAGCCCTACCATTTTTGGTAATGGATAGGTGAGCATGTTCTGTGGCTTTACCAAAAATAAGTACAATTTCTAAATTCCTGCACAGTGCAAGAGAAGCCTTTTAAAAACCTCTGTTAACTGTACTTCTGCCAGCCAGGTTTAGTCCATGGGAGCAAAGTGGTTGCCTTAGCTATGCGATGTGGAGGGGTAGCAGAAGTATGTCCGACCAATGAAGAACAGGTGGCTTAACAGAATTGAATCAGTTGTAGAGAGAAGTGTAAATTGCTGGTAATAACTGAGGGCCTTCAAAGAGTAGGTAGGAGACAGCTGATATATATTCAAGGAAGGGCACAAGCTCCATCGATATTATATACAAGACAGTGAATCTGTTTGTGTTGACCATGATTCTTCACTCTCCCTTATATCCTCATAACCTCAGTGACCCAATGGGCTTTATGTTGTGTCACTGTAAATGATCAGTGAGTATAAAGAAACCCAACCTTAGCTGGTTATGCTGTCAGTGTCAAGAGAATGTCAGAGGGGGAAAAAAAGTGCCAGAGCTTTTTAGTGATCTGTTTGTTTGTTTTCTTTTTCGTTCATTTGTGGCACTTTTAAAGCTTTTGGTCATGGGATGATTCCGGCTGGCACCCCCCCCTTCCTCTCTACCGCACACCTTCCCTCTTGCCATCCGTAATTACCACACTGTTCGAGTACTAGCCTGTCCAAAAGCCACTGCAGGTTTGATGTTTTTGGCTTGGCTCCTCTCTGACATGCCTGGGAAGGGCAAGGAAAGGAAATGGGTGGACCAGTCGCTCTCCGTTCCCCCAAAGCAGGCCTGGGAGAAGCCAGCCCAGTGTTTTTCGACTCGGCTGAGCTTGTAAGGGAGCACAGCCCATCTGGTTCTAATAAATCCTCCATGCGGCTTTGCAACTGGAATTGCCTGATCTGTACGGGGATGTGATCAGTGATACAGTCATTTTGCAAAACAACAGGGAAGAGCTTGGGAACAGTTATGAATGTCATCATATTTGTGGTCCCCAAACAATCTTGTAATCTGCAGAAAACAAAGCTCATACTAAGCAAACCTCCCCAAAACCTAACATTGCTAGGTGATGGATGTGTGGTATAATGGGGACCGTGCTGTTACTATGAATTCCTGCCAACAGTGGGCAACGCATCACTGTTTTTTGTATCAAGACCCTTTGCACCTTATCAAACACGGGTCATGTTTAGACCAGCACTAATTTTTATAATGAGGCTATAATGAGTGCTCTATTAGCCAATTTGTAATTACCTTTGCTATCACACAAGTACAAGGTCGAGGACATCCTACTTGGCATGATATCTATAGCAAGCACAGAAAATGAAAACTGCTCCAAGTGGAGAAAAAATAAACTGAAATCCATCCTTTAAAAAAATCACTTGTACCTTCTATTACACCGGGGCAGTAAATCTATGTTGCATTGTGAATGAATGGTAGTATAGGCACACCAAAACAACACACTACGCCATCTATAGCCTGCCAGATCATTAGGTCATGCAGCGCTATGTTGGTAATGTCTGCCTCTCGATCCCAGGCATATATTTATGACCTGTTGGCTGCAAGAGTCCTACTGACTCGTGTGTATGAGGTCAAAGCCATCAAAGTGACCTCACCATCAGAGACAGCACAACATCTGTCCTCATCTTTCACACCTTCGGTGGCTGGGTTTCCTCAGACCTCCCTGCCTCTCGATGCCCTCACTTCCCTCTAATTAGAAAGAGTTTGATTCAGCACTGTGAACACTGTAGATAAAAATAACACGAGCCAAGCGCGTTAAGGCTTAACAGGGAAAATTTTACAGCAGCAGAGTTTACAAATGAATGTAATGCTCTCTACATTTAGCAGCTGAATCAAAAACTACTTAATGCACTCTTCACATGATATTAAAATAGAAGGAACAGCTGCTGTATATCCAATATAAGCCTTCCAACTTGGTTTGTTGACATTTAACTGCCAAAAGCTTTTGAGTAATAGGATTCAGTGGTAGCATCTTTCGCCCTATGATAACACACCGACCATACAGTAACACTACATGTCCGCTTTTTCACTACTGAAAAGGTATTCTAAAAGGGAAAACATGCGACTCTAACAACAGTCGCTTGTATGTTAATAATATTAGCAACAATAATGATATAATATCCCACAGGTATTATCCTGTAATCAAAATGGGTGATAATAGGATTTGGGTTGGGGTGGGGTGGAGGGTAGGAGACCACACATGGGGTAAGCTTGTATTGTACATGATTAATCTGATTAAAACTTTAAATGTGATTATGAAAAAAGAGTGACACAGACTTGACAGGAATGTTAACATAAACCTGGATTGTTCTTACAGTCCCTCCTGACAGGGCAGGACTTTTCATTTCACTATAAGTCTCCTCTCAGAAATTTTCCGGAGGATTTACACTCAAGTGGGCTGAGAGAAACTTAGTGAGCTTATGGTGCAGATTTGCACACCTGGTAGAGAATCACTTATCATCCCAGTGTCTCAACTTTCAAATTTTCAGTCAGTAATGCAGCAGTGTGGTGACTCGGAAGGTACTCAAACACATTCGCGTTTGTGTTTTTTAGTCTGTGCCATTCAGTTATTTATACAACTTGTATAACTGTTTAAATTTGTGTTTTTGTACTTTGTTTCCACGAAATAAACCAGTGTGTTTTTTTTCTGTTACTTGCACTGATGGAAAAGTGTGTTGTGAGTAGGTTGTTTTTATAGTCAAACTAAACAATCATTTGTGTTCAGTAAAACATAACAAAGTATTAATTGACTTCATCTGTGCCTGATGAGGACTCAGCTTTGTTATTACAGATTTCTGGGGGTCAGTGAAAGTGGGCTGGTGTTTGCCGATACAAGGCCTTGCATGTCTAATCGCGTAAACATGACCTTCATCGCACATCACATTATCAGTTTTTGTAAACAAACTTAAGTATACATATTTGATATATATAAAAAGTAATAGCTTATCGAAATTGTTCAGTAAAACAGCCGTATACCTGAATATACAAAAAAGAGACCTTTATGCATAATGCATGCATGTTTGTTTATTATTGATGCCCTTCCAAAATTCCTTCCAAAATGCTGTTTGAGTTCGTTTTTTTTCCATTTAGTTCATAGCAGCTTTTGTCCTCTGCAGGATGCAGGAAATTCATGCTTCTTTTTGTCTCTTTGTGGCCACAAACGGCACCATAATAAATTGCCTGAGCACGGTGGTAATAACAGTAACATCTGAGGACCACATGGGACGTAACAAATTCCTTTGCATCCTTTGCCTCTCAGACAAAGAAACTCAAATTCATTTCTGCCACAGTATAATACAATAAATATTAGTACCGCATCAATAAGTTTGTTTTTTTCCACTAGGAAAGAAACCTTTATCTTGGGAAGTTCAGCTTGCAAAGTGTAACACCTGGTATGTATCAGTAAATTGAAGGGAGGAAAGGGAAAGCCATATGTCCACCTTCAGTCTTCAAAGGAGCTTGAATGTGTATCTAAGTGCATTTGAAGACTGAAAAAATCCAAAAAGGAAATTTATCACTGAGCTGAAATTTCTGGGCTCTTAAGGATTTAGTTTCATAAACATTGCATGCTGGATGTTTTTCAGCTCAGACTGATGCATGCCATTTGAGCTCAGACATCTACGACTGTCGGTATATTTTCAATGTATTTGCCAAGGCCGTTCATGTGTGTCTGCAATAGCTTTAGTAATGCCACATATATCATTCTTTAAATGCACTCAAACAGACCAGATTCCTGTTAATATTTGCAGCCTTTTACTCAGAAAGTCATTTTTTCCTTCACAGAACACAAGCTGTTAAAGAAATTGTTTGACACTTTGGAAAATTGTTTTATTCAAATTGAGATTCAGATCCCACGAGTTAGGCGAGATGATTAGTATCAGTACAAAGTCTGTTTGATAGATATGAAAAAGGAGAAAGTTAGCTCATGTTTAACATTAAACCAGATTGCCAAAGCTAAAAATAAAATTCTAAAAATTCAATTAATATCTGCATATCATTCCCTTCGATTTTCATTAATAGCTGTTTTCATTAAAGTTTTTCAGAAATATTACATGAAATCATTATAATAATTTTATGGTCCACAGACCTCCATAAACATGCATCAGAAATTATAGCTGCCCAGTAGTCCTATCATAGTCACATTGCAGAACAAAGTTTAGTAGTGAGGTAATAGAGCCAGTAAGATATAATCTGTGTTAAATGTGTTTAATTTTACTGAGTAGTAGAAGTAAATAACAGTGTCTCACACATTCTTTGTTTATAGTTTGCAAAGTAGAGGAGTTAGGGAATGGTAGGCAGTGGACCAATCCATTGTGTGGTACATGAAGGGGAATCTATCTTTCAAAGCTTACCAATTAATTGTTGTATGTATGTCTATAATTAAACCAAAAATTTTCATTGCATGTAATATTTAAGATTGTTCTACATATAGCCATGGCTATACCTTCTTATCCATCCATCCATTCATCCCCGGTCTGGGTGGGTGGGGGCAGCAGTCTAAACAGAGATGCCCAAACCTTGCTTTTCCTAGCCACCTCCTCCAACTCTTATATGTGTACACCCAGTCATTTCTAAATCACCATTCATTCATCTGCCCTTGAGGCATCCTCCTGCCACCAGGAGGTGCCCAAGAAGCATCAGTCAGATGCCTGAATCACCTCAGCTGCCTCCCTTTTATGTGGAGCTGAACTGAATGAGCTCTTCACCCTATCTTCATATGCACAGGTGGAGATGTTCATTTCCATCTCCTGCAGTTGCAGTCTCATTAGTTTAGTCAATATCCAAAGCGCACATCAGTAACAGAGGCCAGTAATGTGGATTACCCAGGAAACCAACAGCTTCACTCTCAGCTCTCTCTTCACCACAAGAGACCCGTACAGCAATCACACTCACTCATCATCTTGCCAAAGCTGGAGTACAAAGACTATGAGTGCTATTGGCCCTATCAGAGTCCAAAACCCATTGACTGGATGAGTTACTAAAGCCAAAATTTTAAATAAATGATGTAAATAAATGTAAATCATTTATTTAAATGATTGTTTCATTTAAATAAATGACATATTACGTGTTAGTAGAGTGTTACCAATTCAATTCAGTTTATTTATATAGAGCTACATCACAACAACAGTTACCTCCAGGCAATAAGGTTTCAAAATTAAACCTAGATCGCAGTGGTATAATCTGACTCTGAGAAGATTAATGTCAAACAAGATTTAGATGACTGAAAATAAAATCATGTCAAGTCAGGGATAAATGTTGGATTATATCGCCATTATCTGGACTATCAATAAAGTACAAGAACTCACGACTTCTCGCTGGCTTCCCCTTTTCTTACTCTTAGTACACCGACTGCATCATGATGTTGATAGGTTTTTTAATGGTCTTCCTGTGTCTCATCCTGTGTCTCCGTGAATCATGCCCACTGCAGCGAGGCTCTCCGGACAGTGAGGTGTCATTTCATAATAAATAACATGCACTTGGGTGGGTGGAGATGGGAGCGTTGGATGATAAGCGGACAGAGAGAATCATCATTTACTCTGCTGGGAAAAACAAATACATATGGTAGTTAGATAAACTTCAAACAGGGTACAGACATCCTGAGACTAGAGAGCTGCTTTGCATGTCTCTTTGGACTAGAGAGGAAAGAGATTGAGGCTGTGTTTGGAAAGCAGAAGTCCCTCTTGATAAGATAAGTTTAAGATGTCTAAACAGAGATAAAGATATTTGTTGTGTTTTGCAGCTTTGAATGACATAGTTATGTTTTGTCTTTTGAAAACCAGTGTTGCTCTTCAAATATTTATCATGCTAAATTTACAATCATTTTCACTTTAAAAATATTTAAGTTTTACTTGATTCGAGGCTTCGGCTATAACATCTATCCATGGGTCAGGAGGATATTATTATCCAATATTATTTTCTATTGCATGGCAAAGTACATGGCAATTTTTAGGCTATTTATTTTATGCTTCTATTGTACATTAGACAGATCACAGGAACTGATGGGAAAGAGTCATGGGGAAAGACATGCCACAAAAGCCTTGTACAGGATGTTGTGGTTCATGGTGTGTGCCTTAACCCCAGGCCACCAGAGTACCGTAAGATTGTCAAATTAGTTACTGTTTAAGCAATCCTAGTGTTGACATACTGCAAATATTTAACAGAAGTACTGTGAGTTCATACTTCAGTATGAGTTCATTTCGAATTGTATTAGTCAAAAGGAGTATTTGTTGTAATTATGCTGTTGCTGCTGCTGCTGCTGCTGCTGTATAAAACCTTCAGAAAGATACTAACTAGAGGTAGTACACTGTAAAAAGAAATGTGTAAAAAAAATGGATAAAAGCCCTGGTAGTTTTCTGCTTTTTAATTAATCTAAGTTTCCATAAATGGCAAAATTCACAATATAATGTCTGATTAAAAACTGCAGACCAACTTTTAAAATGGTATGATGTTTTCACAGATTATTTTTTACGTGGTGGGTGTAATTGTCTTAAAGAATGCTTCCACTTCCAACATCCAAAGCAATAAACAACATTCATTGGTAAACAAACACCCAAATAAGTTGATGGACAAACAGTCCTCACACAGTCTGCATTCAGTTGTTGTTTTTGCTTGATGTCATCTTTTACCTCCTGCTTAAACACCTTTCCTTGCATAACTGCCTTAAGGTCCCTTGTGGCCCTCCACCCTCACAGGATCTGTAGCCAAAATGTGTAGTACCTGTCAAGTTTACACCAACAGATAGCATCATTGCAGTCCTGACAGTGAGCGACAACTACCCCTGTATAGTATTTGGCCGCATAAACGGGAGTTTCCAAGGGACTGCATGTTTGTCTGCTACCTGCAGTCAAAATAAAACATAAATACATGTCTTGGGGATATTTAGACTTTTGAATGACCCCTATACATGGAAACATGGTGGAAAACAGCACATCACAGAACTTGGGATACCCTCAGAGCAACCATAGTAACATGATAAACATCGTGCCTGCCATTAGACGAAGAAAAGCAAATAAAGTGACTCACTGATTCTCATTTTTCATCCTTCTATCCATTCTGCATCAGCAACATATACACTAAAGAAAACAAGTGGGCCGAAAAGCGCTGGGTGGGTTTGTGCTTCAGTTTCAACTTCGGCTTTGCTGGCAAAAAGAACTGCTGGAGGAAAATGTGAGCTGACGATGGTCACGCCCAGCCAGCGTCAGGTGAGTCATTTTATGTGGCAGTTCAGGTTGCAGTAAGTCCAAACCACCCGCGTCTTCTTGTGGCCATCATAGGTCAAATGGTGGTTGGAAAGAAGGGAAAAATCGAGGTAGACTTAATTCATTCTGGGCTGTGACAGGTGTGTTTTTATTTGAGGTTTTTTTGGTTTTGTTTACCTAAATCTCTCTTTGCTAGACAGTCTCTTGCCCCCCAGATGACTGGATCTGTCATTTTGAGGCTTTCAAGGCATCATTAACTCCTGATTTAGACAACATGTTGAAATACTATTTAAGACAAAGTGGATTATATCAAAATTATGTTCCTTTACTACTCTCAAATTGGTGTAGTCAGAAAATACTAACAGATACAATCGGTTTTGACTTGTTAGCTGCATTACAGTTTTCTAGCAATTTAAAGTGGAAGGTAGAATTGCGTAATATGAGTTTTAACCAGTCTAAATGTCGAGGATATCGTTAGTCTACAGCCTCTACAATATGCCTTCAGGATTTATTTCAATCAAAAAGATGCAGTTATATTAAAAAGACACTTGGACCTTCATGAAGGCCTGCTGTAGTTCATTTGTGGACTTTTATTTATGCACGACTCTCTTTGGTCAGGTTGAGGTTAGGACTTTGACTGGGCCGTTGTCACACCTTGACCTTTTCTTTTTCAGCCATTCTGTTGTAGATCTACTGCAGTGATGTGGGATCATTGTCTCATTGCATGACCCAATTTCATCAAAGTTTTAGCTGTCAGAGAAATGGCTTCACATGTGACTCTAAAATAATTTGGCACACAGAGGAGCTCAAAGTCAACTCAATGACTGTAAGGTGCCCTGGTTGTGTGGCTTTGAACAAGCCCATAACACCACTGTCCTTGCCAGTTGGTATGAGGTGTTTGTGCTGATCTGCTGTGTTTGGTTTTTGTCAGGCATGATGTTGTGCATTTGACCAAACATCCCCACTTTGATCTCATCGGTCCAAAAGAAATTATTCCAGAAGTCATGTGTTCAGATACAACTTCGTATACTCAAGTTGTGCTGCCATGTTCATTTTAGAGCAAAAAACATCTACTTATGTAGAGGTACTCACACTAATGAGGTGAATTTATTAGAAAATTCTGGCTGCTATTTACACTTAAGTCCCATGGAAACAGCATACTTAGTTTTTTAGAGGATGCCATAGAATCCTGTGAAAATGTTCTTTTTATGACTTTGAAAGCAAAACACTACAGAGTACCGGTAATGTTTTGAACTGACGTGCTCATGGCGTGGCACAAGGAAACTTCATTGTCTGGGAATGATGAGCATCTGAATGTTATATAAATCCTACCAAGAAAGTTGATATTACTGCAAGTGCATTTGATTAGCTGCAGTCCACTGGTAGTGCTGGAGAAAAAGTCCAGAGACCAAAAAAGTTTGTCAGCATCATCCACTGGGGACCATCAATTTTTTGGCAAATTATCGATAGGCTGGAACCAAAGACCAACAGACCAACATTGCCATCCCCAGAGCCACACTGTTAGTGCTGCTTAAACACTGATTGCAACAAATAGTGACTGTCCACTATCCAATTAGCTTCCAGCGGTGGATTAGCACCCCCCCCCCCCCCCCCACACACACACACACAAAAAAACCTTTCCCACAACTATTAGAATAGGAAATATGCAATGTCTCACAGTAAGTCGTGGATTCAATTAGGCAAGAATTTCCATGCAGATGAACAAGTGCTTTTGCTTGAAACCAGGTGACGACCGTCATTTAAGAAGCGGGAGAAATGTTGGAGGGGTTTATTTCCATCCACGTGTTTTTGTTTTAGGAGAAATTTATAAAACCCTTTGTTTTAAAATCCAGGGGTTGACCTGTGCTATGCCTCCTCTTTCTCACCCTCTCCAATCTTGTTTAAGCCTTTAATCAAACGGACATCTGGATTGCATTGAGCGTTGCAGAGAAAGAGGCCTGATTGCCGTTAAGCAGACCACGCGATGATGTCACTTTTCATTAATAATGATGCTGCCCATAGCAGTCGCATTTATCTTCCTGTCTAACAATGCAGAGACTGGAGGCCGAGGACGCAACAATGACCGCGGACACTCGACTGAACAGCTGAGAAAACAGCACAGGCTGCGTGATCACTCTTTGGTCCAATTCATACAAGAAACACAACAATGTGATCATGACAGAGCTACTTAAAAAAAGACAATACCTTCATTGTCATTAAATTCACATGAGAAGCTATGCCAAAGGTTAATCTAGTGACTTGTAGCTAACAGATAACAAAGTACATCAGCAGGTTACTCTCTCAAAGTTTCGATTTACAAGCACTTTGAAGTGACAACAAGCAGTGAATCCAGAGCTGTTGGCATTTTCATAATAGGGAAAAATCTCAAAAACATTCCAACTGGTAAAGTATTTCAGCATTAATGAAAGATGTTACACACATGGGAAAAAATTGAATGTCTTTTTTTTCCGTTTAAAACGAACAACCCAACAAAGTTCATTCCTAACACAGTTACTCTGTGAACTCTACAAGCCTTTCTTCTGAGCTCAAGTTTCATTTAGTTTTGACAGTCAGGGGTGGGCTCAGTTTTAAACCATTGTGTCCATAAATTTAATCTGTTACTGTTAAGTCTACACCCTTTTCCAAAAGCCTGTTATGACTGGCTGATATGCTGTGCAACAGCGTCAATACAGATCAAAAGCAAAATTTAAAAGAGGACAGCGGAAACAGGCCTTTTTCTCATTTAGAAAAGAAGTTCTTCTCACAATACATTTTAAAGAGGACCCTGTTACGCTCATTTGTCTTTATTTTTTTTATTGTGGCTTTCAGAATTCAGAATAATTCTTATTTATTTATTATAGCCATAAAAGGTAACACAGTCCATGTTTTTTTAATTCAGTGAAGATCACATGTGCCACTTGCAGTGGGCAAGGACTTTATCACCAAATTCTTCTCTTTTTTTTGTAATTTTCAAATTTATTTTATCTTCTGTGGATACTCTATTATTGTCCATTGTTTTGTTCTGAAGTAAATAAATATGTAGTTTATTAATTTTGATTATTTAAAATCCTCGTGCAAACATTCGACTCTCCACATCCAAAACAATCCAAGTTCCACAGAGTAGTGTTGTTGCTGAGATGAAGGGACACTTACTTTCAATATTAAATACATACATACTCAAAGCACTTTCTTACCACAAGCATCATTCCCCCACACATTCACACACCAATGCTCCAAGGGCAACTCCGGGTTTAGTATCTTGCCCAAGGATACTTCAACATGCAGACCAGAGGAGTCAGGGATTGTACCGCTGACCTTGTGTGTAATAGACAACCCTCCATCCTACTGAGCCACAGCCGCCCCTAAAATAAACTAAAATCTGTAGAGGCCTGTGATGTGAAGTCAAAGACTACCTTTACCTGCCTTTATCTCATATGCATACCCGTTCCAGCTACTACATGTGACAGACTCAAACAAAGCAAACCATGACATTTCAGAGGGACAACATGAACTGGAGCAACTGGGGGCAGTTGTGGCCCAGGCTGCAGCACAGGTTGTCCACTAATAGGAAAATCAGTCATTAAGCTCCCAGCTTCTCTCGTCTGTATGATGAAGTGACCTTGGATACTGAAATACTGAAATGAAATCTGAATTGTCCTTGAAGTATCAGAATCAGAATCAGAAAGGGGTTTATTGCCAAATGTTGAGCAGGTTTACAACATTAGGAAATTGCTGCGGTGCTTCAGTGCAATCCACTTGAGCGTGAGTGTGTGTATCAATATTAGAGAGTTATTTTAGAAATAAATAAAAGCACTAAACAAATGTGTGTGCGTGTGTATGTTTGAGTAGAAAACTAGTACATAAATATCAGTGTATAAGCACCTTGAGCTCTTCAGCATTTGATAAAACACAAATTAGTCCACAGTCAGAGTCACTTTAGGTTTACTTATTCACATGAAAGTACACACAAGATATATTTTGCAAGCAGGAAATTATGACAGCAACAATCGAATCATCTTATAACATGTTGAATTATTTGTGGTAGTTTTGTAAACCTCACTGTCACTGCAGTCAGAGTGGAAGTGATTAAGAAGTAATGTATATCTTACACGGTGCTTTCTTTCAAAATGAACAGCTTATAGGTCTTCTCCTTCAGAGGTTACACTACAGTTGCCCATGTGAACTTGGACAAAGTACAAAAGTTTCATGAACTTTATTGAAAAAATGCAGTCCAGTTTGCCTAAAAATGTTTTTTCTCTTCCAAACTGAAAATACCTTTATAGTTTAAAGAGAACTGTCATATAACTGTTTACCTCTCAAGACTTTTTAGACAATTTTTATTATATTTGAATTATTAAGATACAAAACGTACTACATTTTTTTCCACACTGACAAAGTGTTTACAACTAGTCAGACAAGTAGAGCACATGTTTAAATACAACCACATGCTGTACTGTATTTCAGTCCTTCTGGATAACTGTAGAGGGTAATTGGAAACAGCGGGGAACCTCATGTTAGGTGTTTTCAATTTTACACCAGCCAGAGGTTTCGGACATTGAAAATTTTTTATGTGTCAATATTGAATATTTCACAGCTTTTTGCCCTGAAACCGACCCAATAGGGCGATAGTGGAAAGTGCAATTTCTGATTTTAACGGGAGACGCTTCTGCTTCATTCTTGCTGAATTATCAGACAGAAGGTACAAAAATGGTTTTGTAAAGTGATGAGGCATTTAAAAGAAAAATAGTGCATTATCCATGAATATTTATTTTAAGTGAAAGAGTAGAAGGAGTCTATATTTGGACATCTTCTTAGACATTTCACTGCCATCTGCTTTTGATAGTCATTAAGTTCTGTTTTCACTCTAAATTATGTCTTGCTGTTATGCTCCGTCTGTTATGAGGCTTAAAGTTATGTAAATTTAAACTAAAAAGGATTGTTTTATTCAAAAAATGTGAGTCTGCAGCTGTGATGTTCCTTTGTGTTTCTGACATGAAACATTTGAGAAGATAAAAGACTTTTTTTTTGCTTTTTTCATTTTCATCGCAGAAGCTCTGTTTTATGTCATTTCTGTCAAAGCCAAAATAACAGTTCGACTCTCTAATGAATTATTAAATCCCTTTGTTAATGGACAATGAAGCTTCAGCTTTTCAGAGTCATCAGCGCATGGATTATATCCAGACTGACTCGGGTGCAAACAAGAATGCCCTGCTTCAAAGTTTAAGTGAACATTAATTAGGATATTATTTTTGAAAGTGTTTTGCTGATTATGTTTCTTATCCAAATGAGGAGTGGGACCTTTCAAAAGAGGAAGCCATTTATCTGTGCAGCGACAGCTGAGCTGGTCTGGAGAGCCTCACAGTGCTGCTCTTATCAAGAAAAACTTGCGGCGATTCAGTTCGTAATGGCACTCATTTGATCTCGATGGGGTGGTGGACTGTCTACTGTCAACTATGAGCCTATGAGTTTTATCCAGAATGTTTCACAACTCCACCAGTGTGATAAATCTGACAATGAGCATTTTGCAAGATCCACGTCTGAAATGGCAGGCAGATCAAGAAGCTCCAGAAGTCACGTGTCTTGCTGTGTCAACAATAGCGTGAAAGACTTTGAAAAGCAAAGAATATTTCCATGAAATATACTCCAGATTTAGAATATTAGTCCGCATGCCTATTCTGTCCTCGAGCAACAGCATGCTGTGATCATACGCAGGCTTTCTGTCAGTGCAGAAATCATTACTGAACTGTGCTTCTAAAAAAAGATGAAAGAGCGCATCTGGACTGGCAAGGTGGCCTCTAGCAGGTCTGGTGCACCATGGCGTGCTATCTGTGCCGTCTTCTGAAACCTCAAGGTGAAGGGGATGAACAGAAACACATGTGACCTGGGAGGGATTTCACACTGCAAAGCCAGGTCAGGTCAGTCTCCGTATTCCTTTGTTTCAGGTTGCTTCTTTGAATCGAAACCTGCTAACTCCATCATAAACACAACATGAATCTTCTGGTATGAGGGGCCAGAATATATCACAGGCTAATACTCAGATGTCCTTCCCTGTGTTCCACCTTATTTCTCAATGAAGCCTGTAGTCTGCTTTTTCTTTTTTTTTTTGTTAATTCAGCAGCAACATGTAGTACAAAGAACCAAATTATTGCTTGAGTGCTAAACCCAATGAATGTTACAAATTGAAAAAGTACTGCTAGATGTGCTTCAGATTTTCTCTATGTTTTAAGACTTTGGAAGTAAACGAATTTGTGCCTGAAACCTTACCTCTGTTTCAGCTGCGCCTCCTCTGTACAATCAATAATGCCTGAGCAGAGAGAGTTCACATTCCAACTAAAAGTTGCATTTTTGGAAGTGTGTTGGCGGCAGTGGTAAAGCACAACTTTTACTTTGATCGTGAATGTTCTTCTTTTTCCAATTTGCATTGAGTAACCTGAGCCTGCACAGAGGTTTGGGCCTTCGGCGCAAACTATTGGGCAACTATAGTTTGCACCGAAGGAGTTTCGGTGCAGCACCCTCAATTTGCAACCTCTGACAGCCTCTCGCCAGATGGTGGAGATATGCACATTTTTTCCCTAGCAACTAGAGGTTGCCTGGAGGTCGCCAACCAGTCTCTAACCAACTAGTGACTAAGGCCCTAAATAACTGAGTAATGTAATTTAATATAGGCAATACTGTTCTTTTCTAAGGCTGTGTAATGTCTGGCTGTTCTTTTCTGAGTTTAGAAAGTTCCAATTTGAACTTTGATCAGACGATGGACAAATTTCCCATAAGAACAAACAGCCAACTAAAGCATTTAGTGCGAAGTGTGCAAAGCATCTGCTACAACATGTTTATGTTCGTTTTCATATTTATTTTTAAGCCTGCGCTGTGACAGGACTTGAATTCAAAATCTTGCTCAACACGCAGGCCTGCCGGAAAAAATTGGGAGGTGTGCATGTGGGATTTTTTGTGAGCTTTTTCCCATCCATTGCTGCATAAATTCCACAGAGACATTTACGTCTATCCCAGGGAAGCACAATTCGAACATAACAGATGCAATTATAAGTGCACTTGGCGAGCACAGCCCTCCGCCAAGGCCAATGTCACAATTTTTAGGGACCAGGATCTGCATCAAAATATAAATGGATTTTCCTTCGCTCATGCATCACCCCTCCAGCAAGTTTCATGAAATTCAGCCTGTTATGTTTGGGATAATCGTGCTGACAGACAAAGAAATTAACAACTTGCCCCCCTCAAGACACACACTCACACACACACAGATGCCACACACAGTGTTCAGCACAGCTCCAATCAACGAAAATGAGTAAAAACACCTGTCCAGTGGGGACCATGTTGTATAGAGGTTTATGAATTGCCCGTCATTCCCTATTCTAAAATACGTCTTCTTACACATTACACAATATACTCCACAAATGATTTTTTCTGCAAATCAAACAAATCTCTGATGCATGTTCCTGCAGGACAAGAGCTCTTTTCATTTGCTCGTTATAACTAAATGACATTAGTCAGAATCAAAAGTCTTCTCGGCCTACAAATATTTATAATTTTCATTTGATAAATTACGTTGGCACTGAGGAGAAACCGTAATGTGTTTAGGAAAAGAGTGATTTGAGACTGGCTCTCTGCCTGCGTATCTCGTTTGCTGCCCTAGTATGTTTGACTTCACTACTTCACTTGCCTTCATCCACCGTATGTAATTGTGTTATCTCTCTCAAGCCCTTCCCTTCCCAGCTCATTGGCAGAAGCAAGCTGGTAACTGTTTGATGAAAGGCATCCAATTAAGAGGAAACATGTAGGTCCTGATGTCTACGTTTTTGTCCCGACGACGCTGGTGGTCATGGAGGCCCACTGTATCAGTCTCTCATAGTGTGAGAAGTCTGCATAACCCTTTGAGACATGGCCACAGCTCAGTATTAATTCCTTTAGTCATTAGTAGCATTTCACAAAGTCTTTCATATATTGTTTTAATAGGGGAGCGGAGCTGACGTAAGGAGGGAGCAGTGTTCTGACTGCTCAAAAGGGAGGGGAGACCAAAAGGTTTCCATTGTCTCAAATTAAGTTGGCAGTGAAAGTGGTTTGCTTGGATTCTCCCTGCATGGTGTAATTTGTGAGTATTATATTGATAACCTGCATTCGGCTTCAGTTGTTTGTCTCTTCTCTGCTGTAATAAGAAATGATGGCATATGTAACCGAAGCCAAACGGAATAAGATTTCAGCCAGACGGTTAAGTGAATCACCAACTGTGTTGCATGTGAATTGTACATTTGCGTGACTTGTTGTTTATTGCCCACATTCAACTTCGTGACTCTCTTCCATATTTGTGCCAAGTCTGAGGCCACGTTCCTAAATCTCTCCAGTTTGTTGGTAGAGAAAGTGGCTCATTTTCCTCCCCTGGATTATTCTGGTACATTTCACATCCACTATATTTACTGGGACATGTATATTATACTATAAATATCCCGTGTGTGGCCTGTGTGTGGCATAAAGGATAAAAAAATTTATATTTTCGTGATTCTTATTCTTTCTATAGGAACTAATTCTTTTAAAGAGAGAATTTTAATGAATGTCAGCAGACTTGGATTAATTTAAACCTTTATGTTACTTGTTTTCGTGGCTTCACTCAGACACTCAGTACTGGCAGAATCAGAGGCCACATTTATAATGTAGTTACAGGCACATTTTCATAGACACTTTCATATAAGTATGTGCGGCAGCTCACCTCTATGGAAGAGGATTTGGGCCTTTTTTTTCTCAGAATGATAAAAAAAAATTACAATTTTGAGATAAATAAATAAATAAAAGCACATATAACAGAAATCTGAGAAAAAGTCCAAACCCTGAGTTAAGATCTCACATTTCTGATTTAAACTCAGAATCCTAACATTAATGAATTCAGATCTCTGACAAACACAAAAAGTAATGGCCCAAAAATACTTTTCTTAGTGGCCCCTATTCTCTTCTTTACAGCTCTTCTAAGGGACCTAAACATGGCAGCACTAGTTGCTCTTTTGATTTGACTGGTTGAGTACATGATGACCTGCTGACTCTACATGCTGTAGATGTGGTTTTGCCTTATTAAACTTCATGAAACATGCTGTACAATTTTCATCAGCAGGTGCAAAATGTCTTACTCCATCTGCCTGATTGTACATGAGCACACGAGTGCCAAAATGTGGGATTTATTTAACACTGACTCAAGCTAAACTGTTTTGATCCACTCTGATGTGTTTATTTCACAGGGAAAAAGAGTCTGGTGTGATTTGCATTCTGGAGATTCCAGTTTTCTAAAACAAAATGAGAGAGACTTTCTCCTGGGTCTCTGTGCTAATTTTATGCTTCACGTGCTTAGCATGCGTAACATATTTAAATGTTCAAAGGGTTGAGCTGTGCTAATAGGTTGTTCCAAACGTCCGACAGTGCCAATCAAGTGTATAGGGAAGACCTGTGATCTAAAAATCTTACCTTTCCCAAAATTTTCTCAGCATTCTCGAGGGATTTGGATGGATCCCCGAACAATATGTTACCAATCCTGCATGTTGATTTCTTTTTTCTATATTCTTCTGTGTGCAGAGATGAACCGCATCTGCAAACCCTTGGATGCAGTAAATAGACAACAGTGGAACTGATGCGTGTGTTTTGCTCATGGACTGAATTTCTGTTGCCTCAAGTCAAAATGAATTTGAACCATTGATCAAAGTCTGCTGTAGTTTGTCTGAAGGGTTAACCTGCAAACGATGGCACGTTACCATGTCGGGAATAAGATGGAAAACATCACCATGTGAACTTTGTAATCATGAGCATGTTGGCATGCTGATTTTGCTCAAAGCAGTACCTTTTAACAGCTGTGTTGGGCCTGGACTTTTAAAGAGACAGTGCTGTTGGGTGTTAAAGGAATAATATGTGGATTTTGATAGTTCAGTAGCCTGAAGGACGGATAAAAGGTATCCAATCCGTTCGTTGTTCATTTATTCATTTAAAATTAACAAAAATCATTTTATCTGAATATCACTTCATTACAAGAATCTGTGAATTGTGCATAATTTTAAGCCAGATAAGATAATATGCAACTGATTGATATGGTCCTAAAATACAATTTTTATTTTGAGTTATAATTTAATATTTTGATTTTTGGGGAGAACAATCCATGTCTGATAGTGTTTCACATTTTAAGAAGAAACAGGTAAACAATTTAATATTAAACTTCATAAAGGTCAATATAGAGTAATGACAAAGTACAGTCTCTTTAAAGTCTAAGGTTTTGCATGTTAGGACATAATAAAAATCATCTGGTGCTTAGCTATTCTTAAAAACTTACCTAAATGTGAACTTAGATGACATACAAAACATGACATTTTACACATTCATTATGTATTTTTAAAAAAAAGTGAAGTTAAAATACAGAGGCAATGTGTGAGAAACTAAGTGTGCCTCTACTGCTTCCATATGAATTAAGAGGAGGTTAAGTAGAAGTCAGATGTTGATAATCACATGCACTTGATTAATTGATCATTAGCCAGAGTGAGCACATCTATAAAGCAGATTTGCAGGTTTGCAAAAAAAAAAGATCAAGGTGCTGCAATGGCCCACTTAATGTCCAGACCTCAGCCTGAAAGAAATACTGTTGTTGAACCTTAAAAAATGAACTGATCCATCCATCCATCCATGAACTGATGCAACATTGTAAAAAAAAAAAAAGAGTAGGCCAGAAGTTAATGTCAGAGACTTTGAGTTAAAATTAGGTTAAATGATAAAAGTGGTTCTATAAGCTACCTAATGATACTGAATGGTGTACCTAATTTATACACTGTTTCTTAATAATGCCACAGTGTAACAGTCATGTGCTGTTTTTCATCTCAAGCTGTATTTAGCTAGTTTTCAGACCTGGTAAGGACTGGATCGTTTTTTTATATCCTGACTTACAGTTAACAGAGGGTGTACTTTCTTGTGACAGTAAATCTTCAAGCTAATCTTTAGTTATCTTTTTCATTCTGACTTGTTCGTCATAGCTGCATTTATCTGTCTGCATCTACAGTACTTTGTCTGAGAAACATGTAGTTACTGCATCAACCAAGGAACTTGGAGCACTCCAACAGCCTAATCAGGTTTGTCAGCCTACCAACTGCAGCGAATGTCTGGAGCTGAGGCACTGCTGCGCACATCAGCAGACGATTGTTAACAGCGTCAGCGAATTTCAGACGACAGTGTCTCTAAGACTGGGAGGAGGTGTTCAGACAGCGACAATTAGAGTCCCATCTGAAGGGTGATCATCATTTGAGTGCTTTTATATACTTTCCCACAGCCTGTCCCCATCCCACGGGGGACTGCTGATGCTATCTACTGCCAAATGTGTTTACCTAAAACGTTAAAAGAAAAACATCAAGAAGATTTAATAAGGCAGATGACATAAAATTTTGAAAAAATGACCCTGTGCCATGATGACACGATTATGTGTCATCTGCAAATTATCAGATGATCGAGTTTTCAAAATTAATTGAAGACAGCAGATTCTACACAAGTCCGTACTATCTACAAACTGATACAAGTGGAGCTAATCCAAACACTGGCCCACCCTGTGATTGAATTTAATGACAGATGGTCTTCCTGACAACTCATTCACTCAAGCAGCTGTTGCATCACATTTTGACTAAAGTTAAAAATCAGAATTTGCAAACAAGCTCTTTGTTTGGAGCTACTGCGTGTGGCTTTGATGATTTACCCTTTTCCTTTTTGAAGCATTTCGGCGTTGTTCATCAGCCCTGCCTGTCCAGGATTTTGAGGTAAGGTTGGGTTCAGCCTGGATCAGGAGGTCACATCCTTCAGTATTTGTCAAGTTGATATACTGCTGGCTGCATAATTGAAAGGCACGAGGTTGTCTGGCTGGCTGCACAAGCACTTTACAGAGTGTTGTTTTCTTTGGGCACATGGTGGATCTCCAACTGCATATTTTTCTTTTTCCTGTATGGATTTCACATTTGCATGGAAAAAATCTTTCTTGTGTGCTTGGATTTCCATTGTGTGGACAACATAAAGGGCGCTGGGATGGGATGTGGGAAAAGGGAGTGTGCAGTATGCCTAAGTGCATGTTTTGATGTCTATTTGACAGCCTTGGTCAGTGGCTGATGTCAGTACACACACAAAGTTAACGGCCATCCTCTTTCCTACTCTTAAATTCACTAAGGAAAGCCAGTGAAAAGGCTGCTACTGCAGATATCCCACATTATAAAAGTGTGGAACGTTTCCAGTAAATACAATGTTCAATCATTATGCTAAGCCTGGAGTACTTCAAACAACCCAAAAATTTAAACATCTGCGGTTGTGATGATATAAAAACGACTAGAAAGTTTAAAACTGATTAAGAATCTCTGTAATGTGGACTGTAACTGTGCTTGCCCTTTAATTTGAAAATAAGGGCTGATTTTCCCATTTCAGTGGTTCCTTAAACACTATTTTGAAAGGAAGTATCTCAGTCATATGATTTGTCCTGACAAATTGTGGTCACAGACCAATTGGGCAAACAATCACTGAGCAACTTTCACCGAAGTATTTTTTAAACTGGAAATGGGACGTCTGCTAAAAATGTATCCAATTTTTTTCCCTTGGTGTTAATTATTTGTTTAAAGCTCAAATGTTCCCATGACTGTTCTTGAGCTGAGAGCAGCAGACAGGGAAACAAATGTGGACACTGGCATTCATTTAAAATAAAATCAATACCTGTATTTTCTTTTGTAAGCACGCACATCTGTCTCCCTTAGTCATCTCTGAGCCTCAGCTCATGAAATCTGCCCGGTTTTACTGCGTTTGCTATGGCTGAGCCTCATGGAAGAAAAGGGAAGCCTTGCTGCTTCAGCTGAGCATGAGGAGTACCTGAGCACGTCATCAAGTCTGCTTCATGACCCTAGGTAAAGCCTTTGACCAATGCAGGGTGTTGCCTCCAGATTAAACTTCCTAAAAGACTGGCACACTTACTTTCCCCATTCTTCTCTGGGTTCCCCTCTTTATTGCTTTTTTCCGGCTTCTTTTTGTCGTACAAGTGTCCAGAGTGTGAGGTGTTTTAATAAGTGTCCACATTTCCTCTACAACAGGAAATAATAAATCCCAGCTCATTATTTCAATAAACAAAATGTACTACTGTCCCTCAACAACTAATGAGAGAAGTGTGTTTGGCACATGCACGAAACAATGATATGCCAGGTGCTGCCAATCTGTAACTGAGCTGTTCTGGCATAAACCAGGCTAGTCATAATTTTACTTGACACTTAGCAAGAGAGCGTGAGAGCCTTTTTTCTGGGTTATAATAGACTTTGACCCAGACCTGACCGTGTGGTCATCGTTCTGAAGTCACTGACTAAATATTGGTGCATGAGGTAAAGAATGTTTTATGCAAACCTCATCAATCGAGTTTTTCCATCATGACACAGATGTATCGCGCTACCTAGAGTCAGCTACACAGGCGTGAATGGAGGTAAAAGTCAACCACGACAACAGCAAAGGTATGAGGCTGTTGGCATGGGCCAGAGAAATGCCTTTCACGTCCCTGTGACTGATGTCACCTCAACAGGCTAAATAAAGCCTGCGGAGGTCTTGTTACACATGCAAGATATCTGAGCGATAAAACTTTATGCCACTCGGTGAAATGACACTATGTTAGACTGTTTAAAGCAAGTCAGTATAAGTAATTGTTAAATTTCAATAACATTATGCCAGTTCTTCCCCTAGGAATGTTACATTTTATTGCATTCGGTCACAATTTTACTTATCCAGTATAAATAGCAAATGTTCAACAAATTCAAAAATTAGTCTCCGACATTTGTTTTAGTTCTTGGCTCTCTTCATGGGAGGTCAGTGCAGATGATACTGTCATTCTAAAGTGTGATAAAGTGTCAGGGTGGATATTTGCCAAAATCTGGGTTTGGACCGGACTCCTCCAGTTCAAGGACAACTGTCTCCTTGCTCCCTCTGTTATCCTTTCTAACCACAGCACTCCACATGGGACGGAAAGACCATTCCTGACCCTTGTGTAAAAGACAATAGGAAATATGACGTGGGAACGTCTCAATTGTCAGGTTTTCCAACACTGAACACCACAAGTCAGACCGGGAAGGGGATCCCCAGTTCCAACCTGGGAGCCTTTAGTTAGTTGTGGGAACAATCTCTTATCCTGTTTTTCCTTCCGGTGCTGTGGGTGCCCACGGCCAGGATTCCCCACAATTCTTGAAAGTGGAAAATGACCGTTTGTGCGGAGAGTGATTGACAGTCTCTCAGGATACTGCTAAGCAGTGGGGCCAAAGGAGTTTCCATGGAAAGCTCTGTTACAAGACTGAACCAAATGTGAAGACGTGGTCATGTAAGCTCACTTTTGAGGTGCTGACTCCTTCAAAACATCTCAGCTGTAGGAAAATTTGAATTCACGAGTGTCATGACTTATTTATTAAGTCAGTAGTGATATAAAAGTGTTATTATGCAACTAGCATTCTGTATTTAACACCATCCTGCCCTTGACTTCTAAAAAGTATGATGTCAGTACAGCATTCAAGTAATTTTCATTCATGTCTGTAGCATAACTGATGAAATGTGCTATTAGTTGATCTTATTTTAGTTTTTTACTCAAAGTTACATTAAATATTTCCACTGGATTTATGTATACAATATGGCTGCAGTAGTTAAAATTAGTAGCCAAATTCATGCCTTTACTCACCTTCCCAACAGCTGCATGAACTGGGTATGTGTTTGGATTGTCTATTTTGAAAAGGAAGCAGCCCCTCATGATTTCTAAACAAGGGGGGGTGTGGACGGTGTTAGATGATCTAACACACTCTTTTGCCCAAAACGAGGCCTTTATTTTTAGCTTCTGCCTTTGTAACCTTGTTAGGAAACATATATTTATTACTTACTGGTGTGGTCTTTGTTTCATTGTCACCTACCTCACTAATGCATATTTTGTCTAATCTTCTCGCCATCTATTTGTATTGGACTTATTTGGATTGCACTTTTCTGTAGAAATTAGCCAAATACAAGCAAAACTTTCATCATATCAGAGATCATTTCAATGGTCGGGTCATAAGGGTGGATACAAAAATCCCACCTCTTAAATCCAGTTCTTCTTCTCTCCCCTTGGACCAATACAAATCCCACACCCAGAAGCCCAACCACCACCACCACGGGCCCAAAATGTGTAATGCAGAAGCACAAAAAGGGGAAAGAGAGTTGCCTGACCAGTGAGGCTCTTTCTTTCGTTTAATTGAGTCTGGCATTCTTTCTCCCTGCCTGGACCTGCTCTGTACAACAAGGGTGCAGCTCCAGTGGCTTAGGCCACTGGTGGCACCTGTCTCCTCTTCAGCGCCAGGCCGGGGAGACTGCTCTACTGGTCTTGATCCCTGCGCTAATTATTTTCAAAGCAGCTGGGATTTATATCACTCTCATACAGGCGCCAGTGGCGCTACAGCTCCCCTAAGAAGCAGCTTTTCTGGCTGTTCTCTCTTGCTTGGTGGGCAGAGATTGCTGCCACGGACATAAGCACTCACTGCTCTGGCACCATCAGAGAGATCTGGCCAGCTTGGTGGATTTTGATGTTTTTCCAAATTCAAGTAGCTTTGTTTTTAGCAACAGAAATAATTTCACAGGTAGCACACTGTCACAGTAGTTAGTGCTGTCACTTCCCCGGGCTTGTGACCCATGTGTGTGGAGTTGAATGAACCTGAACCGGTTTTCTCTGTGTAGTCACTCAAAATCAGTCACATTGATCTGAACCTCTCCAGGACATACCCCAATCCAGACCCTCCTCAACTTTTTAGATTAGCAAATTAGCAAATTAATGGATTGATATTATAAAACAAAAGACTATGAAACGTTTCAAAATAATAGGGACATGTTTTGACCTACCTTTAGAGGTGTATGGGGTCAAAAGCAGGGAAAAGAGCATGATTCTAGTAAATGGATTTGCAATATGCACTTTAATTATTATCTTTGTAAGCCAATAAAAAAATCAAAGCCTTTTCTATTATTTGGAACTTGCTCAGACTCTTCCCAAGCTGTTGCCACATCCAGGATGTAGAGCCTGCCCGTTTTTAAATAGGTGAAATATTTTGGTTCAACAGACCATAAAACACAAAGGAACTTGATCTGCAACCTTTCCACATACAGTAGTCTTTTCTCTCCTCTCTTTGTTTTGCGCAGAAGTCAGTCTGGATCATTAATTTTACAGGCTCCTCAGGGCTCTGTGCCTTCTTTGATGTTTTCTGATACACCGCACTTAACATTCCACATGTATTTCTCGCCACTCTCCAGCCTGACGTGACTGGCGAATAAGTTATATCCCAGGTACCACGTGCTTATCTAAATGCCGAGCAAAATAAGGAAAAGGCATGCATTCTTGGGCCCGTGCCAGCACACCATGTAGATCAAGTTTCCATTTGGTGATGTTTCTTGAAGCATGAAGCCAACTTAGTTAGGGTCAGAGTGCTCTTGCCTTGGGCAGCTCATATGCAGCAACACTTACAGAATATAATGGACCAAATGACAAATGTTCAGTTATCTGGTGCAAGAAAACTCCTTTTTGCTCTTTGAGAAATCTATAATACTTTTGTTTGATTTCATTTAAACTGAGCAGCCTGCACTCTTCTTAAAATCGCCAAAATCAGGACGTTAATATATAGAATAAAACATTTAAATAAATAAATTAAAGCAAAGTGAAGTTTAAAGATAAAATATTTGTTGAAACAGTCAGAGATGTTTGTCACAGTGAGCTTAAGGAGGAATGGAAATTCATCTTCTTTAAGCTTCCTGTGTTTTTCATTTAAAATTATAGCGCTTGTCTTAACTCAGTCTTGCTGGCCCATAAAGACGTTTGTTTCTAACCGACCGACTGGCAGGGGTGCTGTTGCTCCTTATTGGCGACAGGTAAAAAGTCTTAAAGTTATTCACTCTGAATCCCAAAGGGAACCTAGAAAAACAAACCACCATGTTTGACCTTTGCAGAGACTCTTGTAGCAACAGGCTCCTCTTACAACACATATCAGCTTCCATTGAATTACAAACAAAGGCTCAGTAATAGTAACCAAATAGACAAACGGAGCAGAAGTCTGGCATGGGCTGGGGAACATGAACACGAGGTGAATCCAAACTTTATATTATAATTATAACCAAGCCCATGGCAAGTATTTGGGGTCTTTTAGGATCACTAATTTGATATTTTTCATTAAAAGCTACCTTTTCTTTTCTTTTTTTGAGGGTACACTCTGATCACATTTGATGCCAAAAGTCACAACTTTCCACAGTAACTCAGGAGAGGATGGTACTGCCAGGGGAGTAGCCCATTACAACTGATTTTATAAATATTTAGGCTTAGTCACATTAAGCTGATTTTGGTACTTTACTCTGCTGGTCTGCTGTGAACACTTGAGTATAAATCAGCTTAATTTGTTCTGTGCCACTCCGCGCGAGTTTTACATTCTCCTGAGATAATGTGAATGCAGATTTTCCAGTTATGTCATAACGCGTTTCTACTTATTTAAGAAGAAATTACTCGATGTTTTGCGACTTAATGATTGACGACATTTGCGTAGAATTTGATCTGGTGTTTTTCGAGCCTCTGAATAGAAAGAAAGGCTTCCTTCATCGAATGGGAAAGTCAGAGCAGATTTGCGATCATAGATTTGGGAAGCAAAGACCCTAGAAATGCTGGCAGTTGCGAGTTCTGGGTGGGTAAGTATCCAATACCAGGTTATTGTGGTGAGACAGCGGAGATGTTGCGGTCCAGGGCTAGGCCAGGCTCTCTGGGTGAAGAGCAGTGATCCTTGCGGTTGACTGAAAGAACAATTACTGGAAGATTAAAAAGGCCTTCAAGAGAAAACATGATCAGCATTATAAAGAGCTGAAATAGAGATGTTTGTTTTTCCACTGAATCGTCTGCCCCGTTTTTAGATTTTAGACATTTTTGTGGAGCTCGATCAAAAACGAGGATGCAGACGAGAAGACTGTGGTTCATCTTTAACCCCTGGTCTCAAGGTGCTTGCTTTGACCACAAGGCAAACTTATAAAATTAACCCAAAAGGGTGTGTTTCATACCAAGAACCTGACATCAAGTACAGTAGATATTAAAATACATTTCCCAGGGTAAGTTAAAACTTTGGCCTGGTCATGGCATTCAAGGTAAAAGCTAGATTCGATACTTTTGCATCTAAAGCATGGAAATCTGCATCAAAAGGCCGGACCAGCAAGCAGGTAGCCAGCCCAGCATCACTTTGCAATCAAATATTGCATGTTTGTCTTCCTGCAAAAAAAGGCAGCCAAAATATTTACAGTGATACCCATCAAAAGCCCCTCCTTTTCTGTGCATCAGTACTGTGATTTGATCTGCGGAGAGCCTATTAGCCTCGCTGCTCTCTCCCTCACTGAACCTACTATCTTGGGCAAAATTCTTAACACAGCCAATGACAAGCTGGTCACACAAGTATTATGTTTTATGTTTTCCCCATTGCTGTCTAATGTTTCACATTGAGGTTGGGACCATCAAGCAAACTACAGCTCACAAAAGAATGGGCCCATTGATTCTCAGAGGAATAATTTTAGTGGAGGGAGTATTTAGCACAGACCCAGCTAGAGAGACCTATTAGCTGCTTCTCCAGCGCTGTGATCCATGACTGGAGAGGCTCAGTGTGAGGAGAGAAAGAGGACCCTCGCTTGGCACGGCCTCTGCACTTGTTTCACCATGCAGCCACTTTGCTGAAGTCACGTTTCGTGGCTTATCTAAGTCATAAAAACATGGTTTCGGTTACATATTTTTTTTATCTGATTGCACAAATAAACATAGCTTTAAATTTCCAACATAATTTAAAAGCACTTTTATCTCTTGATATGATGGTAAAAGAAAAAAAAAATACTTGTAACGCTCTGTTGCACCTGAATAGCAAATTTGCATAGATATGAAATAAACACAGTTGTTGTTCAGGAAACCAGTTCTGCGCATAAACTGACCCTCTGAGATTGGGTCTGAATTCCTTGTTCTCAGGAGAAACCAAAGTGGTCCATCATTACTGCCTCCTCCCCTTTTCCCATTTCAGCACCACACTGAGCTAAGATATCAGCTAACACATTATCCTCTTAGCCCCGGAGACTGATAGCCAGCGAGGGCCTCGAGCCAGGAGCAGCCACACAGATCAGGGAATAAAACTGGCATTGCTGTTACGGCAACAGTAAATTTAACACAGATCAGATATTGCTCACTTGTTGATCTATTGAAAAGTTGCTTTAAAAAACCAAACAGATTCGTTTTCAGCCCCGTGTACTGTAAATACATCCCTCTTACAGTAAGAAAGTGAAAATTGGACTTTTGCGTTCAATAATAGCGCTTGGATTTATGAAAGCGGTAAAAATGCTCAGTTAGAAGTTAGCAGTGGGACTTTAAATGTAAAGCAGAAGCATTCATGCTGCAAAAAGTATTTTTCTAGTATTTACTCGTACACATGAGCCCCACCCTGCCCCTTGTAAGGTTACACTACCACAACAGAAAGACCATTAGTATCAGCGAGTAACATCAAACCATTATCCCAATATCACCGAATATCAAGTGACATTATCCTGTCTGCATTGCCCACCATGACTGGCTTTTTCAAGACCATTTGATTGTATTTCTTGGCCTCAGGCATCTCTGAGTCAACAAAGGAAGCCAAACCCACCAGGTTTTTACGATTAAGTGGACAAAGTCAGGAGGGTTTTATTCCAGGAAGGTTGCCAAGTCATTTTATATCAGTAAAACAAGCCAAAAACTGAACATATGAAATTACATTAATAGCTGTCAATGTAAAAGAAACAAAAGCTCGTAAGAGTTGAGGGATGTTTTACAGCAAATCCAGCATTTCTCAGGCACCGTGTTTTTATCATAGCTCAGAGGCATTTTATGTAATAGCTCAAGCCCTTAAACAGAGATGTCATGCAGCTAAAAAACATTACAGCAGCCACACATGCTGGCAGTGGCCCAAGATGCACCTGCATTGTCAATTACTCATCGAGTAGACTTCTCCCTGCTAGTCTAGACACCTGCTGCACATTAATCTGTAATGGTCTCCACTGCCGGATATTTCCAGTTAACAAGACAGCATTTGATTGCCACACCTTTCCCACCTGCCCCTCAGGACCACGCTGCTCTTTAAAGGGCCGCATGCTCAGCTTAACCAACTGATACTCATCACAGAGCGTGTGGTTCGGGGCTCTGAGGGGAAAAGCCAGGAAGGTGGCAGATCCGCTTCACGTGAATTTGCCTTTTTGGCAGCAGGATCGTCAGTTTGAATGAAACCGAACACCTCCATCCAGATTCACTGGAAGGTTACAGTGTTTCTGGAAGCGATCCATGGGTCTGGTCCTCGCCAGCCACCTTCTTCACCATCCACACAGTGATGTCATTATTCCCTGTAGGCAAAACTGAGAGCTACAAATTAAAAGCAATCACAATCTGAACTGCATACTCATATTTTAATGACCTCCAGTTTTTAAATATCACTAAACTCAGCAGGTATTCAGGTTTTGCTCATATAATTCATATTAGCGGTTCCAAGCAAGTGAAGTTTACTTTTATAAAGCTGATCTATATATATATAATATATATGATTACACACACACACACACACACACACACACACACACACACACACACACACACACACACACACACACACACACACACACACACACACACACACACACACACATATGTACATATAATATATAGTATATTTAACTTCTTGTTTTAAAGGCATAAAAACTCTGCAGGGATACAGAGTTAGATAAAAAAAAAAAAAAGGAAGAAAACAAACTTAGAACAGCACACTGCTGAAGAACGTAAAGCTCAGCAAGATCTCAAGTGAACAGCTGTGCACTTTTACAGGAATCAACACATTACTCTATGCGACTTGTATGAGCATTTTACCCAAATGTCATAGGTCACTTTACAGAAAATACACCTGCTTTATAATTAATTGTATTTTTTGGCCACATGAACAAGTGGAGTGCCCGAAGCTTGCAGCATCAGCGAAATGTTTAATAGCTTTAAAAAAAAAATGTCTGACTCCGTTTCACTTCCCTGGACTTCCCTGAATCGCAGTTGTAACGTCTGAGAGGATGCACTAATAAACAAATATACACATGCACACTGAACTAAACTAGCAGAATACTAATTGATCCGACTATATTAAAGTTCCAAGTCTCAGCTTTCATTTGAGAAGGTTTGTGCCACTATTGAAAGAATTTTGTGGGAAATATAGCCTTGGACGTAGCCTTGGCTCATGCACAACAGAGCTCATGTGTCTCAGAGCTGACTGAGACATGAAAGTTGCCCTTTAGAGTAAGGTGGAGTTGTCAGTAGGAAAAGTTTAAAGAGGTCATCGTACAAGTGAATAAGACAACAGCCAATTAAACCATTGCATTTGATTTCCACCACAAGGCTAAAAATGACGAGTTGCAGTGGAGTGCATGACTTGCATTTTAAGCATAAATACTGTAGAGATAGTGAAGATCGCTCTTTGTATTGTAGGCGTCCATGGCTTCTTGTCAATTCCAAGATCAATACGTCATGCACTCAAAAAAAAAAGATTCCTTGGACTCACAAACATGATGCAATAATTTGGAGTAAAGCGCATCTGAAATGTATCAAGTAAAATGTTTATTTATTCAAATAAATAATCAATTAAGGCAAATATAAAATTTACATGTAATCAGATAACTTTAATATTTATGCATTTTGAGCAGAAATATTTTTGGGGGAGTTCGATGGTATCTCAAAAGATGCATACCTGTGGTATGTCTCAAAACCAGAATAAAAAGAAAATGAAAAAATGTTTTATGAGCTGATGAAACTACAAATCAAATTTTATTAAAATTACACAAAGAGGAAGCTGTGGAGAAAAAACAATGAACAGCTCATTACCCAAAGTGCCACCCAGTCTGTCAAAAACAGTGGCGACCTTGCTATAGCTTGGGTGTGTGTGGCAGCTCGAGGAAATAACAAATAGATGATATCACTAATGATGAAAGCAAAAGGGTGAATGCAGATCTACACAGAAGAATTTGGTCAAATTAATAAAAACTCACCCGGTTACATTGCATCATTATGTAGGAAAGCAGGCCCAAAACAAACAACCAGTACAAGAGAGGTGAAATATCACATGAGCTGTGAGCCTGACCGAGCTGACCAGAAGAGGCCACAGAACAAGCAAAAGCTGAAATGGTCTCTTATAATTATCATTTGGAAATGTGTGCCTTTAATGGGGAAAACTGGCTTGACCACATTGGCTTGACATACAAAAGGACAGTATCAGTGCTATTTTTCTAAAAATTATATTATTATGAATAAAAAATAAATGGTTTGCTTTTTTCCTATGAAATAAATGTAAATATAATAGTTGTTCAGTACAAGGGGATTAACAGAAAGTGATAAAGCTCAACATATAGACCTTCTTGTTCTTGACATAGTGTAATGTTGGCTCTCTAACGCCGCACAGAAAATAAGAGTGACTGGCATGAACATCTGACAGCAAAACCAGAGTTGGGATCATTACTCACAAAAGCAATTAATTAAACTATCTAAGTTACTTTTCACTCCCATGAGAAATAAATGTGTTGCACTTCTCATTACGTTACTTTTGCATTTTTTTTACATAGCCTTCGATGTGCTGCCATTTAAAAAATATCTTAGGGTACAGTTCTACAGAGTGTGTAAGCAGTAAAACAAAGCTGGCAAAAAAATAGTCCAAAGAGTGTGTCACAGTAATCACTAAAGTGATTCTACTATAGAAACAGCCTGATTGCTGTTTTTGTTACCTGGAATCAGACTCCGGCTGCTTTGCTTGGGTCTGCATAGACTCAGCTTTAAAATTATTACGGGTTCTTCACTCTTAGCTTGGTGTTAGTATGCTGTATTAGCAGATGCTTGCAAAGAGTCATTGTTGTGTTAGCAGCAGTTGTCTTTTGAGGCAGTAAAAATGAAAGAAACACCTACATCTGCACATCTCAAAAGTTGTAGAGTTCTCATGCATTTTCCTCCTCCATGTATACATAAGACCCTGATCACATAGGCCTGTGAGCAATTGCTGGCTGTTTCTGAGTGAAATCAATTGTAAAGAATGCTCTGTACCCAAAACCTCCTTGTGATTGTATATTGTGCTCGCATATTGCCACAGTCGCCCATAGTTTGCATGGTAGACACTGACTTGTCTGACTTGCTAACTTACCACTGACCAGTAGGGAAACTTGTAAAAAATATAACACAAATGAGAAACAGAGAACATTGAAAGTTCTCTGAAACTTTGAACCAAAGTTTGGGCACCAGCTAGCAATTTGCCAGCAACCAAAGCAATCACAGAAAGTTTTGGTACACCACTGTGTATCTCTTTGCAACCAATTACACAGCAACTGCCAGCAACTGCTTGCCAAACCATTTGGGTGAATACACATTTATTCATGATGGCACTGATTTTAAGTCCTGTTCTTGCATAATTTGGCATTCCTCTGGCTTTTCTCCCCGTTTCCCTTCTTTAAAAGTGACTTCTTGATAGCCGCCCTTCCACTGAGATCATTTCTGATGAGATTTTCTCAAACAGGAGACGGACCAACTAAAAGGTCACAAATATCTCTCAGGTCCTGTGTGAGGTCTTTCCCCCCTTTTTTTGTAAAGAACTGTTCATCTCCTGCAGACAGTTTTCCAGGTTACTACTTTCTCTTTTGTCCTTCACTTTCCACAGATATTTTAAGCACACACTGCACACCATGTTGAGAAATGTTAAATTTCTGGCTAATAGCTCTTTCAAAATCTGCTTGCTGGTGCAAGAACAAATTGACTAAAGATCAGACATGGGCAGTTACAAGTAATGTGTTACTGTAGTCCGATTACTTTTTTCAAGTAACAAGTAATGTAAGGGATTACTATTTTCTGCTGCTTTATTTGCATCTATTTAAGTGAGTATAAACACAAAAAAATATTAAATTGTATATGCCAGAATATGCAGAAAATAGGTTTAAATGTTAAACAAATTTCTTCAAATCAAAGACTCTTGCATATAATTCAATTTTTGCTTGAGGCAATGTGCATAAAGTTAAAAGATTAAAACTCATAAAACAATTTTAAAAAATAGACTTTTTCACTTGATTACATTTTATATGATGGATTATGCAAAAGAATAGAATTGGGCTGAAAGGTCTATTGCTTTATTACCTATTCAGGTTGCGTATTATGTTTTTAAAAAGCAACTAAGTAACTAATTACTTTTGAAAATTAGTAATCAGTAATTAGTTATTAATTACTTTTTTTCAAGTAACTTGACCAACACTGCTAAAGATACAATTTAAAATTCACAGTTTTTTGCTAAGATGTCAGTTATGTGTAGAAACAATGCTGGTTTATCCCTTCACTGCAAAATCTCCAGTGTTAAATTGACACTAGAAAGTGTCTATATGTATCCACTCTTTTGAGTGTGAAATTAACACTTTTGACAGTGTTATATTTCTAACAGTAACCTAGTCAGTGTTAAAGATTAACAATGACTAACATTAGCAGTGTTGTTTTTCTAACACTGAAACATTACTAGCATTTTTAGTTATTTTCCAGTGATAGAAAATCAGCACTGCTCAGTGTTAGTCATTGTTAATCTTTAACACTGACTAGGTTACTGTTAGAAATATAACACTGTCAAAAGTGTTAATTTCACACTCAAAAGAGTTAATTTCACACTCAAAACAGTGGACACATAGACACTTTCTGGTGTCAATTTAACACTGGAGATTTTGCAGTGTTGAGTTAGGTGCCTTTTTTATGCTTGAATGACTCATGGGTCAGCGTTACGTGGTTTAACAAGCAAAAAGAAAGCAAAAAGAAATTCCTTTGAAAATAGTCAGTTTAAAGAACATGACTAAAAATGAGTGTAACAGCCAATGTCCAAAGACCTTCCAAATGCCTGGGGAACTATTGCTCAAGACTGCTTACAACAAAGCCTGGCTCCTTGGAAGCAAAACATAAAGTAACGAGTGGTGGTGCAAGACTTTTGCACAGTACTCTATATTTTCCTGCACTATTCCTTATAACTGCTTTTACCCATAAAATCAGATCTTCTAAGATTTGATAGACTGCGTTTTAGCTGCACTGTAAAACCGTCCACTGCATTCACTCAAAACATAGTAATGTGTAATTTAATACAACATATTTCATTGATGTAATTTTAAAGACGAACACCTTATCTTTCAACAGTAATTTAGACAAACTCCTCAGGTTCATGTTACATGGCTTGAGCAAACAAACAACTTTGTCACACAACAATCTAGAAAAAAAAATCAACTAGCTGGAGTAAATTAAACTTTTGTCTTTGGCCAACCAAAAAAAACCTTTTTTAAATCGATCTATTATTCGTGTCAGCAGGTGGATATCCATGTGGGCGTCTCACCCACAAATGAAAGCACATGAGATCTCCCTTAGTCAAAAGATTTAAAGCAGCCCGAGGCTTCTGCTTACATGGATTTCTTGCACATTTCCTACATTGTTTAAAACTTTAAAATGAGTATCCACCACTGGTTCCCGGGTCTGCCGTCCAACAAGATTCATACAAATATTTCTAACCACTACCTACATAAAGAGTCTGCTACTTTCTGCATTAAATGTTGGTGTTGGAATTATATCATAGGTGCCAAATTACAAAAGGATACGTGGGCATGTTTCTTGTGTCATTCAGCTGGTCAGGAGGAGAGGGGTGAACGATAAAGACTTGGGGTCAATGTGATTTGAGACTGCAAGGTGCAACCTTCTACCCTTGCTAGCTGCAGCCAAGTAATGGAGCACACACTGACAGCTGCAGCACAGTGTTGAATAAAGTGTATGCAAGGAAACACAGAGAGAAGGAGACAGTTGCTCAACCTGTCGACAGCTTCTCCATAATTCAATAAGTCAAGGTGGAGGACCATTCCTGAGAAGCTACAGCAGCTCCAGAAATAGCTGTCTAGTATGATGGGTGTTTTTTTTCCATGGTAATCTTGCTTGTCTCTCTCAACAAGACTGCTAAGATAATTGAAAACACACACGTGAAAAAAACACAAGTATCACTGACACCAGGAATGTTTCTTTGTCCTGAATGGTTCTGCTTTGACTGTCCTGTTTTAACATGTTCCAAGAATCTCTGAATCTGTCTACAGGTCAATATATTTGACAATGCAGCCCTTGTTCCATTATCTTTAAAATGAAATTATTCATCACTATTTTCATGCATGATGACAATGTGTCTCATGTTTGCATTGCCAACGAAATACTGGCCTGTCAGTGCGATATAAAGCAAAACATTTGTGTAAGATTTTTGGCATTGATTGTGAAGTTTTTGCAATTTGTCTTTTCAATAAGTCTGCCTAAAAAATGTACATGTACTTCCAAATGTGGCTGGCTGTTTTGTATTTCTGTTGTGAAATATCAAAATATTACTAAAAGCAAATTACAAAGTTTAGTGTAGAAAAACAGTAAATGACTTTTTAAGAAACCTACCGCAGACTGTTGCTTCAATTTCCTCTTCAAGTTCCCTCTTTTTGTCAAAGAAAAGCAGTATTTCAACTTTCCCACCATCTCCTCTCAATATATCTGCCCCGCTCCAATTGTGACTTAAGTCTCTGTTGGACCCCGGCCAGCATGTTAACTCCAGCTAAATCAGTGGATTAACAGTTTAGTCCAACCTCATCTCACACACACACACACACACACACACACACACACACACACACACACACACACACATGCACGCACCTTCAGCACCACCAATACTAATCTTAAGGAGCTGACCTCAGCCAACAAATGACCAAATTCACACAAAATGAAGACCCGCCCCCGTCACCAATATGGTCTTTCCTTTCTTCTGTCCTTATGAGAGGCTCCTATTGAAGCAGCCAACCACACTTGTTGAGATTGTGGTGACAGATCCTCAAGTGCCTCTCTCTTAAACTAAACCCCACTATCCTTTGGGATTCAATTTAGTTGGCAAATGCTTGTCACAAAAACAGCAAGGGTGGGAATCCAACTAAAGCAAACTATCTTGCATTTATAGACGGGATTACTATCTCCTTAGCTCATATTCCCACACCAAATTTGTCGTTTGTGGCATAACAGTTGAGGCGATGACTGAATGAATGATCGGCCTTTCCATATGCCTCGCACTTTTACCCTATTTGTGCTACTCTGTCTTAATTTGTATCCAATAGCAGCGGCTTCACCGCCTGCTGTTAGCAGGCTACGCTGGTTGTGACCCATGAGGTCAGCGTTACTGTTGAACCCGTGCCACAGCGTCTGGTACAGTCAAGCGGGCAATGTGCAGCTGTGTAGGACTCTGGGCTGGAGAGCCACTAACACACACCATGCTGTCACACTGTTTGTCATTCCACATGTCTGTCATACTGAGGTCTCTGAAGCCAACAGGAACACATTTTAGTAAGATGATGCAAAAGGAGAAGCACTGAGTCTTCCTGTGTCTGCATCAGTGTTTCCCATAGGCAAATACTCCAAGACCTACTCTAATGACACAGAATACATGCGGTTGGTTAGGCTTTATAGCACACGCAAAACCATTATGGCACCTGTTCTGACATAAACGGTAGTAACCAGACCAAAAAGCAGCGCACATTTCGGTGCTTTTTCGGTGCTTTTTTTTCCCTGAGATGTCATACACTTTGGATTCTAGCCAATCATTTTACCTTTACAAGGATAGTAGGCGGGCCCAGGTAGGTACGTTCTTTTAGAGCAGAGCTACAAATTAAAAATGCCCAAGGCGAAGCGGTCAGAAGTCTGGCTGTACTTCACAGCAAAAGATGCAAACTCAGCAGCCTGCAACAAGTGCTTTAAGGTGATACTGTGCAAAGGAGGTAAAACCTTGATTCTGACGACGAACCTGGCGACGTATAGCGTTTTGTTAAAAGCCAAGAAATGCAATGTATTTGATAGCTTGCTGCGAGACCTCACACCGGCACATCTACTGCGGGTGTGGTGCCTGTTATCGACCCGGAGTTAGCAACATCCCCCAAGAACCTGAAGAGTCCTGGCCCCTAGCCCTGCCAGTGTAGCAGAAATGATGACGGATGATGATGGCAGCAGCAGCCGTTCTTCTCTGCGTGAGTAGCTTAATGTTGTTCGAGTGTAATGAGTAGGCTAACCAGGTTATTAAATTAATGCCTGTAAGGTGAACTAGCAAACACCATCAACAACACCAGTTACATGCGGCTGTCTTCTTGTTTGTTGGCAGATACTCCCTTCACCCTGGCCAAAAAGGCTAAAATGACCAAGAAGAAGTGGAAAACAGCTAAACAGGTTTTTGGACAAAGTTTGAGTTTTATTTCCATTGTTTAAGCACTTCATCCAGCCAAGAGTGATACCATATATGCCCTATAGCTGCAGAAAAGGCTAACATTGTTATCTTTTTACAAAAAAGAGCTAAACATGAGAGGTTTTTGGACAAAGTTTGTGTTCTCCATTCTTTAACCACTGGTTCGAGCACCGTTTAAGCACCGGCACCGTTTCAAAAGTACCGGTTTGGCACCGGTATCGGATAAAACCTAAACGATACCCATCCCTACACATGACCTCCACAGTCATCTGATTTCAATCCAATGGAATGTGGTGGAACAGGAGAGTCTTATTATGGATGTGCAGCTGACAAATCAGTAGCAACTGTGTGCCGCTATCATGTAATTATGGAACAAAATCTCTGAGGGATGTTTCCAACACCTTGTTGAATCTGTGCCTTAAAGAATTAAGGCAGTTCTGCAGCCAAAAGGGGGTCCGATCCATTATAGCAAGGTGACTGTATGGTTCTTAATTCTCTGATTCTTTCTTTAACTTTGCAATGAAGTAATATGATTTCAAAGTATACAATAGCAATTTTCATTACAGAACATCTCCATACAATACTAGTGAGCATAATTAGTCTGCTTTGTTAAAGTGGTCTGTATAAATGATCTTGTAATTAGAGGACGATGCATGAAGCTAGAAAAATAAATAGGAAATTGAAGCTCACTCGTACTTTGTAATCCATCCCTGATAAGAAAACATCCTAGAAAGCTAAAGCTAAACATGAAGTTTCTATCCATTCAGCAGCTGTGGATAATGATGCCAATTAAGCCAACACTCTATAGCACAAAGTGAATGAAACATCAAGATGAGTAAATAAAGTCCTGCTTCCTTGTTAAATTGTCATATTTGTTCTATTAACTGTGAAGTGCTGTTCTAATTGAAAAAAATAACACATACAATCTCAACAGTACAACCAGCCTGTTCACTTCAATTAAATCGTATTTATAAAGCACCGATTCGCAACAACAGTCACCTCAAGGTGCTTTAAATCTTTTAAGCCCTACAATATCACAGAGAATCCTCCAACAATCAGTCGATCCCCTATGAGGTAGCACCTGGCAACAGTGGGAATCAAGAACTCTCTTTTAACAGGAAGAGACTTCTGGAAGAATGAGACTGAAAATGAAAGCAAACACTGAGTGCTAAAACCTTAAGTCATGTTTGTTTTGCCATCACCACTATGCCTCCTGGGTTGGTTGTTTTCTGTCTTTTGAAGAGGAAACCTTTCCATAAGTCATTTCAGGAATACTATTATTACTGGTTATTTAAGACGACAGGTACATATGACCTGAAAGATGGAGGCCTGATTGTGTTTTGGAGGTAAGCAAGTAAAATGAAGAAAGATGGGGGCAGCATGCAATTTAAGTCATCAGAATACAACCGCTGACTTTGCAGTTATCCAGGATCAGCATTATGCACTGGGTTATCAGAAAACCTTTGTTTTTATCATCATCACTCAACCCTTCTGGTAATTTAGCACATGTTCGTGTTGTGTTGCAATGGTGCAATAGCTAAGCCTTTAATACCTAAAGGTAGCAACAAACCCATGTTTTACGTTGGATGTTTTTGGCCTCCACAGCATCACCCGTCCATCCTTTTTCCTCCCATCTCATCTCATTCTGCATTCTCCGGGTCAGAGGCGCCTGGTCTAGCCACGGTGCCATGTATCCTAATCACATAAGCGCACAGGCTAATCCTTAGGACAGCTGGGGAATCTTTACTGCACAATTGAAGCATGAGCTGGACAGCAGCTTCATGGCCCATCTCTGTAAACCCCCACGCTTTCATTGGCCTGCCATTTTAACCCTCCATCCACCAACACACACATAGTCACCGCAAGTGCACCTAATTTCCCTAAATTACACACGCACAAATGAGTGTTTCGAAGGTCAGCGCAGCTGCTGATAGAAACTTCCAGATCTTCTTCAAATTGCAGTTGTACAACTTTCCCTTATGTGCTTATATAACATCAACATTTTGGGGGGAAAAACTAAACAGAATTTGTCCCAGTTGTTAATATTTCATACATCCCTGATGCACAAAACAGGTGGTGACCTGGTTAAAGGAAATTTCTCCTTCACAATTGTAAATGACTGTTCTATTCTGACATTTAATGTTATGTAGTTATGGTATTGAATATCCATTCACTGATCTCCAAAGTACTTACTGTCTAGGTGAATTGATGGACTGAGGAGTATATATCCATCGCATACATCCTACTGGTAATACATCAGAACACTGTCCTGTCTAGGATATCTACTTTGATGAACTGTTTTCCTGAAAACAGTCTCTGTTAGAGCAGTTAGCGCATCCATCTCCTCCGAGATTATGATGAATAATGGAGTAATACGAGGAATTTCCTCAAGAATAAAATGTTTCTAACCCTGCACCTCTCCTGGCTAGCAATACAATTCTCCTGGTGCAACTGATGTCCAACCCCCCCCACCCCCACCCCCCCCCCAAAAAAAAAAAAAAAAAAAAACCAGGCATCTCAACAGATCTATGTTTATCCCATCCCCCTAGAAACCCTGCTATGGGGTCTCTGGGGCTTTCCCTGGTCTTCAAGTATGTTTGCCAATGTAAGAAACATATGCTCCATTATTATTTATAGAACTATTTGTTTGTTTAGTATTCTATTTTTTCCAGAAGGTGAATGTCAACTCAGGTCTGCTCACTTTTTCTTTTTCTTTTTTCCTTTTTTTTTATTATTTACAATTTATGTGCCATATTAAATTCTTCATTTGTGCAGAGGTAGGAGTGGAGCATGTTATAACAGAAGGAGTGTTTTTTGACAAATGAGCTTAGTCATGTGAAGCTGACATTTTTATGATTGTGAGCAAGTGTTGAAAACCTCCCGAGCCAGTTATCATCATTATCCATCGCAGTTTGTGGAGAGGCCTCAGTCATGGTCTATGAGCTTTCCCCCTACTCACAGGTTTGAAAAAAAAAAAGCATGGGGACCTCCAGTACAGAGTGATTCATTCCAGTGAAAAAAACAACACTGATAGTTTTTACAGCAAATAGTATCACAAGACATATTAAAGATATATTACATGTCAGCGGTCATGATGGTGCTTAGTCATTTGTGCAGCCGGTTCATTTTCAGTGTTTTTTTTTTTTAATGTTTATCTGAATCTGAGTCACAGCTGCTTCCGGAGGGGATACTGAGGTGGTCCTAGGCCAGCAGAGCGATATCTCCAGCGAGTCTGTCCGGGGTCTATTCCAGTTGGTCCCGCCCTAAAAACCATACGATGAAGCTTCACAGACAGATACCCAAACTGTCTCACCTGGCTCCTGGATGCGGAAAGGCAGGAGCACTACTTTTGGTTCCTCCCGAATACCTAATCCCAAATCCTCACCCTGTCTCCAAGGTTTAGGCCAGACACCCCTCAGAGAAAACTAATTTCTGCAGCTTGTATCCACAGTCCTACTCTTTCAGTGTCCGCAGCTTACGGCCACAGGTGAAGGTAGGAACATAAATCCATGGGTAAAATAAAAGCTTCACCTTCAAGGTCACGTCTTCACCACAACAGAGCAGTGCTGCACTCTTGTGCAGGATTTGAATTCCTCCACTTCAGGCAAGAACTCATCCCTTACTCAGGTAGCAAATCCACAGTTTCATGACTTGACAACCTCATAGTTTAGATTGATTTTAAAACTAATTTGGTTACAGTTTTTACTGTAGAGCTCAGATCTGTGTTGTTTTTAAAACCTTTTGTATGACTGACCTCAACTTCCAGTGAAGAAAATTTTCCTGTGGTTGCACAGGTTTGTTAAATGTGCTGCTGATTGTAAAGGGTGAGTTGAAATCTTTTATCAGACTTGGTTCATTATATATGGAGTGTTAATCTTTATGTAAGCTGCCTTGCTTAAGGACACAGCCTCTCTAAACCTTTTCACTTGTCTTAACTGAAATTCTTCAAGCAATTCAACTAAAATCATCCTTGTACAAACAACAGATCTACACCACAAGATGTTCAGTACACATTATACTGAGTAATAATATTTTTCCATATTATGGTGCTTTTTTTAAAAAAAAAACATGTTTTGAGAGATTCTGAGCTCACATGTTTTTCCAGCATGAGGAACAAGCAGGAGCTTTGACAGGTGCTTAACAACAATCAAAAACAGTTATAAACAGGGTATGCTATTGGGCAGGGTGCAGGAAGAAGGCAAGAGGCACATACTCTTTAGACCCCTATCACACTTTCCAGAGAGGAACTCGCTTTTTCCCAACTTACTGAAAAAAAAAAAAACAGAAATCTGTGAGTTGCTCAGACCGGAGCTATGAGCTAAGGTGTTTTCACAGTGCTCAGCACATATGTTAAAGCAATGTTTTGATGTTTATAAAGCTAATGCTTGAAGATTAACTAATTATAGTAAATCTCATATTCCTTTATGCACTGATTTCGAGTGCCTTTACCTTTTAAAGTACGATGAAACTGTTCAGAGTATGACTTTGTAGCCAATGCAGTTGACCCTTGTCTAAGGGTCAAACACTTTAATAATATTTTTAACGTCAACTTAAAATTAACTATTAAAAAAAAATTAAAATTAAAAAAAATGTACTTGGTGTTGCAAATTAGTTGCATATGGATACAACTTTGTGGAGAACGGGCTCTTAATATTGTGACTAAGGGTCACTATTTACGTCCAAATCTCAACAGTATTGATGTCAACGCTCTTATTGGTATTGGATTGATACATCACTATAGGATTGTTACTTTGTTTCTATCCTGAAGTTCAGTATGTAGCCCACTGAATTTGTTGACCCAAAGTACTTTAGAGGCAGGCGTATTTATATTTAAGGTCTCTAAAAACCCAGTTTTAAAATACATAAAGAGCTGAAAGCTGTTTTTTGTTGCATTAACTAATTATTGTGGAAAGTAAAATGGAAAGTGGAAAGTAGAATTTGCAAACTGATGATGAGAAGTGTTCTCTCCCTTATAAAAGTTGCCCTTATAGGTTATTGGCAATACTGGCCCTGTACTTATTTGGTATTGGATCGATACCAAAATTTGCATTATCACACATCACTTATTTGTGACGTTCGTATTTATTTATCCTATTTCTTTATCCATTAAAACCACTCCACAATCAACACCTTTTAGTTAAGCCCTTTCAAGGCAGCATAAATGCACCGTGTGCAGAGAGGTGATGCTGGAAAAACAACTCATCTGCCACTTTCAGCAGTTCAAAAATAGTCTCTGCCTTTCTGCTTGACAGCCACAACCAGAGCAGACTAGGAGGATGACAGTGGGAATGGTAGGTTGTCAGGAGGAGGTGGGGAATGACGCTCTTTTCTACTTTTTTTCCACCTTGTGCTTTAGTTGCACCCTCTTCCTTCATGCTAACAGTTGTCAAAACGTTTTTTTATTACAGCAGACCGCAGAGTTGCAGTTCATATTAGAGGCTGGTACAGGGCAGGAAGTTTGGAGGAGTCCAGCAAGCGGGGCACATTAAAGCTTCCTAGTTTCTCAAAGCAAAGCAGCTAGGACCCAGGGGACGAATTGCTAACACCAAGAAGGTACTGCTCCCACGTTAATTTAGGTACACATGTCAGACATGTCAAAGGCTTTTGCGCTGATGTTTTAGGTGTTAGAGCAGATACTCTCGTAATTGTGTTTTGTTTTCACTACTGTATGTGAAGCTTCTATTAGCCTAAGATCACAGAACCACTTTCCTCTTGGATTAATTGAGCTTTAAGACTTACATGATGAGGCCTCCACATATTTGAAAGATTGTTGAAAGAGAAAACTCTGAAATCTCCACTCTGCTCGGGGGATAGAGCCTGTTGAAATAATATGAGTTCGACACGGTGATTCCCCAGCTGATAGCAAATGTCCGAACACGGTAAATCCAAAACAGAAATGTTTATGTCTTGCATTCAATAGTTTTAATGGTTACATTGTTTGGAGTTGATGTAAAAACATCAGTGTTACGGTAATATACAGTGTAATATGTCAGAGGCTTTTATAATCAGTTTACACTAAATCAATATAAATTGTCATAGCAATGGGGGAGCGGGGGGATACAGCATGAAACAGTGACGATCCAGCAAGGTTTGCATCAGATTCCCCAAAACACCTAACCTC
Source organism: Astatotilapia calliptera (assembly GCF_964374335.1). Classification (NCBI taxonomy): domain Eukaryota; kingdom Metazoa; phylum Chordata; class Actinopteri; order Cichliformes; family Cichlidae; genus Astatotilapia; species Astatotilapia calliptera. The sequence continues at coordinate 16,491,077 of NC_137439.1, forward strand.
AACCGTCTTATTACGTAGCAAAATCACTTTTCTTATTTAAAAGGTTGGTCTCAGGGATTTTATTTTCCCAACATTTCCCAGATGGAGACCTTCTGTGTCTCACATGTTATTTGCTGTTGTAGAACAGAGGAAAAGCTCTCAATACCGGCTTGATTTTGACTACTCACAGATAATAATTATACCAAAAAAAAGCAAACAATTTATTGAATCTTTATTTCTTTTTTCTCTTTTTTCTCCATTTTTGGAAATTTAAGCCAATACCATTCATTTAAAGAAATCTTTATTGAAATTGCTACAATTTAATGCCCGAGAAAAGCCACCCACTCAAATGTAACTGAACATTTAAAATTAAAAATTGCACTCACCTTCCTAGGCATTGAGAACTGCCTTAATTCTTTGCGTCATAACATCAGTGAGGTACTAGAAACATTGCGCAGAGATTTTGGTCCATATTAAATGTGTGTGTAAAATATACACCATACCATTACACCACCATCAGCAGCCTGAAAAGAGACAGAAGGCAGGATAGATCCATGTGTTCATTTGATTTATGCCATAACTTAACACTACCATCTAAATGGCATAGAAGGAATTGAGGCTTATCAGAACAAGCAATGTTTTTTCAATCTTCTATTGTTAAATGTTGGTGATTGTGTGCAAATTGTAGCTTACGTTTCCTGTCCCTAGCTTACAAGAGTAGCACCCAGTGTGGTCTTCTGCTGCTGTAGACAGGCTTCAAAGTTCGACATGTTTTGACATGCATTCACAGATGCTGTTCTGTAATAAGTGGTTATTTGGGTTAGTACTGGCTCTCTACTGCCATTCTCCTTTGACCTCTGGAGGACTGCTGATCATGATCAACTACCAGAAGTTTTCTCTATTTTGAATTATCCATCCATTCGCTTCCGCTTATCCTTATCAAGGTCGCGCAGGGCTGGAGCCTGACACGGCTACCATAAGGCAAGAGGTGGGGTACACCCTGGACAGCCAACGCAGAGAGACAGACAACCATGTAGGCAATTTAGAATAACCAATTAACTTAACCCCACTAACTGCATGTCTTTGAACTGCGGGAGGAAGTGGGGTACCTGAAGAGAACCCCCGCAGACAAACATGCAAACTCTACTGCTAGATGGTGGATTTGAACCCAGGTCTACTTTGGGCCATTCTCTGTAAACCCTAGAGATGGTTGTGTGGGTAAATCCCAGTTAATCAGCAGTTTATGAAATAGTCAGACCAGTCGGTCTGGCACCATGTCACCTTGTTTCAACTTCAGCACATTGTCTTGACTTGTTACGTGCCTAAATGCATTGAGCTGCTGCCATGTGATTGGCTGGTTACATATTTGCATTCATGAGCAGTTGAACATGTGTACCTAAGAAAGGAGCCAGGAATGAACATATTAATTTCTAGTGATGTGCGATACCACTGATTTCCTTTCCGATCCGATACCAAGTAAAATTCAGGGTGGTATCGACGATACTGATACGATACCGATACCCTATACAAAACGTATTTAATTTATTCTATCTCAAATTATAGCGTCATAATGATTACAGGACATCAGATTACTTGTTCTTATCACTTAATAGTGCAGAGTTCATCATATAGAAATAAAAAACTGAAGTTTTGCACTATTTGAACACCTTGCCTGCCTGCAGCACTAAAGGACTCAGTGAGAGACATCTGTCTCGCCCTAGCAGCACCTGTCCACTCCTCCTCTTCAGTTCGCCTCAACATATGCTCGTCATATTCTGTGATATGATTTACTCTGAGGTGTTTGACAAGGTCAGTGGTGTTGCCACAGCACCTCACTTTTTTGCCACATGTATCGTAAACCATGCCTCAGCTGTTTGTGGAGGTAAAATACGTCCGCACATGACTCCAATTACGCTCAGCCATTCTTGTGAGTGCGCACGCCAAGGGGCTGCGACACATTTATACAGCTATATTTCACACATGACTATGAAACCCGGAAGAGGAAGTTGTTCCTTCGAATGTAGACAATCCGAATGTTATAGTTTCTTTCCACTGTGTTCCTGTTAATGATAAACTACAAATTTACCCTAAATTACTAAAATATCGATATTTTAATGTGAGAATCGATTCTAGAACATAAATGATTGGTATCGGAGGAATCGATATTTCAGGATCGATCCGCACATCACTATTAATTTCACATTTTCAGAGGCTGAATCCAGCAAATATGTGTCATCAGTAATGGAAGAACTTTAAATTCAAGGCATGATATACTAATTAAACTTCAATGCTACCAAATAATGCACGTACATATTAAATAATTTAAAAATCCATTTATTATTTCAGATTTTTTCCGCCTTTGTTATACAAAGATGTTAAATAACTTAAATACATTCTTACCAGTCATTTGTGATCTGTTTAAACCTACAAGCTATACACATGAGGTAGAGGAAAATAATTTAGAGTTCCCATAAGACATGAATAAGTGAACATGGACAAAGCTTTGTTGGTGTAATATTATCACAAAGGACAATACATAGCTGGTGTATTTTATCTTTGTTTTACAAGCACAGCACAAATCCTAACAAAAAGTACATGTACATGTAAAGTGACCCTAAGGTGAACAAGTCCATACTGATCATCAGTCCTTTCACAAAACCGCTGATTATACAAGATTAAGTTCTATAAAATATTCTTGATAACTGTGATTTTCTTTGCATGCTTTCAGAAACTGCATTACCGCGAGTGAATTAAACCAACTAAAAGTGAGCTGATTTGAATTTTGTTAGGATTTGTTAGTGCTTAGATAACAATCTTGAGATATAAAATGAAATATGTTGATAGTATACACTGCTTCTCGAAGCCTCCACCCCAAAAGGAACAAACACCCAAAAAGAAAACAGAGTAAAAAATACAGGATATAAAATCAATTTAGACTTTGAAGTTATTTACACTAAACACATGCTCATAATATATTTAAAAAATAATTTATCTTTCTTTTCTCTACAACATAGAATTTTGTACATGATCCACTGATGACTAAACAGTGCAGAGTTTTGGATTTGAGAGCGTGGATGACTGTGACATCTAAAAACCCAGCGGACTGCTGCATCATGCTCCTCTTTTCTGGACTAAATTTCTACGCCTATGTACAATCTATAAACAAACAAAAATGCAATCTGTTTGCATTTCCTGTCGTGTCTGTTTTGAATCCGTTCAATGGTAGAGAACCTCACCATGTTTGGGCTGAGGCGGAGTGTGTGGCGCAAACACACACCAGAAGCTGTGGCAAGCAGGCATTTGTGCTTTGCGTCTCTGCATAGCTATTATGGTTTCCATGTAGCGTGCAAAGTTCTATGTATATGTTTTGACCAGTCTTTATTTGGCATGCCATCTCATATCAAAATGCTTGGAATTCATCTCCTTTAGACAAATAAGCCATGCACGGTTCTCTTCTTATCAGAGGGAGCTTTGATTTAAATCACTGTGAAACTCCTTTTTAAAAATGCACTGTGCAGCATTGATGATTGAAATCCGTAATCATCTCGTTTCAGCAGCTGTATGCCGTTTCAGCAAATGCTTCACTCATTTATTTAATTTCAATTTGTGTTTCAGATGCTTGTGAGAGTTGAACATGTGCCTCACTTTTGTCTCTATACCACAGGAGAAGAAACCTTTGCTATTTACATTTTTTAATAAAAAACAAGAAGAAAAAAAGATTCTGCACTGCACTGTATCCATAAATACAGATCTTTAAATACTTTAAAGGGCTTTTGGGCTTCAGTGCGTGAATGGTGCTATAATACAAAGCTGGGTCCCTCACTCAGTAGTTAATTCACACCAATCTAAAATATGGCCTATAAGGTCCTGTATTTGATAAAATATAATGTTTCTAAGCACTAAGTGCTGAGAATATGACAAAATTTTGTCTGCATTGTTTGTGTGCACAGAGGCATTTCTCATAAAACTGTAATGGAAACAATTTGCATGTTCTTCTTATCAGTCAGCTAGTTAGCTTTGCATAAACGCCGCAAACTTGGACACAGCGAGACTGAAATGTGCCCTAAGGTATCAAAAGCCACCTTTCAGTACCTTTAAGGTTCACTGATTAACAAGTTACATCCTGTCTGTTTAATATGTACAAAAAAGCGTAACAAAGACGAGGCGTGGTTTAACTTCCTGGATTAAACAAACAAGATATAGGAGGCCAAACAGTGAGTTTAGAGGTGCTGATGGGCAAATTTTGTTAAAAGTAGCAGTTTCCTCTGTTTCTTTATGATAGGCTAAGGAAAAACCAGACTGAAGTTTATTATTTCATACCACGTAGTACTTCCTGCAGTGTCAAACCGTCACTCTTGTATGGTGGGGTCAGCATGCTGCGTTGTGTTAACTGTGTCAAAAGGTGCTCAGCAATAAGATGAAAAGGTAAAGTTAACTTATAAAAACAACTTCACTGACTTCAGAAAGAAGACAGCCGATTAGTAAAACGTAGACATAAATTTGCGGAACAATTACACAAATATTAGTTTTATAATAGATCTTTATATTAGCTAAGAGGCTTGTGCTTTCATCTTCACTTGAACAAAAAGTCAGTCGCCCCATACTGTTTGAACTTCCACTGTACACACTGCGTGTCAATGTATTTCATATGGCTCAATCAAATTTGTGGAAGCAGAAGAGGAAGGAAGAATACGAAATGGCAGGGAGTTAAATTCCTCCAGTTCTCCACAGTTTTCTTTAGAACTACAAAGTAGATTTAAGCTTCACAAAGCTCTACACTTTTTGATCTGAGTCTCACGTGGGCCTTCTGCTGATCAAGAGATCACCTGTTGCTATGCTTTTGACTGTAATAACAAGGCCGCTGTCATCTCCACCTTGGATTCAGATGTTCTTTCTGGTTTAGTCAAACACATATAGTGGTTTAAGTTATTCCCTGAACACTGGCCGAGAATAGCCTAAACTGACTGGTTTAGTTATCTTCTGTTAATGTATGCACTAACAGCTTCATATTACAATATTACAAAAAAAGAAAAAATTAAAGATATTTTTGTTCCTCCTCATGAAGGAGTAGTCCCAAAGGATCTATAAATTATCCACAGAAAGATGTCAGACACAAGCGTGCTGCTTTCCAAAGGGCCTTGTCAACATGAATCAAAAAGAAAACTGAGCAAGAGCACACAAACAACAAAACATTTGTGTGGTTAGTGGTTTGTTTTAACATAGTTAGATAAGTGGCTTATATAATATCATTACAATATAACTGAATTTATGTACATATATATGCAAACACACAATGTGTGTGAGTGTAAATATGTGCGTGTAGAGTAATTCTTACACCCTGTCTTTTTCCTTTTTTTTTTCAGTTTCCGTATATGGTTTTGAATCGCCATAAAAAGTCGTCACTTAATTTTTCCGCTCCCCCCCCCCTCGCTATCTACCTCATGTTCACATGCTTACAAATACTGTACACACGTAAAAATTGACAAACACACACACACACCATTCCTCTTTGGGCAAAGCCCCAGAAATCAGTCTGTTGATGTAACTGTCCTTGTGTTGTATCCTCATTAACTGGGCGTTAATCGGTTTTCTTGTGAATTGATGACAAAGATTTTTGTTTTTCTTAAAGGAAAGTGAAAGCGTCTCTCTTCAAGGTAACGCTGTGATAAAGAGCTTGAGATGTTGACCCAGTTGTCTGAGAAAGTTTTTATTCTGCAGGACCTCTGAAACCCAACCCACAGAAATCCCTCAAAGTGCTTATTGCTTCTTGGCTCGCTCCTTTTTTGCTTGCAGAATGCTGCTCCGACACTGAAAGCAAAACTCTGCATGAGAAAAAAAAATGCTCCTCTTCAACACAACCACCTTCCTCAGACTGAAAGGGCTGAACGGTGCCCCGTTTACCCCTTGCAGGTGTAGACCTCCTCTCTCTGTGTGCACTGCTTGCATTCAACGTAGCAGCACCAGCGCACCTGGCATTGGCAAGGCCTGGTCACCTCCCTGCTTTGAGTGTTGTGGCCTCGCCCGCAACAGATAGCATCACAGTTTTTGTCCTTGTAGCACTTGCGGGCTGCGGTGCCCGGTGAATATTTGGTGGGTCTACAGAAACTGGGTGAGTCCTCGATGTGGAGCAAGTCCATAGTGCGGGGGATTTGATCGTTCAGGCCAGGCAGGGGCTGTTGTTGTTGCTGCTGCTGCTGCTGCTGGTTGCGGCCCGTGGAGATCTCTCCCTCCCCGGTGGCCTCGTTGGTGGAGCTGCCGACCTTGACGGAGGTCTCGTAACGCTGCTTCAGCTGCTTGCCGATCTCATGGAAGGGCTGGAGCTGCCTCCAACAGGTCTGGACGGTGCAGGAGCCAGATACGCCGTGGCATTTGCAAGTGGTCTCCACTCCAGCCTTGATTACCTGGACCAGAGACAGAGCAATACTGTTAACCACTGAGAACCAGTGAAGGCACACAATGAAAGGTATGCAATTTAACAAGCTTTTGTTTAGCAAACAGAACTTGAAAGAGCCAATTCATTAAAGTATTCTCACAACTAGATGAACTGGGTGGAGTACGGCGGCTTGGGAAGGTTATAGACATATATTTTACATTCATTGCTCTCTTTCATATCATAATTAAAGGGGAAAAACTTCACTTATTGCTTGTGAACTAAAGGAGAACAATGGCGTCTGAGGCTTCTTGTATAAAAGAAAAAGAGAATTATAGTTTGTGGGAGGATTGATTTTGTTATAATAACCACAGATGAAATTTTGATTAAACAGTTGTGGTTATTATGATAAGTGAGGGGAGGTTATGGGTAAGAAGAAGCCACAAAACAATCCATTCAGTCAACTATGGGAACCCTTCATACCTCCTCCTGTACTGGGTACTTTACTAAAATGTGTTTTTTAAGCCCAGAGTTGATCAACCCAGCGCTATAGTGCGGTCATTTTGGCATAACCCAGAGCAAAGTCACGCAAACGTTTGGGAAGAGAAAGAATATCGAAGAAACCGTTTTTTGTCTTACACAAAATCACACATAATTGCAAGTGAAACAGAGGAATTATCAGCTAAAGAGACCACAACACGTTACTTTAATATCACTTGACCCCCTAGCAGTCAGCCAGAGTTCATTTCTGCATCCACCACAATGTGTAAAGCAGAGTGTGTCCGCGAGAATCAATGACAATAACATATTGTCTTATACAGGGTTTGGAAACAATTTACAAATCTTTTCTCAGACTGTGAGCGAGATCGGGGAGCAGGAAGTGCATATTCATCACACCAGCAGGTCAAGAAAATTTGATAGGTCAGCCTTTAAAATGTCGGGGGGATGCAGAGGCTCGCACATTCCAATTTTGTCCTCGGCGTGGGAATTTATCCTGAGCGAATGCGATACACCTCGCTACATGTGCAAATTATGAAAAGAAAAAAACAAAGAAGGAGCCAAAACAATGTTGTAAATCTTTTATCACAAATAAAATCTCCAAGGAGGCTGGATTTAGGAGAGCCAAGTTGAAAAGGAAGAGCTCGCATTCGTTTGGGGGAGAGTTTTATATCTGTTAATATTTGGGAAGTGTGCTTTAGCTGTAATTCATTTTGAAACCAAAATGAAAAAGGCCACAACAGGCACAAAGCACAGTAAAAGAAATATATTCCAGACCATTAGTTTGCTTTGGCTTGACATATTAGGAGCATTTATTCTGCTATTAAAAACACTTCCAAGATGAAAAACCCGTATTTGCTCACCACAAACAATCACTGAATTCTACCAGAGCACAAATGAGACTCTTAGCCTATCTAATCTGAGAGAGAAAACCAAATATTGACTAATGAACACTTTCAGATTTCACTAAAATTTACAGCAGCATTACTCTGGGTTTCTTTTAAACTTGTGTGTTGGATTTTTGAAACACTTCACAATTTTCAATTGATTTTGCTCTCCCAAAATGCCCCAGTTAACATCATCCAGGTGTAGGGAAGTTCAGGTCCCATCTGGTGATCCTAATTACATATTTGGAGACAGTTAAGATGGAGCAGTTTGAGTCAAACAGCAGTGCTGTAATGTTTAAACTCCAGTACAAAAGCAAAAGCCAAGATATGGAAATGCAGTGTATCCGGGATATGGCGCAAAATGAATCGGTACTTCACATTGATGTTTGCCGACAAAAAGAACTCAGAGTATATTGTATTAATGCTATTTTCCCATCGTTTAAATGATTCATACAAGCAATTAGCAAACCTTTCTGTTTACATAATGTCTGTCTCGCCATATGAACTCTGACCCTCTTCAAACTGAAGTGTGTTTCCTAGTTAGATTCATGTGTATGGAATAACTCAAAGTCTGTAGAAATTGCAGCGTTAATAAAAGGCGAGTGAAGCTGACACTTTGGGTAAATATACTGCTATGAAATTAGAGTTTGATAAATCTTTCTTTTTCTTTGACTGTTACTCCTTAAAAGTTTTCCAACATCGCTGACATGTAGATGAATAACTGTCACAAATTAAAATGAAGTCGAATTTAATGTTTTCAATAAATTATTAGCTAATATTGTTGCTGTCACAGACCATCATATACCTCTAAGAGGCAACAATGTCGTAGAAGGAGTTGGAGATCTGAGATCAAAGCAGCAGATGTTGAGATATTTGCTTTTGTTGCGTCGGCTGACTTTTGGCTCGAAGCACGGGTCAAGCTCCAGAACGAATGAATCCCCCATTTCCCATGGTGCAGCTAGATCGCGTCATTGGATAGACCAAGTAAGTAAATAGTGCTATCGGTCGGTACGTCATGACCATTTGACGCACTTACCTTCATGCCCACGTTCGTATTGTGCATGTCCACACGTGCACGTAGATCCTTGTTCGAGCGTTTGCCCAGGAAGTCCTTGACAAACTTGTTTGCGTATTTGAGGTTGTCTCCGCAGCCTCCCCACTGCCACGCCTTACGGTTCTCCAGGTCGGGGGCCTCGTCGCATGTACAGCGCTCCATGCGTCCTGCGCTGCAAGCTTTGGCCATGGCATGAGTTAGACCCGCTGAGGAGATGGCGTACAAGAAGGCCGTCTCTTTAAATCCTAGAGAAGCCCGATGGAGAGTGGCAATTGGGAGACAGGAAAATAAAGGGTTTTCTAAAGAGTTGGCTCACTCACACATTAGGTTTTAAGTGCACAAGAATAAAATGCATATTCAAATGGGAAGAAAAGTAGTAATAATCACCTCTTTTTAATATGTTGGCTCGGTGGCGCCCCTCTAAGGTGCAGTTCCACCTCTCAAAGCGGAATTGGTACTGGCATTCTAGGGCGCTCATGGTGATGGCCTCTCTTAGAGTCTCCGCCACGCCCGGGTCTCGTCTGCACATCCTGCGCTGCTTCTTTTCTAGTTTGAGCCGGTCACACAGCTTGAAGTGGGCCCTGCCTATGCTCTCCTCTGGTAAAGAGTTCAGTGGCAGGACAGACAACGGTTCATTACCTGTCAACCTGGAAGAAAGCATCACAAGCCATTTGGAAACAGAAAGATACTGGGATTGTCTTGATAAAGTATTCAGACAGAACAACAGGATACTGACAAAGCTATACTGCATAAACAGCACAGGAAGCACAGCTGCTCACATAATGCTCAAAAGTTTGGTTAATGTTCAAATGAATTCAGCTGTTCAGTGGTTAATGTTCAGGGGAATTCAACATTTGCTGGAGATTGAGATCAACTCTCGGTGGAGGTGTGTCTGAGTAAGGAGCAAATTCTCTGCAGTGGTGGAAAAGTCAGGTTTACCATGTAATTCTTTTGAATTTTGGATACCTAAAAATCCCGTTGTAGAACAATGGAGTTATAATTAGCTTTTGTTTTAAAGCAAAGGAGAAACAAATTATACTGTTAGCATTTTTGTGAGAAGTTTTTATCCACGGGGAAATTTAAAAGATACGGGGCACTTAATGTAAGAGTGCCTCTGGAGTACTTTCAAAAAAGAAAATGTACTCAGTAACTTTTTATTTCAGAAGCAGGGAAATCAATATCTCTGCCCCTTACAATGTAAGTACACAGTATTATTAGTGGTGTGGGCTTTAAAAATACCTGTAGTTGTAATTAGTTTCTCCTCTCCTTTAAAACTGAAAAAAGGTTACTTACTATGTTTTTTTTACTGTAGTGACATTTTAAGTACCAGTAGGAACACAAGTCTTTGTACTGAAAATTGCAACCTATTCACAAAGATTTACATGGGCAACTGGACCGTAGGTTATGGGCTGTATATTGACGTTCTACCAAAGGTTCCTGAAATCAATTTTTTTTCCATTTTACAGCAATAAACTTACAGCATCAGCTGCATACTGAACACTTTAATACTGCAGTACGAGGTTATAATGTGCAGATGACAAGGCATTCAGTTAGTGTGGGGACATTTTAAACATTTGTACTCTGTGATCGTGTCTGTCGTGTTACAGTAAAACAGTAGCCAGCAAATGGTTGGTTAAATATTTATACCAGATCCTTCAGATGGGTGGCAGGTTGTACCTCGCTGTACAGATTTAAACATGGCACACAGTATTGCTGCTGTCATTATAAAAAGTCTTATATATCGTATAAAAGTCTTTACATCTGAAAATCTAGACTTTCTGTAGGGGACATAAAACGTGGTGATCTTTTTAGTTCTGTGTTTCTGTCCCACCTCACTCTGGGCTAAACTCTCATTTATGATGTCATCAAGGGGTTTCACTTAGGGGCAGACTGGAACAGCAATTTGACTCCATCCCACGCCACTCTGTTCATGCAAATTGTAATCGAGTACTACCTGGTCATCAGGCTTTTTACTACATAATTATTATGTCAAAAGATTATTGGACATCCACTTTGGAAACTGGAAAGTATGTTGATGGTGAAAGTGTCGGTATCTACAAAGAAAAAAATGAAATAAAATAAACTCTACAAAAGAACAACAAGTTAATTCATGTGCTCTTTTGTATTTTGTGATGTTGACATAATATCTTTATCTGATTTGACATAATGTCACAGTTATCATTAATTATGGTATGTAGCAAAACCCCGTCACTGAAACTGGCCCACTTATCTGGAATAAATGTTAACAACATTATAAACACAATGGGACCAACCAGCCAATCTCAACACTGAGGTTTTCAGGTATGCTAACAGTGCTCTCAAAATGCCCACAAAGAAAACCTTGAACTCTGCAGCTTTATTTTTTGACAAACAAAAGTATCAAACAAAATCCCCCGAAACTGAACTTAAGATACACCGCCACAAGAAGGGTGTGTGTTTAAGCTACAGTCCACCCAGACCCAGACCTTTTTTTTAACCTTTTATATTGAAGAAGACCTTCTTAACAGGTGTTACCTGTTAAGAAGCACTCCCTTGCAGAAAGCGAGAATGAGCAGATTCAAGTGCACATCTGTGCAAGTCTTTGGGGTGTGAACTCTGATGCTAAGCATGCTGTGGAGATGCATGCAGTCTGCGGGAGTCAAGGGTGTCTGAGATGACTGTCAAGATGACTGTTCACAGTAGCCCAAAGTGGCCCTCAGGCTACTGGGAAATGACACGGTGCTCCAGACAGCCAATGGTTAAAGTTAATCCCAGCGCTCTTGATGAAGCGAGTACAAGTTAGAAATTATATTTTTAAATAATGCTTAAACAAAATTTGTTGTTTATTATTACGCTCAGCAACATTTATGAATCAAACAAAGGCAGACCATCAGGAATGAGCTTAAGACTCTAAGAACAACTGCATAAATGAGGCACCTGTATTACTTGCTGTACTTTAAATACAGCAAGTAAGAATTTCAATTCTAAACATGGTATGGAGAACATGTGGCAGACTTGCACTCCTTTCGTCAGTTTATTTAAGGGATGCATATATAAAACACACAAAGCGGGGACTGCCACATAGCTGGCAAAACCTATAACCAGCGTTCTGAGGTTGTGATGGAGAGCGCAGGGCATTACTTTCATAAACACACACGGGGGACATGACTGTCAGCCTGTGACCATTTTGGTCACACCAACTGACAGGACTGGCACCCTAGTTGTTCATTATGTGTAATTTCTGGCCTCCTTTACACTGTTAAAGTGAAACTGAAGAATAAATGGATTTACTGAACTCACAAAATGCACAAGCTCTCTGGCCTGTGTGCTTTTTGCAGCCGGACTTCAGACTTTTGAAGGATACTCGTGCAAGGAGCGACACAGTATTTATCAATGAGATTATTTATCAATGATCTGGACTTCTGGCATTCAGTGTAGGCTGAATTTTCCAGTGCACTAAGGATTACAGCTTGCACATGTCAACACCAAGGCACAACATCTGAAAAAGCGTACTTGAGAGACAGTGAAGAATTATTTTATTTTGAAAAGAGAGCAATCGGAACTGCATTTATTTTTTGGGCCAATGTTTGCTGCTTTCAGCTGTGATGACAAAACATATTTAGCATTTAAGATTAACACTTTAATCCTTCATATTTCCACTATCACAGCACTAATATACCAACAGTCATAAATTGTTGTCCATCCGTTCCTGGTTGCTAAAAGTATGCATACAGCCAAACCAATTAAAAGAAGTCCAACTTTATAACTGTGAAGCGTAACCGCAGCAAATGGGAACGTTGCCTCACAGTTTACTACAGCCAAGCAGTCTGAAAAGAAGATGGAAATAAATTCTGCAATATTTTTGTAAAGGTGCAGAGCACCTGCTCACTGTCTACACCTGGTTAGTTAATGTACCAGAAGCGATGAGCGCTGATTCGCATTACTCACATTTTAGACTTCTTTATTATTTTTCAGAGAATATTCTGTCACCACTCATGATCACTTGAGTCACGAACAGAAGGTCACAGGATTTATTCAACACAAGATTTGTTTTATTAAGTCCAATAACCGACTGAAATGTTTCCCCTCGAGTGCTCAATTTAATATCAGTGAACTTAATAGTTCACAGATGTTATTTGATATTTTTCTTTACAATAAATTCATAGTCTGGTTGAGAATCCGTGTAGTCAAATCAAAAAAGGAGTCCTCGGGGTTTGCTTTCAGAATGGGTCGAACGGTTTTCTTTTTGCAAAGTGTGTTTGCCTATTCTTAACTTGTCTGACAGCAAGTTCAAATGGAAACCTGGCAAGCTGCGTCTTGACAGAGATCGCCCTCCCAACACACTTGGAGAATAAGAAAAATGTATGGTTTGAGGCGTACGCAGCGAGGCAAAGGGTGTCTTTCTCTGAACAACTGACATTTTCCTCTAAATTGTTTCACGCTTTGTTAAGACACTCTGATTGCAATGTCAAGGAAACAAACATAAAGTCTCTAAACAAACAAATCCAACGGGCCCGGCGTGTCGCGTACGATTGCCAACCTTTCCTCAGCACTTCTTTTGCAAGCGAATGTCAGGGATTGAATAACGCTGCAGAGCAAAGAACCTGTCATGTTAAAGAACATGTAAGACTTTTTTTAATGCACACAACATTTTGCTCATGCAAATGTCTGGAAATGAACACAGAGACATCGATTAAGTGTACTGCTTTGGAAAGACTGCTAATGGTAGCTGAAATATACGAATACCAATATGCTGTGGACATTCCTCAGAAAGACATGCACAGTAACACGTATCAGCTCAGACCTTCCCAAACCCCTACATGCCTGCAAGTATTAGAACGACAGGCCTCAGATGCCTCGGCAACGTCTACTTGTCTGAGACAAAAATGATGGTAAGCGTGAAGCTGGAGGGAAGCCAAAGATGACACGACACTGATCTCAGCACCATTGTCTCTTTTTCAAAGAAAGGTGGTGGGGGGGGGGGTTCTAGCTAGCTGCAAAGAAAGCCTGAAGGCAAAGCGAGGAGGAGAGGGACATTCGAGCAGAGAAATACTTCTTCACATCTCTGGAGAAGAAACTACTGGCCAAAGCTCACTCTTGTGCAATGTTTCCACTCTGTGGCAGACGAGAACGCAGTCAAATAGTATCGCAGATGTACCGTGCTTTATTTTCTTCTATATTTAAAAAAAAATGTTTACAAATGGATGCACTTTTTAATACTTGATGAGAGGAGCTGTTCATTTTAATCCGATTCAAATTCGCTGGATTCAAGATAATATTTTCCCTGGATGAAGGACAGTGACCCCTGCTATCACACAAAAGGGTCGCACACATTCCAATAAGATGATCTGAGAAAATAAATAAATAAATAAATCACACTGCTGTTTGCTGAAGAATGAACTCATTCAACTCGCTAAGAGGAAAAGAATTGGATAAGAGTTAACCTGGGTCAATCATAAAGTCGACTCTGAGACTCGGACAAAAAGGAATAACTGGAGTCTTCCTGCAACGGTGACAACAATCGCTCGCTCCATGAGAGCGTTTCTTAAAAAATATGGGACCACTTTTTCTAGAATAAATGTAATTCACAGAAAAGGTCAAAGGTGAACGACGCAAAGACAGCTGCTAATATACCGTGTAGATATCCAATTTTTTAAAGTTACCTATAATTAACCTTGTCAGATTCGTGTTCACATCAACACATCCAACAGTTTTCACTCCTACATGTCGTTTATATCACGTCCATTAAAAGCATCCATCCTGAATCCACGTGATTATCACGAAACGTGCGCGCTTCAAAGCAACGCGCATGCATCTTCGCAGTATCTTCCCCACAGTGAATAAGAAAGCACGAACATGTGTTTTCACATCACGGTCCATTTTCTGTCGTGTTTTTGTTTGAGGTGTTGGCACAGCAACACCAATTACACACGGAATATAACACCAACATATAAAACTCATTATTATCCCATGTGAGGTGGGATTCCTGCTGATGTTTGCTCAGCTTTGCTTTTTCCATTCACACTCTTGCCTCTACACACTGTGCAGACATCACTGACCTACTCTCACGCTGCACCTCCTCCACTGTCTTTCACTTGGTAACAGTGCAGTTTGTTTAGTCCTTTCTCTCCACCTGTCAGCACCTCCCATTGCCCGTGACATTTACTTTATATACATTTTCCAATGCAGCGGGTTCAGCGAAAACGGCCCATTTCACGCGGCGGAGCACGACAGTCAATCCTTCAAGGAAATCATTGACTAACTCTAAACTTTGCCATCATCACTCGCTCTCTGACTTTACATTGCACTCCTGGAAGTGACCCTCAGCTGGTAATTCTGCTCTTTCTTTATTAGTAAGGTATGTAGACAGCTAAGAATACCTACTATCTGTCATAGTCAGAAAAAAAATCCTATTACTTAAATGTGCTAGGCCTAAACAAATTCTTTCTCAGACTACAAACGCAGCTTGTTAATTACTCGTGGTGCTCATGTGCCCACAGAGACATATATTAACAGTCTCTGTATAGACATTAATCTCGAGATTCTAAAGTTGAAAACCTTAGAAAAAGCAAATCTAAATCAAGCAAACACGCCAAACATCTGGTTGTTGAATAAGAGGTTATTTTCTCCTTTTTGTTAATGTGCGTTTGAATTTTGAACAGTTGGCGGCCAAACAGAAATTTTTGCTGACGATACATAAGAAGGGATGAGTCTTAAAGAATTAAGAGAACGTACAGGGCTCGAGCTGCGGCTCTGTATGGATGCTTTCTATGTTAGGATCTGCAGCCTCTGTAGGAGATATCCATATTCAGTAAACATGATATTACAGATTGCTGACCTAGTGTGTAATCACCCCCTGGAGATAAGAAAACCACCTGCTGAGCAATATCATTGAAAATATGTTTTCTTAAATAAAACAACAAGTTAATACAGTAAAACAAACAAAAAAAACTTTCAGTTTTCTGTTTTTTGGGGTAAGAATTCACGCAGCTACACGCATGGATCTATGTGCACACGCACGTGGAGTCTTACAACCTTAAGTCAACACCTACAAGTTGTGGCTAAATGCGCCCAGACAGGAAAAAAAAAAAAAAAAGCACAAAAGCCACAATTTCTCCATCAGCCTCAACTTGCAGGTTGTGTGGTCTACTGTCTCCTAGATCACAACCAACCCCCCTCCTTCTTCTCCTCCTTTTTTCCCCTTTTCTCCAAACTTCCCCTATTCCCACTGGTCAGTTAGTCTAAACGAATGTCAATCATTCCAACCCAGCTGTTGGCTCAAAACAAAACGGTCTCTAGACAAAACTATTGCCGTCTACGACCTTAACCTACACAAGACAATGATAGACGTGAACATGTGTCCTGAAAAAGTTTAACTGTGATGAAGACAAACTGCCGTGCTCACCTGATATTAATATGTGCAATGTAAGAAAGCATATTACTCTGAAACTCTGAGTTTTTGCAGTAAATTAGGCTTACCATCGGCGATCCCTTTTTCTTTTCCTTTCACTTTTTCCTGCTGCCATAACAGCATTTAAAAATCCTCCTTTTGGGGGGGGAGAAAGTTGTGTGCTTTTCTCAGAAATGTTGGATGAACTTCAGACCACCCTGCCCAAGTCCCATCTGGTGTATCCCAGGCCATGCCAGAGGTAGTAGGAATGTGAGCGTGTGTAGTGTTTTCCCACTGGCCCTCTCTAACCATTGCTGACAATCTGCTCCACAGCTTAGACATGAATAATTGGAGAAACCATGTATCAGTGTCGAATGACTCTCTGGTTGCTGTTGTTCACCTCCAAGAAGAAGTGTAAGAGAAGAAATCCTACACTGACCTCAGGCGTTTTCTCCATGGTGAAAGAAACTGTTAATTCCCCGAATCATTAAAACAAAAACAAAAAATGGGGGAAAGAGTAAACGATTGTGTATATGGCTAAGATAAGATAAGTCCCTAGTTGAAAGCGCTGGGTGTTGTGATTGCTTCTAACAAGCTGTGACTGACACAGTGCAGTAACACGACAAAACAAAGTGGTACTGGCCTGGGACTTAAGTAAGTCATTATTAGTTGAGTAATGAGCCTTTCTGCGTAGTGGGAATGTCGTGCAATGTCTAGAAGTACTGCTGTTCACAAAGCTAGGGGGGGAAGTCCGCTATCTTGTATGACTTAACAGGATATGACCCAAAGTTATGTCATCTGCTGTCGTTTCTGGTCATTTACAACCCACAGAGGGTATGTCAGACTACTCCCATAAAGTATCTGAAGGAGACAGGACTCTGATATTTTAAATGTATATGATACATACAAAAAATCTAGTGTCCAGCCTAACTTTTTAATCCACGACTGTGAATGTGGAAACTGGTAGCCGAGTGGCAGCACTATAGGATCTGGCCCTGGGAATGGGAGTGCGGGGCATGGTAAGAGGTTTAACTGCTATGTGAGAACTCGAGGCTTCTAAGGTCAGCAGCTCAGTTATAGTCACTGTGTGACTGGCACAGATTGGGCGTGCAGCAGTGTCCGCATGACTCCCCAGTTCTAGCCCACACCATGGCACAGAGTAGCCCTGTACCAGCGCACTGACACACCAAACACACTCAGGCACACATACTGTACTCGGCTCTCACCGATTCCACGTGCTGAACCACACTGTGGCTATTTGGTGAGACTTTAAGGTCAGAGAAATTCAGCAAAGCAGATACAAACACAGTACTTTTTTTTTCCACATATAACATGTTATTCCTTTAAATCTCATTTCAAATATTAAAGCCCAAATACCTTTTGTCACAGCATTTTTCAAAGTTAAAGACGCGAAGTGTCGATTAACCGCGTCTGACAACGATTTTTTCGGCTGTTTTTGTGCTCACTCGTGACTCGTATGCTAACGGGAGTGAGAAAAGTTTGACTCTTGACAAGTGCTTGATGATTTAAAAAGCAGCTGAACGTCATGCAAATGGGCCACTTTCAACGTGAAATGAAATCTGCCCCAGGGTGAATCGCAGAACGTCTTCCGTGCCTTGGCCTGTTCACATCAGTGTGTGTCTCACTGTGTCCATTCTCAAACTAATATTCTGCCTTTATGGATAAATAAGCCTTTTGGGAGAATCTTAGAGTATATAAGCACACCCATCCCAGTGAAGCATCTGAGTGCACATCAGCTTAGTCTTCTATATGATCGTGTTTATGCAAGATAAACTCAGGTTACCCTGCAAACAGGTGGATGATACTAAAAAAAGGGTTTTATGCTGACTGCTGCAGAAATAATCTGTTTGATTTTTTTTTTAAAAGACACTAAATGTATCAAAATCTATTTTTCTTGGATGTGATAAAAGCAGATATTCTCTGGAAGGCCAAAGTTTTAAGTGAGGGTTTTGACAGTCTGCTAATCTTGTCACGTGTGAGGTGCCATGTCTCTTCTATCCCCACAAACTACGCAGAGAAAACTCGCCTGTGGTCAAGGATGGAAAACACAGGACATAGTGGTCACACTAACTAGCATCATCTCGTCAATGCCTGACCACTAAAAGTATCTTGAGTCTATATTAGTTTTCCTGTTTTGCAAATTGCCCATGTCTCCAGCTCCATCTGCAAAGATCATCATATGTTTGCATTTTAACCAAGAAGATTTTCCTCTCCGTATCTTCAAGCAATCCATCAATGAAATGTACGCCTGGACCTGCTGCCCTTTTATAATCAAGCGTCTCTTAATTGTGGTCTGTTTGGCATCCTGATGACACGAGAACTGTACCTCCTTCAAATGTGAGCACGCCAAACGCATTTTGAAAGCCTCTCCAAACCATTCAATCTTCAAAAATATCCATCACAACCATGTTATTACACAGTATGAGCCCCATAACAGCCCACATCAGGGGCCACCGAGCTCTTCTTAACAAAGGTGAGTACCAAGCTCTGTAATTACTGATGGTTCAACCCATAAAATCAGCAGCTACACTATGCATCTTCCAGTTTAAAGACATGTAAATTTGTGCAAAAAAAAAAAAAAAGTACAGCTTTGCTCTATAAGCTTAAGTTCAAAGACATTTTGAACCCATCATGCAGGATGACCACAAGTGGGCATAAGCCAAGTAAATGTTGCACTACATTTACATTTAATGTTTTCACGTTTTGTCTCCTATTTATACACAAGAAAGAGCTGATGGAAGACCATCCTGCACTCTCAGACAGTACTGCACCACCATGTGGTACCCACTAACATAGCAGGACTCCAGAAGGATGTAACAGGGTACAGAGCTCAAAGCAAAGCCTGGCTTAGCTCAAATCTGGATGTATCAAACAGAAATATAAAGAAAACAAAACTCTCTTTTAAGAGGGACGAGCGGTCAGCTATCTAAGCTTCCAGGTTCGCGTGATCTCACTACACTACACTGTCATGAGAATCCTATCTTCTTGGCTCATGCTAAAGTGATACCCTTTGAGGTGTGGCTTTGGCCACAGGATATCCTATGTAGTTGGGAAATCCCTCTATCAACGGTGCTCCCCGCCCTGCTGCACGTCAGGGCTAATCAGTCCTTAAGGCCTGGTAATGAGACGCTTGCCACCACTGTCTGCCAGGCAACGCCAGCCTGAGCCCGCACTAACTCTGCTCCTTCTAATGAGTGGTAATCACCCAGAAGCTCCCCACAAACCACTGCAGGGATGCCAGCACGCACATAAGGCAGGCAAGCCAGAAGACAGGAGGGTTGGGGGGGAGGAGGGAACCAAAGGAAATGGTTAGATGGAGCTGCTTAAAAAACAAATTTTAACATTTTTGCACTGTGCTCAAGAAGTAAGGCTCCTTTGAAACTTAAAAAAAATGCCGTTTGATACATGCCAGGAACTAAGTCAGCAAAATGATAAAATCCTCAGACGGGCTGCACACTGAAGAAAAAAGAAAAGAAACATCACTCCTCAATAAATTTACACACATCCCATTTGCTATCCTGTTGCTCTTGGCTTACTGCCTCACTTAATGGAGCGCTGAAAACAATAATTGCATCTGAAAGGAGCTCTACTCTTCAGGATCAAACCGATGATAGAGATTTTAAGGATATTGCAGCAATTAAATAGCAACCGCTATATTTGCTTCTTCCGGATGCTGCGGCGCGTCTGTGATTAGTAAATCCCAGTTGCATGACTGTGGGCAGCCTTCCTGTATATGTCGCATGTGTGCTAAAGAAAAACAAACCCTTGACTCAGTGTAAGGACTCACATCCAGCACAGTTTACAAGACCGCAGAATGACAAGCCTTTTACCAAAACTTAAATTTAAACCAACAGAGTCGTCTCAGAGAGCACTCTAAGCCCTCACGGGGTCACCTGAGCAAACAAATCATCCCCTTTGCTGACAGTTAACGCCATATCTAATCAAGGTGCTGTAACCTTAAGGTAAGTAAGGCAAGCTCAGTGAGCATCTCCAATTCAAGCTCTAATGATAACGGATTTAGCAGAACCAGCACCTGCCACAACAGGCTGAGGGAAAGAAAATGAGTGTTCACATTCTTGTGGCAAAGGATGACAATTTAAGCGGGTGCTTGGCTACGCCAGGAATCCCACCCCACCCTCAGCTACAGCAGACTAGAGGCAGGAGAGATTGTGTTTATGTTACACTTATGCTCCACCGCACTTTGGAAATTGGGTATGCAACATTGACCCTCTATTTTGAGTAAATCAGTACCCAGGGATGCCTCGTGCTCATGGAATACTTATTTGAACAGGTTTGTGTTAGTATGCCCCCTGGTCAAAGCTGAGCAAGACTGTGCTGGAGTGTCACCGGTGTCGAGTTTCTGGGAAGCCGGCCACGGGGCAGTCACATTTTGTATCTGTGTCACCTGCGCAGGCTCTTTCAGTATGTTTCATGTTCCTCAGCAGCAAGGCTAAATCATTCACTGACACTCATTCATATTCCTTTCTCCCTGGGCCACAGAATAATAAATCTGGAGTATTGTAATACCACATGTCTCTCTGCACTACACATGCCACAGATAGAGAACAGACTGACATAGGTAATTGAAAGCAAGTGCTAACTGAATAAGTAAATATGCATTACCATTAGAACCATTAGGGCTGATTTTGGTGCCAATTTGGCACGTCATCTTTAATACAAGTGCCTGCCAAAGGGCGACACTGCAACAGGAGGGGAGACAGAAACAGAGAGCAGTGATACATTTGTCCTTCTAATGCAATTTTAGAAATGAATTGAAACCAAAGACCAAGAGGCAGAGAGAGAAACTACTTGATACGTGCATGAGTATTAGACATGATGATGCTTTGCTCAGAAGGGGCTGAGATATTTCCATCACACGGAACTACTGCAGGTGTCATACAACTTGCTTGCATCACCCAGTTTCCAAAATTAGTGCCAACACTTTGTGCAACACTCCACCCCCACCCCCCAACAAAGAAAAAAATATTACCCAGAGATCTGAAAAACAGTTACTGTGAGATACATAGCGTTTTACTACTTCCAAAACTTCTTTTGCCTTGACTCAATAGCAAATACATACTATTCAGATAACATTTGCCTCCAGGAGAATGTAAAACCCACTTCAACAGGTCGGCAGGTCTGACATACTAGGCTAATGGGCCCTTAGGGGACAGTTCTTGTGCTCTCTTGCAGATTCACATCAGTTCCCAGATCACCTAACACTCCTGGATCCTGCACAACACCCATACCTACCATAAATTTGACTCTGCTGGCAAAGCTTCAAGTGTCATCACTCTGCAGTCTACAACCGTTTGTCTCTGTGTGTCTGTGTGTGTGTCTACCCTGTAGGGGAGCACTAATAGCACCCATCAACAGAGATATTTGTAGATAATACAGAAAAGCACCAAGATCTTAAATGTGTTTAATGTGCATTTCCACTTGCACAGGTACATTCCAGTCTGTGGGTTTCTTTTCGGATTAAAACTCTCCAGCTCCAGGTGAAATATGGCTGCGGTCCCACCTGACATGCTGACCTCATTTGAATGACCTTGGCTTCCCAGCACTGTTAATGTTCTTCTGTAACTAAGACAGAAAAGGAAGCTAAGAGTGTAGAGTGTACGAGTAAGCAAAGTGCAGCATGAGTAGCCACTCTGAAGTGGAGGTCATAGTGGGCTACACCTAAAATCCAAGGCGTTCCCTGGGAATGACTTACTTTGAAATATACACCCGTGTGCGCTTTCTAAATGAAACAATGTTAAGTGCGGGACGCGATTCACGAAACGCTAAATTTTTCAGATTAGTTTCCTGACACGTGTTCCAGCTGTTTTCGTTTCTCCCGTTTTTATCTGATGGAGGTAGCAGAAGAAGAAAAAAACTGCCAAAGTTGTGTGATGTTTTTGCTGGATGGGGGGATTTTTTCTGTGCAAGCTGAGCAGACGTTTCGGCCACCAGTTCAGTCAGTCAGATCGCTTTATTGTTACCAGCTGTTGAGTCTGAGGCATATACACTCACCTTTCGGCTCCACGGCTGTTTTCAGAGTCGACTAAGGATATGATTTTACAAGTGTTTCAGCAAAATAACCCCTTGACCGCTACCTGCCACTCAAACGTGCTGCGCTCACTGAACAGTGGGCGCTGGCTCAATTGTCAGGGAAAGAATGGAGGGGAGGGGGCTCTCACCGGTCAAAATCATACATACTTCCACCTATATTATATTAGATTATATTTGATTTAATGTCATTCTAAGATAACCAACACACTGCTACTTTTTTTTAATTAGCAGCACCTTCACTGAGGTAAATTCTTGAGCAGACAACCGGCTGCACACACCAGCTGTGAGGCCTCCAGGTGATACCTCGCTGACCCGAAATCAGTGCTTTAAAAAAATAAACTTCCTTATTCCACTTTCTAAACTCACTAAAGAGTTTTCAGTGACTTACGACATTTAAAAAAAAAATACCTGCTTTGAACCAATCAAATCAATGAAAAGTAGCATCATGGACTTAACAGTGCGTCTGTCATCTCTTACCCGAAATATGCTATGGTGGGTCCAGGCAAGTTGAGAAGATACACTATAACTGTGAACGATAACCATCCCAGGAGTAGGTGTCCATCCAGCATTTTGCTGCGGCTCCAGGGCAGATCATTTCGTTTCTCCTGAGTAGCTGTGTAAAATCCCTTGTTGAACGTTCAACACTTCTTATACAGAGAGGAGCTGCTCTGCGCTCCTCCCATCAGCGGAGAGAGAGGGGGGGGGGAGGGAGCAGCACCGCGATACATACAACCCAACTGATTCGCAATTCCCCTCTCATGTTTCAGAAAGATTATTCATCTCAGTGCGTCTTAATTTATGATTGGTGTGACAGTTTCTCCTCTGTGGGCGTTTTAAGCACCACGCAGTCGGTGTTTGTGCAGATTGAAGTCACTCTGAGCCGGACTGGACGGTGTGATAAAATACCTGCACTCAGTGACTGTTTATTTCCAGAATGGCAAACCAAGAATTGGTTTGAGTGCAGCACAAGCAGCACTGAAATATCGCAGCAGTGTTATTGTAGTCTATACACTGCCCTACATAGAAGTCCAGGTGTGTTTTTGTTTTGGATTTGGTGTTTTAAAATGTCTTTCATGTGCACGTGTTGGAAACTAGCTGAGGGTTATTGTTACAAGTACTCTACTCAGATACTCAAATACTATAAGTATACTTAAGTATGCACAGCTGATGAAAAACCCTTACCACAAGGGCACCGCTGACTACAGAGGAAGATCATGTGATTTTACTGAAAGCACCAGAGCAGCTTCTGGAGTAGTTTTTATTATTATTATTATTATTATTATTATTATTACAAGTGTATTTTGCATGGCAATTGTGTTATAAACTCATGTTTGATTTGTTTAGGTTAGAAGTTTTATATTGCTGTTATGGGCAATTCACTCACACTCATTTCTGATACTTTACAAGTATAATTTTACTCGTAGTATAATTTTACCTTAGAACTGAAGAAGCTTCTCGGATGAGAGGTGAAACGTCTTCAAGTAACTTAAAGAAGTCCAGACGCTTTTCTTTGCAAGCTCCTTTGACTATAATTTTACTCAGATTACTACTTACAATAATGTTGTTGTTGTTGTTTTGTTCTTTTTTGTATAAGAAAAAGATTGTGTGCATCCCTCTGTAGACATTTCTATCCTCCAAAGTGTGTCATACCTTGGTTCTGTAATCAGGATTTTGGGGTAGTTCACACATTTACAGCTTCCTGTTTTGTAGATCTTGCCTAAAGAGTGTCTACTGAAGTTAAATATCCGTCAGGTCTTGCCTTTTTGCAAGACGCGGTGATCAGTTCTGCTAAACCAGCTGCGCTGAGGTGAGTTCACCCGCAGTTCACAATGAAGTAAATTTGTCCGCAAATATAACTGTAGGCGATTTCACAAGAAATCTGAAAGCAGAAGATGAAACCTTTAATCGCTTTGCAAAATATCATATTGAGCATCATAAATCAATTGGCAAGCTATCAATCGTTCAAGGAAGTAATGTGAACCTTTTGGCAGGCCTGCTCCTGAAAAATATTTACTCTTCCTACGCACCGATTGCTCAAGATTTTGAGATTACCAAAAGTTTTGGTTATTGTCACAGAATGCCTTCTTTAACATGCGATCACCTCTGCCTCACTGGTGTTTGAAACATGTATGCTTGTAGAACATATATGGCCCATGAACATATACAACTTTATTTAATGAATGCACATTTTATCCTCTGATGATACACAATTAGGTTGTTATTTATTTTTCCCAGAAACACCCGGCTGATAAAACAACAGCGTTCATAGATTTCTACACAATCAGTGCAATTACAGTGGGAGTGAGAAGCAGCACTGGTTGATATAGCTGACCTCTTGATTTGTAAATAATATCCACTTACTGTTTGCCAGCTGAGAATATCTTTAGGCAGGGACAACCCTTCTTAACTCCTGTGTAAACACCTTTCAATCGCTCAGCTACCAACTAACATCTTTTGTGTCCACACACACCTTGATTTTTGGCACGTAAACAGAGAGAGGGATCTGAACTTGGGACGAGTCCAGGTTTTGCTCAGCTACACCTGGGGAGCACTCCTGCCAGGATTCAAGATGAAGTCTATTCATTCCCAATCTCAAACAATATCCAGCGCATTCAGCGCAGATGGGCCAAGTGACTTCACCGAGCCAACTTTCTACTTACTGTGTGTAAACACAACAGCACCTCAAATTAAAGATTAAAGCCAGCAAGTTTTAAAATTATCATTGCACGCTCTGGGTGATATTGGATCTGTGCTGATCACTCCCCAAAAAGACACATCAGCAGTTATTAATCTTTCAAATTTTTTGCGCAATTAATCTTTCGTTCAGAGGTTTTAAGCACTGACTGAACTAGTGTGGAAAAGTATTTATGAGCAGAACTTTGGTATTTTGGGTTAAATGCTTATTAGCTTTCTAGGAGAATATGCAGCTGGTTACCTTAGCTGAACAGAATACAAGCTTAGCTTACATTTGGCTGACCAAAGGTTAAAAAAAAAAATTTAAATCCACCTACCAGCACCTCTAAATATCACATATTGGTTTAACAATCCATAGAAAAATCAAGGTAGTTTGACATTTTACATTGATTTATGTGTTGGAAGAACACCACCACAGTCCACAATAAAACTACGTGTTGATGTTTTTATACTCTAGTTTTTGCAATCAGCTAAAGCTTCAGAAAGAGAAGGAGATTGTGTTGTATTTAAAATATACCTCCCTGTTTCCACCCTTTTTATTTAGGCGATGCTGAATATAAAGATTAAAAGATCTTCTCATCTTACTGCCCATCTGAATGCATATTTCTAGTCACTTTGTCAAAGCAGGTTAATCAAGACAGCTCAAGCTGTAGTTCTTGCAAGTTTATTTTTTGCATGATTTCCCTTTCAGTTTGGACAGTGCTCAATATAATCTGAAAATTCGCACAGGTGAGCACATGAAAGCACAGGAATGCGCTTTTTTTTCATCATTATAAGCTTGTCAGTCCTTCCTAAAGGGCAGTTATTCAAAAGCCTATAGGCCCCCTGTAAGGGCCTTGCTTCTTAATAACACCTGGTGTTAAGGAGATCAGCGGGAGGGTTTGTCAGTACATGACAAGAATGGACACTAATCCCAAGCAATACCCACTGGTCCTGCATGTCTCTTGAGTGGGATAATTGATTCCCACACCCTTCTTAAAACATGCTCGCCCCCTCTTCTCAGACCGAGCAACCGAGAAAACAGAGCTTGTTTCATTCTGGCGTCGAGGGAACACCGCTATGAGGACAAAAGCGTGTGCTTTTTCTTTTTCTTTTTTACTTTCTTTTTTCCCCCTAAAGCTCCTATGAGAGTTGAACTGAAGGCTGTCATAAGTGTTGTAGGTGGTAGTAGAAATTTGTTTGGTAATAGACCCTAATCTCTTCAGGTTGTCTGGAATATTCCTCTCTTTGCTGTTGCAGATCCCGTAGCTAGGCCTCCTCCTGCTTCACAGACCTTCTCTCAGAGGAAAACATGCATATAAGGGAACTAAATGCATTTTTTTAATAGATTAAGACAAGTAATACAATGCAGAAAAAGAAACAAAAGCACACAAAAAAATTCCACCAACTTTGTTTCAGCTCCAAGTGTGACCAGAATACTCATTTCAGATTAGAGTGTTAGACTGCAGTGTTACATTTCTTTGCAATTACAATGAGGTTCCCTTTGGGCTTTGAGGTTAGTCTGACCATTGAAATAAGTTGGAATGTAGTGTAGGATGTAAATCGAGTCTGGGGTATTTCCTTGAGAAGGCGAATGCATTCAAAACATCTCAGTGTTACGGCACATATTTTAAGAAACAGGGTATACAAGGCAAATTAGACAATAGGAGGTGATCTAGAAAGATGTAGGCAATTAGCTTAATTCAAGGCAGATTGCATCTCGTAAAAGGTATGCAAAGTTCACGCAGAAATATGGTTTTGCATTCTATATAAAATGTCATTTTGAGTAAAGAGCAAAGATTAGATTCCTCCTCCCTCTCCTCGGAGACTTGTGTATTAGCCTTGGTCTGACCTTGTCTTGATATCACATCCCTGGAGAGGAATGTAAATCGTATCCGTCCAATCCCAACCCAGTTACCACCAAACTCCTTGTTCTCACCACCTCTACTCCGCTGCAGGGCCACATGATCTTTTCCATGTACCAGACATAATTTGTGGCTTAGGTTTGGAGGCTGACGGTGCGTCTGCGCCACTCTGCTGTTTCAGGCAACCGGCGCACCATCTGCAGCAGTTCTCAGCATTCAGGATACATACAGGAAGAGTCCGTCTTCGTGGGCTATCACGAGAGCTCTGGAAACCTCCAATCGCATCCGAGACAGCAACAGTTTGGGGATTACTGATCAATACATTTAACATGTTTTTCTTCCACTAGGAAGATTTTTTTTGCAAGTTAAAAAATAAAGGAGCAAAAAGCCCCACTAAAAAACACGCCGCTCTTAATTTAGGAGACACCATGATTGTTGTCTAATTCTCACTCTTGGATTTCTTGTGCAAAAACAAAACAGTAGCTGCTCTCTCTGTTGTGGAACTTAATCCCAGTCCTTCATTTGTGGCAGTTAACCTATCATCCATGCACATTTTCTAGTGAAGTGTTATGACACACCTGAACCAAATTGTATGCGAGCGTGTTGTGGCCTGAAAATGTTTAAGTATGCACATCTAAGCCACTGCTGCCATGCAACTGCATAATGGATACTTTCCTTCCAAAAGGCATATTTTGGATTGTTTCATTGTATAACAAATTTGTTATGTAACAGCTGTATTAAAACAGTTTTGCTCACGCAAGCCTACATTATGTTTTCTTGTAAACAATGACATTAATATCAGACCGCAGGCTGCTATTGCCCAAGCAGCTTGAAACAATCCACCTCATGGTTTTCCAGCCACGTGTGAAACACCCAGCCTGAGAGGTGTTTGCAGAATTGCAGTTTTCTATTTGCCCTTGAACAAGCATTGCTATTCATCTAGGTTGACTTCATTCGACTGAAGAGAGCACCTAGAATGACACAAAGCAGTCTCAACAGTAAAAGCCAAGACATGTCAGCAGTTCTGTGCCAGGAAACTACAGGTTGCTGTACATAGACAGACGGGATGGTAAATGTATAGTGAATGGGTCGCGGTCCTGACCGGCAGGTGTTGTTGATGGAACGGTATGATCTGCTTTGCTTAGCATTAATGAAACAAGACAGAGTCCAGCCGAGCAGCTGCAGCCGGTGCAAGTCTCCCCCTCTGCTGATTGCAACCTGGGATGACCCCAGGAAAAAGTGTCAATGTGTGGGAAAAGATGAGTGAAGAAGATCAAGAAGACAGAGGAGAAATGAAGACTTTGTCGTTTTCTCAGCAGCTGATAAAAAGCACTGCTCCCTGATATGACATGCAAGGCTGTTCCTGTAACGAAAGCTGTTTTGTCTCTTCGTGCTTTCTGGCCCCCAGAGCTTCATCTCACTGCCCTAATGTGTGACTTCACCACTAAGACAATTATCTGAGTCACTCTGAGGAAAAATCTTATAACCAAAGACCTCCACCAAAGACTGATTTAGACTTGCTTTGACCCACACAGAGAGACAATCATCTATTTGCTTCTCAAGGTTTCAGATCGTGACCTCCTAGGGAGTTGTTTTATTACATTTAGATCAAATTCAGCTTGACTTTAACTCTATGTCTACATATGTGTGTAACAGAACCCTGTATATCCTCTAGTACCCCTTTCACCGATGTGTTTTTGTCTTTTAGGCAATTTTAGTATTAGATATGTTTCCCTTTTATGCTAATACTTCTCTAAAGGACTTCTCTTTGAAGCTCTAATAATGTCTTTTAGATAAACTAAGCAGTTAGTTTTAGATTTGTGACTCTACACTCAGTCAAAATCCTCAAACTTTGCAGCATGAACTTTCTGGGTGACATCTGATAACTAGAGTAATTTGAATTCATTTGAAGTTACTTGTCCAATTTTTCTCCAATTTGCAAAGCAGATTCCTCCCTCACTATATTTATAACTGGCTTCTAGGTTGAGATCTGGTGACTGAAGGCTATAACACACAGTATTCTCACTCATGTTTGCTTCTATTAGTTTATCCTTTCAAAAATGTCTTTAATCTTTTCGTTGCATCTGCTTGGCCCTCCATTCTACTGATCGGCTAAGATGCCATATTACAATAAATGACGTGCTTTAGGTGTGTAGTTAAACACAGCAAATGTGACGTCAACATGAGTTTGAAGTTCCTGATTTCCCTTATCAGGAGGCTTTTTACACCCTGTATTGCCAAGAGGCAAGCGGGGCAGATAGAAACGTCAACGCCTGTGGTAATGCCCATCCTGAAGATAAAGTCAAAGCAGGGGCAGAGCCTTAGCTTTGTTTCCCATGTCTGGAGATCGTCAGAGAAGCACAAGGGAAAGTGATGAGTTGTTTCCAGGTGTGAGCTCGTGGGGCGTGTCACATCTTATTGAGGCAGCACACAGCAAACATGTGGTATTGTTTTTAATGATCATTTACAGGAAAGAGCATTTGTGGTTGCGACACAGCACAACAGATGATGATGATGAGAGAGATCAGTGCAGGCTGTCGCAAATGCTCAGCTTACATCTGTTTTGTTTGTTTTCTTCTGTGCTCGCCAGAACAATCAGAAAACATTATCAAAGTGAACCACCACAGATCAAGTCTGATTTGATAGAAATATTCAATAATGTCAACGACGCAGCTACATAGCTCTTTATTTCCTGACGTTTAACTTGTATTTGTTATCTGTTACTGCATTTCCAACCAATTGGGGTTTTTTTTAATCTAACTTTATTGAATAGATTTATCTTTGATTTTATCTTCTTTTATATTGCTTGACATCAACCTCCCTTCCTTAGAGATATAAAAGTGCTTGCCTTTTTTAAATTTCAGATCTTTACAAAAGCAACCAAAATGTGTGCATACGCGCTTCAAATTTAGATTTTTTTTTCTGTTAAAAGCTCAGCAGTGATAGAAGAGCGGATCACAATTCCACTACAGCGGTGACATCTAGTGGTGCTTTTGCATTTTCACGTAGCACAGACCTAGTTGAGTGCAGTAGCTGCATTAAATCCTTAAAATCCTTTAAATCCTTGTTGTATTTGTTACATCTTATGTAAACACTTTAGTGTAAGAATTAGCATTAACAGCTTCATGTTACACCAGGAAAATATTTGTGGAAAATTGAGTGAAGTAATGAAAATGTGATTAGTTCAGATATTTTTCTATGGCATGATGTTAGCGTGGCTGTGTTTTGTCAAACAGGGGGAGGCCGATGATGCAGAGCAATGACAAGACTCACTTGTCAGACACGACTCCCTTCTAAGGGTGCTTTTCTAAATGTCATCACCATCAGAGTGAGGTCACCATGGGCACACAGAGGTGCCCTGATGTCCTTCTGCTCGCTCCGGGGGAAAACCTGACTAGATGGGCTGCAGGGAATGAAGTAGAGCTGTGAAAGATGGAGAAAAGAAACTGAACACAACCTCATTTACGTTTTGTTAGTGAGCCGGTTATTATAAGAAGACATGTTGATCGTGTGACTATGTAGAAATAACAACATGTTTGCACTCAAATCTTTAAGGAGCTATTTCCACTTCCTGGTAAGTCTTCTATATTCAGGTGCCATAAGCTTAGCAGGCATCACATTTTTCTCATGTATTTAACATTCACTGGCTTGGCCTCAGTACCAGTGCTGACAGCTACTGACTCAGTCCATAGCTGCTCCAAATTCCAGATTTCCACCTCTGCGGTTGCCTAAAACCCACTGACTGTACAGTGCATTTCTCATTTTTATTTAGTGTTTGGTTTTATTTATTTATTAGCAAACAATTTATATTTATGGTAATAGTAGATGAGTTATTTAAAGCAGCAACGACAGTAGGATCCGCAACATTTATCTGACAGTTTGCCATCGTTTTGCTTTAAGAACTGCTTTAATTCTTCAAGGCATAGATTCAATAAGGTGCTGCAATCATACCTCAGAGATGTTCTATATTGATGTGATGACATCACACAGTTGCTGCAGATTGTTGGCTGTACATCCATGACATGAATTTCATTTTCCACCACTTCCCAGAGGTGTTTTATTGGACTGACATCTGGAGACTGTGGAGGTCATTTGAGGCTGTGGTGTTTAAACTGTGTTCACTTTGTACTAAGGGGCTTAAAGTTTGCCAAGAAAATATCCTCCAGACCATTGCACCACCACCAGCCTGAACCCTTGATGCAGGGCTGGATTTATCTGTGCTGTCTTGGTGTTTATGCCAACTGTGTTTAAGAAAAATCCCAGTAGATCACCAGTTTCAGAAATACTGAAACCAGACAGCCTGGCAACAACAACGAAATCAGTAAGATCACCTTTCTTCACCATTTTGATGCTAGGTTTGAGCTTCAGCAGGTCAACTTGTCCGTGTCTACATGCACACAGTTGCTTGCAAAGTTGCATTAATGAGTGGTTGAACATAACAAAGTGACTAGTGAATACATACTGTAGACTAATGCTGCTACTATTATGACTAATGATACATAATAACAACATGATAATAGTAATAATCCGATTTTGATTAATGTCCAAGGAAATAGCAATCTTCAGTTACTGTGGGGAAATATATCCTCTGCTCTTGTTTGAGATTTTTACTTAACATGAGAAAGTTCTCCTGTAGTACATGTGTTGTAAGCAAGTACATGCGGTACTTAAAATAAAAAAAAATAATAAATTTAAAAAAACTACTTCTTCTGTGGCATCATTCCTGTTTTAACTATAATAGCACATATACATACAAATCCATACACCAGTTAAGTCCAGGCAAGGAGTAAAAAGAACAAAAAAAAACCCAAAACGCAGAAACTGTATAAACTTCAGTGTCAGTAAAGAATGAATACTTTAGTAAAAGTAATTGTCTAATGATCATATTCAGGCAAAACATTTACAGACTTAACTGCATTCAAGTCATTTAAAGCTGCCTTACATTCATCAAGTGAGACTCGCTCCTTTAGTTTTAGATGATTCCAGGAGGAAGGAGCTAGGTGCAAATCTTAAGGCTGTTTTTCCAAATTCATTGTAGCAGATAGAAGGAATAACTCTTGGGTATATAAGACAATAAATTCCCACACTTATTGAATATAAGTCTGTAATTAAGATGGGAACAAACCAAGAATAGCCTTCTAAATAGGAATAAACCAGTGCTTGGGTCTATGACGCGACAATGCAGACAATCCAACCTAACGTGCAGTGGTGAGTAAGAGCTTTAAAGTTTGTACTGAATCTTAGTGCTCCGTGATAATGGTATTGCAGTTGATGTTGTAAAGTTAGTTTTATTTGAAAAGATGTGATTACCCTTTGCTTGACTTGCAATGTACAACGATGTCAACTAGATGGCGGTAACATCTAGTCTTCGACCCCATTAAAGGTGTTTTTTTCGTTCTGCGCTGGCTTTCAGCCTTCTGCGCCTTCGGTTTGCCAGCAACGTGAGGAAATTTGAAAATAATGGCAGGCAAAGCTGAGTGGCCACTATGTAGCCAATTAACGAGTCACTGAACCGGCCAGGGAACGGCAAAATGAACGCACCGGGTATACTTATTTTGCAGCAGACCAAGTATGACGGTGTGGAGACCGTAAGAAAGTGTGCAAGACGCACATGGAACAGCTGCATTTGTGCAGTAAAGCAAATAAAACCTTCACTTTGTGCAAGCGTATTTTCTGTACAGGGTAGTCACAGCTATCAAACAATCCATGGCTGGGCATGTGTTGATGCTGCTGCAGCTGAAGCTGCCGTACATTAATCCAGTTTTTTAATTTTTCCTGTTGTTGAACAAATTCCCCCCAAATTCCAAAAAAAGCAATAATAATGCATGTGGATGTTTACTGAAACTGAACTCACTACTCTCGTAGTTACGATCATCTTCATAGCAACGACAGGTGCTGACTAAAACACTGAAGTGACTGAACTTAACTAAAACTTGAAGTAGTGAATTTGTTCCCCCCTCTGTATCGCGTCACCAGCCTCTGATATTGCACAACAGGCAGCTTTTTCCTTTCTTCCTTTTTTAACTCCAACGACAAGCATCACTGCCTGTAGATAAAAGACCGGTCCACCTCATATCAGCTATCAACAGCCACTTGACACTGAGAAGGGAAAAACCGACAGTCAGCTTTTTAGAGTCAGTGTTGCGGCCAATTTTATCGGATATTTTCGTTGGAATGGCAATCTGACAGCTCATCATACAGATAGTAATATTCTTAAGTGTGTAGCATTAGAAGTGGATGAGGTAATACCTTTTGGGAATAAAAGAAAATGTTGCTAATCAGTGGCTTTTAAACGCCAAGGTGCGCCTAATTTATCGGCTGATAAAATTTCAGAAACTATATGCTGCTGACAGAAATCCTGAGGTTTTATATATTTTTCAGATTTTAAACTATATAAAAAGATATTAGCTGTTTATTTGTAGGGAATTTAAATAAAATTTTGTTTTTGCTATTTTTTTTTTTATTATGGCCAGATTTATTAAATTAAGCCAACCCTTCAGCTTGTTAGAAGCACTTCCAAACCTCTAATTTTACATTCATGACAAAGAGGCGCACATAAAGGACTGGAGAGGCTTAATTGTGGTCTGAAGCAATTCACACATATTTATTTCTGCATTTTAGAAGCTTCAAGCCAGGGAGTGAAATCCGGACAGGTTGTTATAGCTACGCAATCCACAGGGGTTCCGATGTCTATTTAAAAACCTTCAGACCCTCCCTCTCTCCTTTAAACAACATTATATATCACACACACGCTGCATGCTAATGCCGAGCAATTCTCAGTGAGCACTAAAACACATCTTAAAATTAGCTCATTCTGGTGTTTGAGTTCAAGCTCCCTGACATGGCAACAGAGGGAACATATCATCAGAATTCCCCCTTTGGCAATACCTGCTGATTGGGTCCTAAAAAAAAAAAAAAAAAAAAAAAAAAGCAAGCGGCTTTTAACTTTTAATATTTGGCTCTGAGAGTTCTGCCACGAGCACTCGCGAAAGAGAGAGTTGCCTCTGATTTTTCTTCTTTCATTTTTTTTCTTTTGGAGAAGAGAAATAAAAAATTGCCAGTGCAGCTTCGTTTTCGTCTTTTGTTTTTCTTTTCTTTTTTCTTAGCACTTCGGTTAAAATCCGTACGCGGATGAGTGCGCATGTAGGCATTCTGCTTGAGATGTTTTACGAAACTTTAAGGATGATATACCTTGGATGTTTCCTGTTGCTCTGTGGGCTTACGCATGTCATGGCAAGCTATCCTATCTGGTGGTAAGTTTAATTTTCATTATTTCCCGGACAAGAAGTGACACATTAAAAAACATGCGGGGATTGTGGATGACCTGTAATTTTGAGTTGTTATAGTTGTGACTGCTTGTCTGTCAGCTGCAGAGCTTTAGCGTGTGGTGACGGTGATCTTTTAACGTTACTTTTTATAATATTATAAGACATGCACAGTGTGACTTTCTAATCGGGTCATTAAAATGACATTTAGTAACCCATGGAAACCGAAAGTATACAGGCGAAAGGATGGGCTGAATTGTAAATGCAAGAGATGAACGAAACGTGCAACTTTGCAAATCGGGAGCAATTTTGATCTCCAGAATGCAGCAGGTGCAAACTTTATGTGCTTGGAAGCGTGTGTCTATGTGTGCTCGTGCGTCCAGTGTGTGCGTGTGTCTGTGTGCGCGCGCGAGCGTGGTGATGGTGATGTTGTCATTGTATGTTGCCATGTGTTGTCATTTTTGCACTTAGCTCCCGACTTCATGTTTTCAGTCTTTCTGCCATGTAAATGCCAAAAAGAACCAAATGCGTGACGCTGACATTAATGAAGCAGAGCAGAGCTGCGTTAAAATTACGATAGTGTAATTAGTTAAAAAAAAAACTACAGGATTATTGTATTTTGGTATGTTGTGCTGTTTTGTAATATTTCAGCTTCATCCATCAGTCTTAGCTGTTATCAAAGCACAGAAATATACACACATATATATATATATATATATATATATATATATATATATATATATATATATATATATATATATATATACACATATATATATATATATATATTTCTGCCTGATTTCTAATAAATCATTCAATATTTGGAGGACGCTTAATCTACTTTTCTTAATGGGTCCCCTGGTGGTAAGACTGATGAGAAACTAATTACATGCTCAGCTGGAAGGAAATCCTGATATAAAAGTGGGCCCTCTGGATGGAGCGATGGGGGGACTGCACAAACTACTTTTTTTTTTTTTTTTTTTTCCAGTGTAATTGAATGTTTGGTTTACTTTATTTATTTGATGCCAGTGCAAGATAAAGTTTTGCATTTTTTTTCTTGGTACTTTGGCAAACACAGCCAGGGAAAACCTTGAAATTCACCCTTCATAAGAGTTTTCTTTCTTCTTTTTTTGTGGAGCTTGTTATGAATGACACAATGGAAGAACAGTTTTCCATTCTGTCATAGCTGAAACCCTGCAGCAAGCCCAGAGCTAACTTCTGTGTTGATTGTTTGATTTTGGAGGGTGCCAGTGATTGAAGGGTCTAACAACAGGGGTAAACATAATGGAAGCAAATTTTGCTGCATCACTCCCGCCTATACAAATAATGTCTAAGTGCAAAAGTAACTCATGAAATCACTTTTCAGTTCTTTCATTCCTGACACAATGCTGAACTTTTTTTTAACTTGAAAGATTACTTGAGTGATTTTTCTGTCTCATGGCAACTCATCCCAAGTCAAATAATGTGGTTCCTTTGGGATTGCACTTAGCATGCCTGCATTGTCTTTCCGTTTGCTAACAGCATGCCAGCCATCTATGATCTAGACCTTCTGTGAAAAGCAGCTTACGATGTTTTGCTGACAGAAGCTTGCCTTCAAGCAGCCATGGGAGCTGCATCACTCTCAACCCCTGCACCGCAGTCGTTCTTGGGGATACGGCTCTGCACTAAGACAGGTTCATGTCTGTCTATTCTCGACCTGCCATGACATAGCCTGGCTGCACCCGCCACCCCACCACCTTCTTCACTGGTCCACCCCACCTTAGAAGATAAATACCTGGAGGTGAAAGCTTGCCGCACATTCCTTTTCCCAAACATATTCTCTTGATGTCAAAGTCGGCTCCAAGGCCTCAGGGCCCACAAGTAAAGTGGTAATTCTAAGGCACCCTGCTTGGGCTTGCTGAAATATGCATTAAACTTGTACTGGATAAACTTAGATGAGTGGGGGAAACTTTGTACTGAGGCAAAAAGTCATATACATCGTATATATTTTGCTTAATTTATCTGTAACAGTTATCACTAAGGTGCTCCTTTGAAAACAATAGCCTTAAGAGCATGAGTGAATCCTGTGTTTCCTCATTAGTTGTACTAAACATCACATGTGCAACATCTCTGCAAAGCAGGAGAAAATCAGTGGATTTCTTTTTTTTTAGAAAGAATTAAAGAGATTAAAGTTGCCAAGACTCAATAAATACCTAAAATCTAAATAATACAGCAGGTATTTTAAAATAGTTGTTGGAATTAGTATCCAACAACACAGTCTTTTGTGCAATAACTTCTTAAAAAATCATAAATCATCCATGGTGAAACATGCCCCGCCGCCTCTCACGGGCCATTTCCTAACACAGAAAAGAGGTGGCAGGGATTACTCAGCCCCAATGAGACAGGCATGGAGACTCTTGAGCCAAGCAGCCTAAGCACACTGACTCACATTGAGCTTGTGGGGTACAGTTCAAGACAGTGACAGGGCAGAAATACCTCTGCTGACCCTCATTGGTGTGAGTACAAGGACCTTTAAAGTTGCTGGTTTTCCCAAGATGATATTGCCACTGACCTTCATGATTACCTGCTGTTGAGATGCACACTTGCCAAAAAAATTTGAATGCAGGTTCAAGAAGAGACAGAGAAAGAGCTACAACTGACAACTCCCTTCAAATCCATTAAAAAAAAGAGAGCTCTGCTCCTAACCTGAACATCTGTACCAGTTCTCTTTGGCTGATGAACTTTCACCAGTAAAAAAGAGGTCAATTGTAGTAGGAAACTGCCTTGTGTATTGTTGTTTGTAGCAGACAAAAGGCAGATAAATGCGATATGTTCTGAAGAGGTTTTTAGCATGCCATTGCTCACTTACTGGCTGTCTCATTTATGATGAATTAGGCTGGTGTAGTCTGTAGAAATTAGGCAAGAAATTCTGTTGAAACCAATGTGACTCATTGCTTTGATGTTTTCTTGGGAGAAATAACAGGAGTAACTCATTGGGTCAGTTCATGGCTCAGGAGCACCTTTGACACCTGGCAGACATCCTTAATAATTACAGAGAGCTGAAAATCAACCTTTGAATGTAAAACCTAATTGAGGTATTAAAGGTTGGTACGATGAAAGCCATCAGAAACCGTCAACATGTGGGGTCATTTGACTGTGAGGCTCTTTCTTTTCTTCAGGTTAAAAAAAACCCTGCCTGAGGGCCAAAGTCAGGAATTTGGTAATCTTGTTTTGATCAGCGATTAGTCCTTGAACAGCAGTGAACAGGTCAGCAGATAGTGAGCTAACTGCAAAGCAAAACACTGCACACCTGCTCTTAAGCTGCATTTATAGAGAATCTACATTAACCATTATGACTCCAGCATCGCCCAGGGGATGACAAACTGAACACTCCTTCCAGCGTTCAGTCCTTAATAGACAGTTGATGTAAATTAAGGGCTTGTCTTGATTGCCAGCAAGCTACTTTGTAGCTACTCCAAAAGGTATTTGCCAAAGATAACAGGAACTGTGCTATTCAGTAATTTGGCTGTTCTGTGCCATTATGAAAGAGTCAAAGTGCTGATTTGATAATTTACCATAGAAGGCAATTACTGCAGGCCAGTTATTCATGCATTAAAAGAAAAAATGTCATTTTCATCCATCTGTTTTCCATCCATGCTTCTATCCAGCTTATCCCGGCCAATTTATTAATTTTTATAGATATATATATATATAATCAAATGTATTTAAAAGGAGAGTTCAGAATCCAAATTCAAACCTGTTAACTGCTTTTATATTGGTAGAAGAGAAGAATTAGAAGCCGGAAGTAAATATTTGATTTGCTTTGGAAATCTGTTTTTTAAGTCATTGAGGGGCAGAGCTTTGCTGTTTTTAGGCTAAAGACAAATCGAATCAGCCTCCAACACTTTTTGCACTGCTTGGTTAGAATTCTAAGAAAACTATATAAAATTTTAAACAAAATGGCATAAATCAGTATGCCTTTTGTGCAATGCGGAAATTCCAAAACATGGCCATGCAAGCACCCTGCAGCGTCTTTTTAAGTCCTTCTTAAAAATGGGTCATTCATAAAATGGATATCCAATATCTGTGATTACTACCTGCTAAAAGTCTTAATTGAGAGGACACAGAAAATAAAGACAAAGAGAAAGCAATACAGGCACAAAGAGAGCAAGAGAGAGAGAGAGAGAGATGTAATCAGTGAACCAAGTTTGCACTTGTTGTATCCCAGAATACCTTCCTCAAAAGAAAAAAGGAGGGGAGGTTCAGCGTTACTCTTAATACACTCTCTGAAGTTTCAGCGTAGGGTTTGCACTCTTATTACCCTAAGCTGAAGGCCTGTTAAGTGTGCGGACAGTTAATAACAAGGTGCAGTTTTCCAAGTTGTCAGCTTAAGGTCTATGAAGACCTCTGGATGCATAACGGACTTTCATCTTAAACAGAAACACTGCCTGCTTCTGAGACTGCAGGGCTGCAATTTCAATACACACAAAGGCCAGGTGCCTGCAGAGAGGGTAGTTGAAGGGATAAAGAATGGATGTCTAATGGTAGCATCTGATACAGAAAAATAAACACACACAATCAAACGTACTCAGACGTAAAATTACACTGCACCAGGAGGGAAATTAGTCCCCCACTTGAGTGGTGTTATATCAGTAGATAAAGATGCAGACAGATAAGATATAATTATCCAAATGCACTGACAACACGACTTCCTTTCTGCTTGTAGGTCACTAGCAGTCGGCCACCAGTACTCATCACTGGGCACTCAACCTATCCTTTGTGGCAGCATACCAGGCCTAGTGCCCAAGCAGCTGCGTTTCTGCCGGAACTATGTGGAAATCATGCCGAGTGTGGCTGAGGGGGTGAAGATTGGCATCCAGGAGTGTCAGCACCAGTTCAGAGGCCGACGCTGGAACTGCACCACGATCAATGACAGTCTGGCCATTTTTGGTCCAGTGTTAGATAAAGGTAATGTTACAAAGCACACAGAGTTTTCTTTCCTGCTACTTTTCTGTCAAAAAATAACAATTTGTAGAGTCCTTAAGTCTATAAAGATATTTTCTTGAAGAAATGCCACTTATCAGTAAAAAGTAGGCAACACTTTTTGCAGAAAGAAAAACAAACTATGCCTTTCTTTGACAGGAAAAGATGACCAGAGTAAAGTAGTATTATTAGCTTATGATGACTCCACTGTCTTTGAATATGTATTTGAGAATGTCTTAATCTCTGCAAAGTTCTTGGAAGTATTTAGCTCTTTAAACCGACTGAAAAAAAAGAGCAATAAAAGTGACTTATCATGTCTCTCTCCTGATTAACTCTCCCATTAACAATTCTATATTCCCTTTGTCTTATATTTGCATTAGAAGAGCTGCACTCCCAGCATGCATCATTCATTATGCTGATTCAAATCCTTGTTTAAATAGACTTTAGACTGAACAAGTCTCGGGGGTCTGCATGCATGCAACGATGTACACGACTAGCCTAAGTCGAGTGAGTTCTGTCTTGTTGGAGTTTTCTTTAGGAGGGGATCCCCTGTGATTGCTGGTATTTTCTTCTGATGTACTTTACCCAAGAGATGAACTGAACTGAAGCATAGAGGTTTTCCAAAATACATTTTAGCTTATGCAGTGATAATTTTCAGGCATGTGTCTAATCATGAGCTCAGGCAAGAGAAATCCCCATTGCCCAGAAAACTAGCCATAAAACCAAGAAAGAAAGAAAGATGATATATGTGTATATTTAATAGTTAATGCAGTTGATCATAATAAAAATTTTAAAGAGTGAAATATTTCTTAGTAATTAATGAGGGGCTAGTGCAATATTTAGAGTGCAGACATAAGTGTGATCTTTTTACTTTATTCCATCTCCCAGCAGGAAAGCAAATGAGACTGTTTCCCAAAACATCAGATTCACACTTTGATTGGATAGATGAATTCTTCTTCCTGATTTCTGAAATGAGTTAAAATCAAGAATCCATGCAGGCCCCAGTGGCTGAGGGTCGTGATCCAAACTCATCATCTAGTTTACGGAAGACTGATGTAAACACAAGGGGGCCGGGGGTCATGTAGGGCAATTGCTTTTAATAAACTCTTGAGCCAGTTGATAGAAGAGGCTGGAGTTGAAGTAGGTGGCTAACGATAGGGGTTCTCAATCCCACTGCTATTGTGGTGCAAAATGCCACCACGTCTTTCCCTCTGCATCCCCTCCCAGGCCTAAATTGCAGGGGTGCTGACTGGAAAGAGAAGGCGGCTACTGGGCTCTAGTAAATCATTTTGATTGGATTAAGGTCACTCAGGCCCTTAATAATGTGAGAGGTCAAAGTGGCTGGATTAAGTGCCTTTGTCAAAGGCTGAGGAGA
The DNA here is from genome assembly GCF_964374335.1 of Astatotilapia calliptera. Classification (NCBI taxonomy): domain Eukaryota; kingdom Metazoa; phylum Chordata; class Actinopteri; order Cichliformes; family Cichlidae; genus Astatotilapia; species Astatotilapia calliptera. The sequence continues at coordinate 16,531,446 of NC_137439.1, forward strand.
GTAGCTCAGGGGCTCACAGGCCTTTGATAGGACTTAGTAGGAGAGAGCTTCCATTTCATTGGATTTGATTGATGCTAGTGTTTGTCCATGCAACCAGGCCATTGTCCTCACTGGTGTCAGTTTGTCTGAAATTCAGATTCTTGTTAGTCAGTTTCCTCCTTCCTTTTTGTTGCCAGATTTGAAAGGAAGAGTAGGCACCTTTATTTGCTACAGAGGCTTAGTTACTGTCAGTTCAGTGCATCACTGCCCGTGTCCACTTCAACTCCACTGAGAACATTAGAAGTTTGTTTTAAAGAAGTGGATTAAGAGGGACTAAAGGAGTAAAGCCTTTACAAAAAAGAAGGCAATGTAGTAAACGGAGTTGAACTACAACTAAAAAATCAATTGAAATGAACAGGTTGTGCATTTTGAAGATAAGTTTAATGGGTTACATTAAACTATATGCACATAAAAATGCTCTTACTCAATGTGAGCATACATTAGTTGACCACACAAACACTCATCTAAGAGTATTATTACTTTAGAAAAAAGCATATCTTATATCATGTTCTCTCCTTACACATGGTCTAAACCTCTTTTTTTCTCCACACCCCTGCCTCCAGGCTATGTCTGCGTCAGTGCTCATTAATTTACATTAACTAAAGTGTCAAAACATGCACCACTGGAATCTGCCTGTGATGAAAGGTAATAGAAAGCTGCACAGGTGTTCCTCAGTCTGCAGAGCCGATCCCAGAGCTATTTCGGCATTCTTGGTATTTACAGAAAACCTGAATGCTATATGGGTATAATCAGTCTCCAGTTTATGACTCATGTGATGGGATTAGGTTTCTTTGCTATAAAAAGTGGACAGTCACAGTTTCACAAGTCTTAACACCCGTACAGGAAGTCAATGCACCGTCATTTTTCTTTTTGAAGATAATGAAGTTCACTGGAAATTCCTATTATGTAATTTGTTAGCGATACTGAAAAGTTTGACACTATTGTAGCTCTAGCTTGTCTTCATTCACTGTGGGCACGTTTGCACTGGGCAGGATGCTTTGTTTGCCAGGAAATACAGATACCTAAATTGATCTAAATTATTAAGTTCCATCTAAACTAACCAGGAAAAGGCCAGGGGATGTGGGTTGTGACCTATGACCTGAGGATGAGAAAGAGTAACTATTTAGGATGAGCCAAAAGGTCCCTGCATTTCATGAGACGTATGTCTCTCCATGCTGGGGGAGGGAAGCTGGCTCACCAGTATATCATTAACTCTGTGCAAGAAAGAAAGAAGGGATGTGGTAAATGGAGTTGATGGGGGGACCTTAGCCCCACTCCCCGCTGGGCACTGCTCAGAGCACAATATCTTCGCAACCATGAGATTAAGCAGGAGAAAAAGTGCTTTTCCCCATTCACACGCCCTTTAGATTGTTTTATTAAACCATTTGAATAGGGATTTCCCTGTCTGCCGACAAGCAGGGTCCAGCCAATGCATAGTTCTCTGTTGCTATGACTTAACTTGGTCCCCACTAATCACTAGCCAGGGCAAATTTCATATAAAATATCTGGGGCTATTGTGGGACTAACACAGCGTGACAGTGGCAACACAATAGGGGATTCAACCCCCCAGCAGGTTGTAGGGACCGCTTGGCCTGCCAGAGTCTGGCAAAGTTTGGTGGAAAAGCATTGTCTGAGAAGAAATACCACAAATTGGTCATAAAACTAAGGAAAAGCAGTGGAGCTAATGTCACAGGTGGAGTTTCCAGGTACAGTGAATGCTGTCAGAGGTGGATTTAAATCCAAATGAAAACACGCGTTTAAAAAAATGGGTGATTGTTCTGATTAAGTTTTCATTAGTACCTTCCAGTGAGTTTTTACTGTCATGTATAAATGGGTCACACAAACACAGAACAGTGATACCATACCATCGAAACTAAATTTAGAATGTGTTGTATGTTTATAGTCAATATCAACAAAAAAGGTAATCTGATGAATCAGAAGCTTGCAGGTGGGGCAAATGGGGCAAATTTTCAGCAAAGCTCTTCAAAATTTTAGAGATATTTCCATTTTCTTGAATGCTTATTCATTTGATAACACCAGGCTTTGTGAAGATCTTGTAAAGTAGCTTGTGAAAATTGTAAATACTATATAAGAAATCTATTATTTCACACAGAAATGCCAGGATATTTTTCGTGTGCTTCAATCCTTCTCCACTGACTATTTTACCACAACATTGCACTCCCCTCACATAATTCTATGACAAGTTCACAGAATATCTATGCTGATGGCTGTGCGCTCTTTTTAGTAGCACAGAAGTATGTTCAAAGATATTTTCAGACACAAATGTTAGTTCCAAAATCCTTTTTCGGCATTTGAAATTAAATCTGTTTTCTAAGTCACTTCAGATTTAATGTAAGCCAAACACCTTAGATATTCACTCAAACTGAAAACACAAAGCTCATGCTCAGTCAGCTTTAGATGAAGCATGGTGATGTGTAATTAATCACTGTAGACAGTTCCTTCATGGCGCAGTCTTTGGCTACTTTGACTTTTCACGAAAATGAAACAACACCAAATAAAAAGAAACGTGTTGGATTCACAAAGTGGGATTTGAGGAAGGAGAGCATTAGTTCAAATATATTTGAACATTAGTAACCTTGTGTGTATACAGTAGTGGTAATGAAATGGGTGGTGAGGGATGCCAGTAGACCTTTTCTCTTGCATCATTGTTTCTAATGCCCTTTAGTCCTGGAACTGGTTGGAACCTGCTGTAAGGGAGGAGCTCGTTCTCCCCTCAGCTTTATATGCCTTTACTTTTTTTCTTTTCTTTCTTTCTTTATCATTTTTTGTTCTTCAGACAGAAACGTGCACTGTTTCTATCAAACACATACTCAAACACATCTCACGCAGACAGCGCAAGATTTCAATATTGATCTTAAACCATTTCTTTTACTCTTTTTTTTTATCTTTAGTGTGTTCAGTTCATGTTTACTCCTGAAGTTTCCACTTCATCCTGTCTCTTCTCCTTCTTTGTCTTTGCTTGTGTTTTTGCAAGACCATACAAGTACATATATTCAAAGCAAACACTCCGTCTAATGATTCATGTTAAAGCAGCAAGGAAAGGATAGAAGGAAAGTCTTTCCCTTTTTGGAATGGTATATCTGTTCGCTAAAGACCCATCTCCATGTTGTGTCTATGAGCTGTCCCCTCAGTGTGAGGCTGTTTCCTAACCTTTCAAAAGCTTAATTGAGTCTCTTAATTATAGGCCTGTCAGGCCCGTCTCTTCCTCTCATCTCTCTGGAAGATCCTGATCCCTCTGACTCATCAGTTAGCTATGTCAGACAGAGACGTAGAGGCCTTGCTGGCCTTATTTAGAGACAGGACGATTGATGTCTGGTTAAATTAACCCACACACTGTTGCGATATAGTAGATACAACCCAAATACAAGCAGCAGACAGGAGTAAAGGTCTACTTAGTTTGTTTGATGCTTTCTTGTTTTGTTTGGTTGAAGATGTTTGCTGCCAGCATATCTTACATATTATTAAATTTACACATTGTATATATTATATATTATGTATTAAAGCTATATCTTTCTTATTCATTTTTATTTAAATTTAATATAAATTGAATTCTGGAAATACTCAAGAGATACATTATCCAAGTGATGCTTGTCTGTCTTTGTCTTTCCAGCCACTCGAGAGTCAGCTTTTGTTCACGCTATTGCCTCAGCGGGAGTGGCGTTTGCGGTGACCCGTGCCTGTGCCGAGGGTTCAGCCAACATCTGTGGATGTGATACACGTCACAAAGGCCCCCCTGGTGAGGGCTGGAAGTGGGGTGGCTGCAGTGAGGATTTGGAGTTTGGAAGCATGGTGTCCCGGGAGTTTGCTGATGCAAGAGAGAATCGGCCTGACGCACGCTCAGCAATGAACCGCCATAACAATGAAGCAGGGAGAGTGGTTAGTTCTCTTATTCATGTTTTTGCTGTGTCTGTGGTAGCAGTTCTTCTGCTTTTAAAAGTTATATTAACTAAACTTTATTTTTTTTAATCTGTAGTCTCTCAACGACAACATGTTTCTGAAGTGTAAGTGCCATGGACTCTCTGGCAGCTGCGAGGTCAAGACATGCTGGTGGTCTCAGCCTGACTTCCGAGTTGTTGGGGACTACATGAAGGACAAGTATGACAGCGCTTCTGAGATGGTGGTTGAGAAACATAAGGAGTCCCGTGGATGGGTGGAGACCCTGAGACCCAAGTACAACTACTTCAAACCCCCTACAGAGCGCGACCTGGTTTATTATGAAAGTTCACCCAATTTCTGTGACCCCAATCCTGAGACCGGCTCCTTTGGCACTCGGGATCGCATCTGCAACCTGACGTCCCACGGCATAGACGGGTGTGACCTCTTGTGCTGCGGCAGAGGTCACAACACGAGGACTGAGAAAAGAAAGGAGAAGTGTCACTGTATTTTCCACTGGTGCTGCTATGTCAGCTGTCAAGAGTGCGTGAGGGTGTACGATGTGCACACCTGCAAATAGAGAGGTTTTTGTCTTTTCTCACCAAAACATAATGACTTCACTGGGTTGAAGAAGAAATGCAGATTCCCACCTGCAAGACCAGAGAGACTGTAAAGCTCTGTGACATGTGCGCGGACAAAGACACAACTGCCTCGTGTTTTTGTTTTGATGCTACAAAGAGTGAGTCTCTGCCTAAATTAACTGAAACAGCTGAGTAGGTGTCAAAGTCCACGAACGTCACCCTGATGGATGGATAGTTGTGATGATGGCAATAATGTTGATATCCTTACCGAGCATGAAAAAGGTGTCCTGATGTAGGAAAGGAGAACTTGACAAACACCATATTGGTGATTTTTTTCCCAGTGTAGTTACTTTTAATCAAGAATAGTCCAGCACTACCAATGCTTTCAAATCTGCAAGGCAAAAAAAAAAAAACATTAAAAAAAGGCATTTCGTTGAAAGTGAACGTTTCCTTCAGTGTGTAATCATCGCTTGTTTTTGCAGTGAAAAGTAACAAGAGTTGTGAGCAGGTCACATGATCAGACACTCAACAGCATGTTTTCTCCTCCTCGACATGACTACTTTATTTGCGTATTTTTGAACACTAACACGATCATTGTGTGCGTGAGTGTTTCTTTTACAAAGTGTTATATGTTACTGATGTTTGGGTAAGAATGCACTTGCACCTGAGTGAATGTAGTTGTTTGCTGTGATGTGTTTACATTCTCAATCTCTTAAGCTAACCAGTTAATATCTGCTTTAAACCACTAATTTTATTCGCGAGTAGAAAGGAAGCCACATCCAACAAGCGTCGGCAAAACGAGAATATAGTACGCAGTCTGCACATTTCCTGAAAGGCCAGAGAACACCTGGATCAAAAAAACCATCAAGAGTTATGACCAAAGACCAGAAAAGAGCCTCCCCATCCACCGCATGAGGCTGTGATAGTCAGTACCATTGATGAATATGAAGCATGTTCTCCTTATTCTTAACAGTATTAGTGATGTGCCACGTGACTCGGTGTGGGGAAAGCTGTTATTTATTAAAGGTGTATTCCCATATACACATATAATATAATATTTAATCAAATAGAAGCATACTCCCTGGTAAACACAGCACAAATGGTAATTTAAAAAAGCAAAAAAAGAAAGCAGACAAAGCTGTATTTTATAAGCTCTCAATATTGCAGTGTAATTTGCAGTAATGTGATGACCAAAACGTGTGTATGCGATCATCCTCAGCCGTGGCTTTTTGTTCCCAAACTAAACAACAAGCAGCATCACTGAAACTATCAATACTTCCTTTGTTTTAATGCTGCTACGATAATATGTGTACGTGTTTAGGTCCTTACACACAGTTTGTCCTCGTCTGTCTGTTTAATATGTGTATTCTTTGGCATGTATTGATTCTTTCTGTGAAAGAAATCTATTATAAGTAGTTTGGGTTAAAAAAAAAAGTGAAGTTTTACTAATTTTTGCATACAGTTTAACCAAATAGACCAGAATAGAGTTTAATATGTTATTTTAGTCATCTGTTACCTTGTAGTCATGCTAAAACACCAGGGCTAAGATGAAACACGTTGTGCTCTCTTAATTTGAGAAGAAATACAAAATAAAAATTCTTTTTTTACTTACGTGGAAAATATAAAACTACTGAAAGCTGAGACAGAAAGTTACACAAAGTTTATGAAAAGTGCGTTTCACTGATCGCCTCCACTGTGGAGGAGTGTGTAGAGTTTCTCATTAATGTTTACAGCTAATGTAATGCTACGTCTCAGGCGTGCGCGTTTAATTCAAAAATGCCCACCCAGGATTCGATAACGTCACGACTGAAAATATCAATAAACAGCCATAACCAGTTTCACATTTTAGATCATTTTTAGCAAACTACGCAACAACCAGCATTCATACTAAAAGAGCTGTTACAGTACACTTTTTCTGTGAGTGATCGCCTGTATGGATAATTTGGTTCGTTCTAATTTGTTTTTGTTAAGTCTTTAAATCCAAAGTTTTGTACAAACTAGTTCTGTGTTTTTATGAATTTCTAAAAGCCGATGTTTTTTTATAATTATTTATTTTATGCTATGTACATATTAGTAATTAAAAGTATATATTTGCGGAAATACATGTTTTGAAATGGTGTTGTGTGACTTGTAACTTGTAGCCTTTTTACCTCATCTCTGTTGTTCCACTGACTGGATACAGGTGTTTGTCCTACTGCCTGTAGTAGATTTCTAAACGTTAACTCTGTAACACCAAAATAAAATAAAAAATATTTTAAAAAAGAAAAAAAAGAGACAATGTTTCTTTTTCTGTGGTTGAAGATTTTTATTACAGTTTTTCTCAGTCGCTTTGGTGCGTTTCTCAGATCAGAATTGAAATTCTCATAACTATTAGTTCAACCTCCACAACACTCAGTCATTTGTGCACATCATAGTAGCAATTTCTCCTCTCTCTGAACAAACTTCAAATGATTTTGGACATGAATCAGTTGCTTCCATACATTTCCCTGCTGCTTTCTGACATTTCCATTTGCTTATGTCATGTCAGTCAAAAGTAATCATACCTATGGATGCTGAATAGTCGTTCCCAATAAAACTAATAGTCATACATCCATTGCTTGAGTCATCACACACAAAATTGTTGAACTAGTTATCACATGCCAAATATTGGCCATCTGTCAAGCAAATCTTATACCTTTCTGTATCATTTTTCCTGGAAATGTCTCCGAAATTGAACAATTGATCTCAGGTGAATTACAGCTGTCACTCATGAGGAGGCGTGTGAAAGTTTAGTTGTAACCAATGACAAACAACTTGTTCACTGTCAATTATGGATGAATCCTGTGAATCCCCAATTGGCAAGCATATATAAACTGCGCAGGAGCTAGTGTGTACCATTTCTACACTTCTGTGACACAAAATGGAAGGTCAGCACCGTGGAAGAGGGGTGAGGATGCGGGGAGGAAGGGGAAGGGGAAGAGGGAGAAGAGGCAGAAATAGGCAGATTCCTAATGAAATAAGGGCTACAATTGTGGACCATGTTGTCAATCACGGCCTCACCATGGAGGAGTCTGGTCGAAGGGTGCAACCCAATATTGGAAGAACTACTGTCAGTTCAATCATTCAAACATTCCGTAGGGAAAACAGGTATGCAAACAGTAATACACTGTACTGTACTGTGCCATCTCAGACACATCACATGTTACTGTACTGTATTTGCAATTTCACAAAAAGTTCACTCTGCACCACATAGGATTGTAAGATAACCTCGCGGAGACGGAAGAGGGCCCCTTTTTACCCCACAGCAAAAAGAAGCCATTTGTGCAATGGTCATTGCAAACAATGCAATAAAGCTGAGAGACATACAAAGCACTGTCATAGAGAATTACACGGTATTTGGCAATATTGAATCTGTTTCAATTTCAACAATTGACAGAGTACTCAAGAAAAATGAAATCCACATGAAGCAATTGTATAAAGTGCCATTTGAACGAAACAGTGACAGGGTGAAGGAGATCCGTCACCAGTATGTGCAGGTAAAGCTGGTCTTCTATGTTCTGCACTGCAAACTGTTTTACAGTACTTCGTAGTTTCATGCAGTACACTTGCAATTCCACAGCACATACTCTACAATGTGTTTTACTAAATGCATGCATTACTGTTTGTTACTGTACACAGGCATATTGTGACATTGCATTTCTGTCTCTCTCTAAAGCGTGTACTGGAGCTGGAAGCCAGGGAAACACTGCACACATTCATATATGTTGATGAGGCAGGTTTCAATCTGGCCAAAGGCAGAAGGCGTGGAAGAAATCGCATTGGACAGAGGGCAACCACTGAAGTCCCTGGTCAGCGCGGAGGGAATATTACCATGTGTGCAGCCATCTCAGACAACGGCGTCCTCACCCATATCGCCCTTCTTGGTCCATACAATACCCAACATCTCCTGACATTTTTAGACACTCTTTACAGGGACCTAGTCCCTGAGAATGAGAGAGGTGGAGGCCAACTCAGCAAGTATGTTGTTGTCTGGGATAATGTCCGTTTTCACCACTCCCATCAGGTCAGAGAGTGGTTTGCAGCACATGACAGAATTCTGGTTGAATATCTCCCTCCATATTCCCCATTCCTTAATCCAATAGAGGAGTTTTTCTCTGCCTGGAGGTGGAAAGTTTATGACCGGCATCCACATGAGCAAATGGCCCTGCTAGCAGCCATGGATGCAGCATGTGACGACATCACAGCAGGGTCCTGCAGAGGATGGATTCGCCACTCCAGGAGATACTTTCCTCGCTGCATTGCGAGGGATAACATCTGTTGTGATGTAGATGAAAATATGTGGCCAGACAGACAGGAACGTCTGGATGTGCCAGAATGATTTACTGCACTGTTACATGTGCTGTTTATTGTTCACATTAGTGCACAGCTCTACCAAATGGGTGATTTTATGTTTACATGTATTCTACAGTGAACAAGTGACTGTAGCATATTTTTCTTTTGCACAATTCTGTAGGATTACAAACACTTCTACACAATGGAAATGTGAAACGTACGTATTCAGTGTCTCAGTTACTCCCAAGACTCCCATAACATCTACAGTGACTTTACTGCACATTTCAGATGGCTGTACAGGTAGGCCATAGTGCTGTCGTCAGCATTTTCAGGTGTCACCAATTGTTTTTGCAATGGGAAACACTGAAATTATAAACTGTCATAGTGGAAACATGACAATGCCATTTGACTATCTTGTTCATAAAGATGGTGTCAAGACTTTTCATTTTGATGGCACTGACAGTTTCATTGACATGGATACTTGCTTTTGAGGTATGGATAATCAATTCTGTGCATGTGACGTGCTTTTGCAGGCTATCCACTAGGTTTTGCAGTTTGCACTAATTGTTTTGGGAAATGCACTAACTGCTGTGCAAATGTTAGTGGTGTTCTGAGGAACGCACCAAAGCGACTGAGAAAAACTGTAAAAACATGCACAACTGGTGTAGAGCACCCTGAATTACGTTGTACATGTACAACTACAATAAAGGCTATTCTATTCTAAAACAGGGGCGTGGCCAATTCATTTCCCCAAAGGGTCAGATTGGACTGGGACTCTCTAGATTAATTTTATCTCTTCATAGACTTATTGGGGCATGTGCTCATTTTGGCCCTTGGGAAAATGCCAACCCATTATCAAAGATAAAAGTGAAAGATAGATAGATAGATAGATAGATAGATAGATAGATAGATAGATAGATAGATAGATAGATAGATAGATAGATAGATAGATAGATAGATAGATAGATAGATAGATAGATAGATAGATAGATAGATAGATAGATAGATAGATAGATAGATAGATAGATAGATAGATAGATAGATTTATCTTTTAAGCAGAAAATTAAAAATTGGTATGTTGAGTTAGTCATAAACACCAATAGATTCAGATCCTAATGCCCAACCACAGGCTTTGGATTTGTTGTGGGACAAAAGAAGAAAAAATAAGGCTGGACTCATAATTTGATTCCTTTGAGAAACTGCAGAGGCCAGCTGTGCTTTTTAAGAAACAATAATGGCAAAAAAAATTCTTAGTAATGAGAGTTTAGAATAAGATGGAGCTTTGTTGAGGAGAAAGACCTTATCTCAAGATAGATTAGGAGTTGGGTGTGAATAGAGCCCACCAGTGTTCCAGCTCAGCTGCTGGACCCCTGATAGTCTTTGAGCCCGGCAACAATGTCACCACCAGAGGCCAGGTCTCAGTGCTATCTAACCCTATTATCACACAGAAAGATTGATACACACCCCCTCCAGAGTGGAAGCACCACAAAAAAGTGATACCCTTCCGTTGTCATTCATGTGAATTTACTAGTGTGCTCACCTCCACATCGAGCTATATTTTAAGCTTTCTGTCCCAGTTTAACTCATTACGCGGGTGCACTCAGACACTCATTAGAGTGCTGCAGCTTCTAAACCCCTCCCCATGACTGAAAATGAATAAAGACAAGTTGAAAACTCTGTTGTGTATGAACCTGGGAGCCAGCCAGGTTCAGGAGTTATCTAACGGCCTGGAGGGTGTCGGCAGCTCATTCCACAATGCAACCTTTGACATTTTTCACACCAGCTCAATAGGCGAATGAGTAGAGAACATGAAACACATCACAGGATGAACAGAAACTCGGGCCCTGCAGCAACAGTGTGCTTTCGTTTAAGGAAATAGCCCCTTCAGTCAGACCCTCCTTGCTGCTTTGTCACACAAGTGAGATGAACATTGTTAGCAGATAGTTGTCAGAGGAGGCTGCAGAAGCTGCACTGAGTGAGATGGCATCCTGACTGTGAGAACTTTGACGCGACCAGACTGCAAGTGCCGCCACCCAATAACCATATAAATGGAAGACAATGGACCTAATTGCAATCAGTGTCCTCTTTTTAGTTTTTGTCCTTAGTTTCACCCTGGCATTCAGTCGAGACCGCTGCATGCATCTCAATAAAGCCATGTTGTTGTGAGGAGACCAGAGCGACATATATGCAGCGGAGCAGCGCAAAGGCCCACACTCTCATGACACAATGCAAATACTCCCACAGAAGTCACACTTTGGTTACAGCCAGTTTCTGTTTTCCTCATTCTGCATCTGTTTGATCTTTATTCCAACACAAGAATCACAAATGCTCAGCTATAAGTCGGGATTATTACTCCTTATTGTGATACGCTCAATTTGATCTTTGATCTGTCTTGAAATATATTTAAAGGTAGATTTAAATCTTAGAAACTTAGCAAATCAGAATTTGAACCTGAAATGTTCTGGGGCAAAGCTTGTCGCTTTAAAGAATGATTCTCAAAGCTGTTCTTTGTAGGCCGTACACAGCAGAGGTGACAGACCAAAATTGAGCTACAGAGAAGAGTGAAGTGTGTGGGCGCTTCATTATGTAACTGACTTTGAAGCCGGTCTTTTGATGTCTGGGTGTTCTTCTCTCTGGATTCAGATCACTCCCTTGGATTCACGCATTTAACATAGCAGCGCGTGCGGATGTAGAACAGACGTTAAACTATTTTATATGTATGGATATTAGAAACATTTGTGGTGTACTGCTACAGGGCCTGACAGCCAATGAATGAATTTAAGACACACATCATAAGTCTCGTCTTGATATCACAGACTATTGAAATGTATATTAAGTAATGTATTCATATGCCCTGGAGGTGATAATGGCTCTCACTTCTGTTTTCTAAATAAATAAACCCTGACAGCACTCACACCTCACCCAACACCTCACCCACTAAATTCTAAATAAAGATTTAACGTGTTGCGTATCACACAATAGCAGTCACTTTTTGCCACTTTTGGATAAACGTTCGAATCACGAGAAGAGAAAAATCATCTTTTACAGAAAAAAATGTGTTTTTGTTCCCATGCTGAAACATCCTAACATCAACACCCGAAGGGGAATGCGTGTCACCTGCATTCGATGAGGATGATGGCTTATCTGAGAGATTTCTAAAGAGGGCAGCCTTCACGAGAAGAGATGTGACAGCTGTAAAGCAGCCTCATCCCCTTTTGAAGTGCCTGTTTGTATTGTTGAAGCTCACAAAGGAATTTTGTCACCTCTGTTCTTACAAGAGAACATTAGTCAAGCTGGGCTGATAACATTGGGGGGGGGGGGGGGGATATGGGGAGACTAATGCACTACAGGCATGTGTATGCGATACCAACCCTGATCACTTTTGCCTCATCAGTGCTTGTCGAAGAAGCCACATGTGTTTAGATCTGCTTTTGTAAGATGAGTTGGTAATTGAGTGCTGAGCATCTAGGTTAACAAGGGGTCCAGATCAGCGTGAGCTGGAGGCCCACACAATCACTCATTAGTCCACCTTTCACCTCTTTGCAGCTCAAAGCAGTTCAGCAGGTAGGATGAGCGTCTCCAGCTGCAGGCTCAATCTTTCTCACTGGCATTCATTTCTTTCTGGGGAATCATATTTTAAGATCTACAGCAGCATAGAAATCATTGCAGCATCATGGTTTTCAGTTATTGTCACTTTAAAGTCTGAAAGCTGTGATTTTAGTTAGTTGGTAAGTTAGTTGCTGCTTTCAGAGCATGCAAACTGTGAGAGTTGGTTCCTGCTTGTGTCGGGGTTTCAAACACGTGCCTTGAAAGTCTTTGAAATGAATGCAGACTTTCAGGATAGACTGTCATTTCTTGCAATGGTGGAAAAATAAAACCAGCTTACTTCCTGGTTCCAAGTAACACTGAGTATAATAATATCTGAATGTAAATCATGCCAAAAATGTTATTTCTGTTTCTTATTTGACTTCCTTTCCTTTTTTTGGGTGCATTTAATCATCAGTTTATCCTCCAGATAAATACTCACATTGGAGGGGTTTGAGATTTGCTCAGTGCAGTTTGAAGCAAAAATGGATAAAAGGTTCAGATTTTTCTGCATTATTGTGGACATGTCCCGGGTAAGTGAGATTGGGTATATCAATTACGAGGTGACCAGCAGGGGAGATGAGAGGGGTTATCATTAGCAGGGACTGGCGCTGGCCCCTGGTAGTTCCAGTAATTACCTCACAAAGGGTGGTGCTTGCCTTCCCACTGCTTTTCCCACACTGCACTGCAGGCTCAGAATTCCTGTCGGCCCCAGACCTGCAATCTCCTCAGTTTTAGACAGCAAATTACTGACAAGTCCCATTCTTCACAGCACTGTAATTGCTTTTTAGTGCTGTTTTTATTGAGGTAGCCACAACCCCCTTACCCTTCCCTCAATAAAGCAAAGTCAGGGAGGGGGCGAAGGGTTAATATAGATGACATTAGTCCCTAATTGGAAGGTCCCGAACCTCAGGAAAGTTTCATACAACTCATGTCTTCTTCTTCATTTGTTAAAGATCTCTTCACATTTCTTGAGTGCACATATTTGTGTGTCTGTACCAAATCTATTTTGTAGCAATTAACACAAGCTTTTTAAAATGTTTGTGACTTCCACATTGGTTACAAACTCTGTAATAACGCTTCTTTGAGTGTTTGCTCCACAGAAGTGATATTATTAAGGTTCTTCACATCTCATACAAAGCAAGAAGCTGAGCATCTTGGCTATTCTAGGACTTAAATCACTTTGTGTTGTCTTTCCCACCCCTGCGCATTACTCTCTCAATCTATTACTTTGTGGAAATCATTAGTCTCCATGTCAATACAAGCTCCAAGCAGAGAAAACATCTCATTATGGGACTTAAAGAGATCCGTAGCATTCTTGGCTCTGTCAAGCTGTTCTTCCTTTCTTCAGTATAGTTGCTTTCCTTTCACTGAGAGGACAAATTCTCAACGTTCCAATGCCGGACAACCAAACAGTTACCATTTGAAATGAGAAAAAGAGAAAGAATGGAAAATGGCTGAGGGATTAGAGGATCTAAACAGGATAAAGGGATAGGAGATTCTTGGTGTGATCCAGTTTAGTTTGAAAGATGGAGGGTCTTAACAAGGATTTGAGACTTTAGAATTCATTGTGCCATTATTTCCATCCTGTGCAGTTTCAGCTAAATTGTTTGCCATTTTTTGGCCTTTACAAGTCTCTAGTTCTTCTACCGACATCTTTACATCTTAACATCTTAACATCTTTACAAATGCAAGTGTACACACAATATTTAACATTACTTGGTAGAATGTGTTGTTTTTGTCTTGTGCATTTTATAATAACATGCATTTGAGGGGAAAAACATGTCTAATGTCATTATCCACTCAACTTGCAACCCTCTCAGATGTTGATACGGCCAAAAATTGTGCAATAGCCATCAAATATAATCATGAAGACATGATTATATAGACTGTACATGCCAAAACATGACCAGCTTTTATCCTATTTTCTGTAAATCAAACATGAATGCATCTTGGTTTGGCAGGGCAGTAAAGTGCCCTAGGGCAACAACCTCCAATTGACTCGGGCAGCAACCTGCGCCCTCGTGTGACCATCTCCCTGTCAGTCTGAGCATGCTGACACCCCTGACCCTGTCAAGAGTGTCAAATTGCTTGTCAGCGCCCTTCAGTAAAGCACAATGACAAGCCCTCTAATGTATTACCACACGAGTGCCAGCCAGAAATGAGAGGCTGTACCTCTACCTGCAGCCTCAAGGCAGACAGGTGCGCCATCAAGCAGCACACACACCAAGCATACACACACGAGGAAGCCCTTTCTATCAACAAAAAAAGGTGACCAGACAAATGGTACGCTGGTAAGAGTCTCGATGCATGAGGAAGCATCAGTTGTCAAAAATATTAATTATGTTCCGCATGATTTCATTAATTGTAACGCCCATGCTTGAAGACTGTGTTAGAAATGCATCCAAGATCATTACTCATGCAGTTAAAGATGCTCTTTGGGGGGGCTTACAAAACTCTTGTCAGTAGCAATCAAAACATGCTGCCTGGACCACCTTGGTAGCATGTTAGGCCAAAGGGCCACTCATAATCAACTTGTCAAAGTCACAGATAGCTGAATGTCGGAGAACTGCAAATAATACCAGATCAACATGACAAGTAAAAAAAAAATAAAAAATTAATTTCCAAATTTGGAAACTGCCTCGGTTCTGATGCCACAGATTTTGGTTGTTGCTGGTTGTCCTTCAGGCCCTGCTAGAACATGCTGTGCATTCCAACCAATTATCTACCCTGAGGTGCAACAGGTTCACACTCTAATCTTTGATGCCTCCTCACATGGGATATAGCTGGATTTAAACAGGGAACAAGGGTGGGACAACCCTTAAAAACTTGTATACATAGCAAACATGAATCAACTTCAAACCAACCCACTGAGGGAAACAAAAAAGTATTTCAAAGAAATACTTTTATCCTCACTATTGTTTCATCTTGCAATGGCTCGTCATAGCCCATGTGGATGCTTAAGGTGAGTTTCAAAGAGAGCAGAAGAGGCAGCTTCAGATATTACATCCATCAAACTGCCCTTTGGCTTCACTGAAGGTGATGAAATGTCTGGTTCGAGGTAGGTCATCAGAAGGCGCTTAGAATTCGAAAAATGGACCATGGTAACCTCACATCTGACCAAGTCATCCTTAACCAGGAAATCCAGTTCCCTGGCATGGACGTTGTGTTCTATGTGTACTCTTACACCTTGCCAGTATACCCACATACTCGAGCCAGCAATTTCCATTCTTATTACATCACCCTTACCACGCCAGAGGATTCATGTCCTTTCCGAGGAAGTGCGTCTTTAAAGAGCTTGTCTCAGCCATCTGTCACGGATGTCACCATCTCCCATCAACACCACTGGCTCCCACATATCCTGCACTAGTGGTAACTGAATGAATGAAAGGGTCACACTGGAAGTAAAACTAAAAGAATATTTTAAAAATAAAAGACCAAACTACAAATACTTTCTGACATCAAGAAGGAAGAATTCTGCACTGGGCAAGTCGTTTTATGGGAAAAAGATTTGATGTTTCCAAACCTGAGCTTTGATGCATTTCAGTCAAGCCACCTCATTACCTTTGTTTCCAGAAACTGTGCCGTGAAATACTCAAACAACCTTAAAGTAGTATTGACTCAATATTGAATCGAACATTTACGTACATGCCCGGGGCGGAGTGCAAAATTTTATGTAAATCCCCTTAACGACCTTTTCAGGCCGCCGACAATCGCCATACAAAGGTGACTGGCAGGCGACACTGGTGCACATTTATCCTTTTGCCCCGGCCTGTCTCTCTCTGTGGCGCCCCCTACTGTGATAGGCGTGGGGTAAGGTGCCCAGTCGTACTTGCTGCCAATGGAAGAGGCCAGCATGGACCCTCTCATGGCAACGATGCAGGTCGTTGTAATAATGTTCGGTTTGTTTCCTGCTTCACACCCCCGTAATCCAGTACATGAGACGCAGAGGGAGGTATCCCATGCCTGTCCATCCGAGTTCCAACACTGCTTAGCCAAACCAACTCCTTTGTACGACTCACACAGCAGTCTATTGGTTGCCTCCGAGCCATTTCATAATGTGCGACTATTATCACAATTATTAAGATTAATGGAACCCCACAACACAAAACCCCAAGTCCAAAATAAGTTAGTTAACGCAATGCGAAGGCTCGTGAGATTACAAATAAAACATCTCTTGTGCATAGAAATGTATGCATGCTCACACCCATTCTTTTTTTCTGCCTGTTTCATACACACATACACACACACACACACTAGATCAGTGTTCCCAAGCCCCTTACTGAGCGTTTTTATCCTTGCTAGGCCTCGTCTCAGAGGGGAGTCAGGCCCCTACTGAGATTTTTACCCACTTCCTTGTGCAAAGCCTGTTTTGCCCCTTGGCAGCCATCTTCCATTCACTAACAGCAGACGAGCTCTGCTTTCTGTCTCATCAGCTTAAAATTACTTTGATTTGGAAATGACTGACTCAGGCGGAGATGGCCATAATGCTTCATAGGTGAAGACGTAGTCCATATTCCCATCACAGAAGTAAACATGAAGCATATTATCCTTCCAGACAGAGGCCATTTCTTGGAGTCCTACTGTATCTATCCCGTCTGAAGCCGTGGCCCCCCAGGAGGGCATAAGTCTTCTAGGGACACATTTAACATGAATAAAGAGGGGATTTTTGGGGGGCTATTTAAAAAAGAAGAAAAAAGAGTGCACATGTGTGTATGTGTGTGCGCAAGTTTGTGCATGTGTTGGAGAAAGCTGTTAAGCGTGATGATGCCATGAAAATTTGTTTGCGTTTGCGTGTTTGTGTGTGTGCTTTCGGGGAGGGGGTGTAACATATAAACCCCCTACTGTCCTATTTCTAGTCGTCTGTCCGCACATCACAGCTGTCAGTATCCAGTGAGATATGAAGACGAAAAGGAATACAGAGAAGAGCCCTTCAGTTGGATATTACCGCTGGCTTTCCCCGGGGAGTATGTTGGATTTAGCGTTTGCCTCTGGGATCTTTACTGTACTTTCGACTCCCTACATGGTACGTTGTAAATGCATATTATGATCAATCCAATAAATTCTGCTGCTTTTACTTAATATCCTCATTCAATAAAAGATAACACTGTATTATTATGATCCTTAAGTTTACAGATTATCTAGCTTTATTTCTGCCTATTTGTCTGCAGATGTTCACAGACAATATTGTTTTCAGCCCAAAGCTATAATTTTCCAGCGAAAGGGATTATCTCCAATTCCAGATATATGACTTGGCTAAATCCTGTGGGACAATATCTAGTTATAAAATATGAATTTGACAAGTTGCATTGTAACTTTTTGTGCTAATCTCAGTTGTCACATCTCAACAGCAGCACCTGCGCTGTGGTTGTATGTAAAAAGTAAAACTGGGACTTGATTTTGTTTTGGGTTTTTCTTTAGTTCTGTGGAGTACATTTGAAATAAAGAAAGCTTTAATGCTACTTTTTTTTTACTTCCACTCCAAACTTCTAGCAAACTTTTTGTGGGATGAGATGTGACATTTTTATAGTGAAAAAGTAGAGAATATTTGACAGATGAAGCTGACAAACTCACTGCACGAATAAAGCCTTATTCTCTACTCTCTTTTCTTTTTTCGCTCTCTGTTTTTCTTTGATTTAGGTATTGTGGTTTATCTTGGTCCAGATGGGACCAGTAAACGTAAATGGAAAGCCATTCAGATGGCTGCTTAATAATACAATTATATAATACAATAATACAATATTTTTCGTTCTCTTTCTTGTTTCTTTTTCATATCTTATTCTGTTGTTTGCCTTCTAAGTCATCCGGGTACAACAGTTCGCAACAAGTCTGCCTCAAAGTAAACATATCAAAAAGTAGTAAAAGTTCTGTTGCCGGAATTTAAGGAGGCAGTTGCTCAGATTATGGACAGATCTGCACAAATTATCTTCAGTGAAGGTTTTAATGTTGAGACTTTTGTGGATGTGTGAAGATTGTGGAGATTTAGCGATGGGTCACCATGAGGAAACTACTGTTGCAATTAATCACCTCCAGCCAGTGTTCATTTTCAGGGTGATTTATACAATAGTACAAGAAATCATAGAAATATAAGTCAGGATATGATAAAGGACAAGTATTTAGGTATGGATATTTCTCACTATCTGAGAAAAAAAAAACTTTGATGCACAACATGAAACTCTTTGAAATGAAATTCTTTATTCGTGCAAAGTTTTAAATAAAATGTTTCTTTTCCACAAGTGAAACCCATCAGCGGTGATGTCTGGAAGTGTAAAATTTTAAAGTGAATCTCTAAATCATCCTGATGATTTATCCTGAACAATTATTTAGCAGCAAAGTAAAGTAGTGCAAAAACACTGAGTCATTGTTTTGTTGCTGTGGAAAATGCAGAGAATAAAAATATACCGTACAGTGCAGACGTCTTGAGTCACCTTTCATTTCTTTATATTTTGATATGAAAACACGAGATAGGTGCAGCGAATCTTGGAAACACCTGCAAACACGCAAAGTGAAAGTCGATATTTAGTGTGACCCCCTTTATTCTTCAACACAACATGAACTCTCTTGTCCAAGCTTTCTTGTGATTTTTTTTATATAAAAGAAATCTCCAGGCTTTTGAAGGACATTCAAAGCTCTTCTTTGGATGCTGGCTGCCTTTTGTTCTGTCCTCTGTCAAGATGATCCCACACTGATTAAATAACGTTGAAGTCCAGGCACTGGGGAGGCCAATCCATGACTGATAGTGTTCCACTGTGTGTTTTTCTATCCAGCTGTGCTTTTACTGCACTGGCAGTGTGTTTGGGATCATTGTCATCCTGAAAAATGAAGACGTTGCCAATCTTATACTTTCCACATGGTATTTCATGCTGGATCAAAATCTGATAGTATTTTCCAGCATTAGTAATTCCTTCAAAGGATCCCCATTACCACTGGGTAAAATGCAGCCCCAAACCATAACAGAGCCTCCACCGTGTTTTCAGATGAATGTAGACACTCACTGTTGTACTCTCTGCTGACCTTCTCAATATTGACAAGCATTTGATTATGTATGCAGGCATTTGAAATCTGGATTCTTCGCCCCATAAGACCTGTTGCCAATTGTTTTTAGTCCAGTTAGTGTGTAATTTGCAATACCTCAGCCTTTTATTCCTTATCTTATTTCTTGACAGCCAACTTTCAGCTGAGATCGTTCCTGCTGAGGCTTCAGTAAACTGCAGATGGATGAACTAAAGTGCCAGATGCATCTCTCAGGTCATGTGTCAGGACTTTTTTTTCTCCTGTTCCTTCCTTTTCCTGACTTGCATACACTTTTCATCTTCTATAGAGAGCGTTTTGGGTCTGCTATCCCTTATTTTACTCTCGACTTGTCCACTTTCCTCCTTTAAGGCCACACTGCACACCACGCCAAGTTTTTTGGATAATAACTCTTGGAGAATCACTTGGTTGGTGAAGAAACTCTGTTTTATGCATGTCAGTCTCCATTATTTTTTTTCAGAGACTCATCTAAGGAAATGGGAAGCAATAATTTGTTTTTGTGACAGGCTGCTAGTAGCTAAACGACGAAAGATGCCATTTAAAAGTTAAATTCTCTGGTAGGTGTAGATACTGCTTGATCGCTTGAGTTAGGTGTCTTTTGTATGCCTGAATGAATCATAGGTTAGTGTTAAGTGGTTCAATAAACAAAGGGGAAAAAACTGTTCATCTGAAAATGGTGAAGTACAAGGGCTGGATAAAAAAAAGGAGTGAAAAAGCAGCCCATGTCCAAAGAAAAAGTTTGAAAGTCCTTTGGAAAGATTAACGAACTATTTCTCAAGCCCACTATTACTTTTTACCAAAAGAAACTGCAGTAGATTTCAGTAAGGGCTCTGTATAATAACAGTGCAATGCTGGCAACGCTAGCTGACAGTATTTGATTGTATTTTAACGAGAAAATTTGCAACAGTTTAAGCTTGTCTTGGGATTACAAAAAGGAGCTCTCTGTTATGGCATTAGATATCAATATTTTAATTGCACTCACTTCAGATGTTCATAATGACAGTACAGTGGGGAGAATGAAATGCTTTGTTATGCTTTCTAATCTTGTTAGTACTACACAAACGTGGACAAACCTCTAATTTACTCTACTAACTACAGGTAATAACAGACTGTACAGTGTTCATTCTTCGACAGAAAGACACATCCACAATGTGAGCACAGATGTTGTGGATACAAATGAGCATAGCAACTGTTATGATGTACACCACGTATTCTTTTGCCTTTAAAATGTTCTAAAAGTAAGAATGCCCGTTTACTCATCAGATTTATATCATTCATTTTCCTGCTTTTTTCCACGCCTTGTGTTATGAATTGAATTGGTCTTTTTCATTTTAGAAAAGCACAGATTACATCATCTTTACATATCTAAGAAAAGCGTGTCATTCAAAGCATGACAGTCATGCAAACTGGCACATGTCAGGATTTGTTTTTGAAAAACAGAAACTCTTGGCCTTTTTTTGTCACTTAGCAGCGTGTTTGCTTTGACAGAAACAGTTTGCAGTATACACTCTGCCAATATGCTCCCCCTCCCTGACTGTCTCAACAAAGTTCTCTGTGTGCTCTCTATCTCTAAAAGCAAACAAACAGAAACATAGTGGGGTCTTTGCTTCTTTCTAATAACTATATATAATAAAATGTATTTATTTTTCGTTTGTTTTGGATGGCAGCGTTGATTTTAAATGTCCGACAGCTTTCCGAAAAATGTAGGCCAAACTAAAAAGACAGTAACACTTTGCAGAAACTTTTAACTGCTGCTATGAAACACCTTCCACACCTTTAAAGAAGGACAACTGTTGCTTTGAAAATATGCTGAAAGCGATCTCTATGGCATTCTGCGGGGCAAAACCACAAATTACGGTGGCAGAGTGAATGGCATTATGAGACTTCAGTGTGTGGTCCTTCACTAGTCTCCCCTCCTGCTGTTCTCTCCTGGCCTTCTCCCCTCCTGCTGCCCCCTCTGCTGGGGTTAGCAGGCATAGTTGACCCTGGTTAAAATTCAACTGTCCCGGTAATAATATGGTTAGTTTTTCCCTTATTGGCTTGGTCATGGAACAAAAGGAAGTGGAAACTGCAAAATTAAAAAGGAAAGAAAAGAAAAGAAAAGAAAAGAAAAGAAAAGAAAAGAAAAGAAAAGAAAAGAAAAGAAAAGAAAAGAAAAGAAAAAGAAACTCAAATGAATCTGAATCAAAAAATTATGATAGACTATAGAAAATGATGCATGCTGCGGCAAGCTTTGGGTATAAACGCACATGTTTAAAATAATTAAAAAGGAAAAGTGAAGCAAAATTGCTCAGGCCTTAAATATAATTATGTGTGTCCTGGGTTTATACTGTGAGTACTCTGGATGCATTTACAGTTTTTAAATCCAGCAGTGAATCATTTACTTACATCGGGAGATAGTGGTTTTATCGTTAATCCTAAATTGCACCTCTTCTTTCTTACATCTTTACCTTGGTTTTTGTCCTCTTCAATTACAGTGTGTGGCATCCACTGGAAGCAATAGCAATAATAATAGTAATAATAGTAATAATAATGATAATTGGTATACAGACTGTTGGCAGTCGCTTTTAACCAAGTTCCATGTCTGAGCCTCCAGCAATCCACCCCCAGCATGAGTCAACTTTGGTGTGTGTGATTAATTTATCAGTATACCCCCCTTAAGGATAAACTAGTCACCATAATTAACTGCTGAATAAAGTGAAGCTCGTGGCTGCCACCATATTTTCAACAGAAAATCGTTTCCTGAGGTCATATCTAAACTGGGACGGTGGGTTGGCTTCAGATAGTCTTCATCAGACTTCTTTTTGCAGTCAGAAGAGCTGCCCACTGCTGGCCATCAGAGGTAACACAGGTCTAAGGCACTTTTGCATTGGCTTTGTTTTTCAGATGTGGAACCGAAGTCTATTAAAAATAGATACAGCCAGTGATTTTCAAAATATTTTTTTCTTTACTGATAATTAATTTACCACTGGAATGCACTACGAGTCAAAATTACTTGTTTTAATCAGTGCTTACAGTATAGACTGTATATAGAAGCTAGATGTAGGCACTGTGATGTCTGTTTTGAAGTTTCCAGTTGAGCATCTTGTCCAGCGCTGACATGGATTTTAAAAACTTTCCCAATATTCACAAGTGAAAAGGTGGATCAGATTTTCTCGTTTAATCTTAACTTAAAAGATGGAAACTTCAAAATGAATTACCGGTATATATAACTTGCTCATAGAAGTAGGAAAGTCCAGTGGTCAGGTCTCTGCAGGACAAATTAGCTGTATTAATGGTGGCCATCGCAACAGATTCTGCCAAAGAGAAGCTGAAATGAGCTCATAAGACAGGGCTCTGACTTTTTTCCTTTCATATCTTATCAGTCAAGAAGAATATTATAAAGCTGAATGATTAACCACAAGTAACTTGTGGACTCAGATACATGAAGTGTTTCAGGTTTTGATTAGTGCGGTTGGAAAGGAGGTGAACCTCGAGCAACTAATAAGCTACTCCTGGGAACTTTAGCAGTTAGTGGGTCTTCAGCAGGGATAGGAATTTTAAAAAAAATTATGCCACTTGGGAACCGCTTCCAAGTTTTTCAAAGCATTGGAACTGTGTCTGAACTTATCAATTCTTTTATCAATCCCTGTAGCTGCTGGCAATGCACATTAATTTCAGATCAGCAATGTCATACATGCGTGTCTAGTGTTGCCATAAAAAAAGAGTCATTGCAGGGAAGACGAATGATTACAAAGCATTGCTTCATGAAGACAGATGATAGCCGTGTTAGTTGTAATGTCTGTAACATAATTATTTCAAGCGGGGTGGAAACACCAGCAACATACGCAACATGGGATTCACTTCAAGGAGTGTCATGTATTTGATGTGCACCACAAGTGCTATCGCTACAGTTTCCCAACCGAGCAGCTCATCAATGCAGATGTGTAACAAAAATTTTATTTAACTAAGAAAGCCTGAAAGAAAATGAATGCCATACTAGTCTGCCTTTATTTACTCGATTTTAGATGTTAACTGAGAGATTGATGTTACATCTAGAAATAGGCAGTAGTCTGTTTGGGATTTAAAATAAATTTTAAAAAAATCAGTTTTGATGACACTGAAAATCTGTTTATGTATAAAGGTGGATCAAGGATCAATAAGGGCTGGGCTGGTAAGCAGATGCAATGATTGCACTGGTATAAAAAAAACTTTATAAATTCCTATTCCTAGTTTTCAGGGAAATTTAAGATTCAATTTCAGTAGTAAATTAAAGTCAACAGGTCATAGACACAGCATGCTTATCGTGCATTTGTACTTGCCAGTACAAGGTAAAGCTATTTTTACTCTAAATAGTGCCATAACTAAAAAAAAAAAAAAAAAAAAACTAAACTAAAAAAAAAACTAACTAAAAGTGGAGGCTGTCATGTGTGCGTGTGTTTCTCCCCGCAACCACAGGGGGAGACACTTCTCCCGGCACGGTGAACGCAGGAGTTTTGCAGGAACCTCTGACGTGTCAGACTGTCGCCATTTTCCTAAGGAAGGAAACGCCTTGAGGGAACAAAACATTTCAACTGAGTAAGTGCAAGAGAGACTTTTTGTTAAAGAAAAAAGAAAAGGTAGCTTTTACAATATCTGAAGGTAAATGTACAAAACCCCATGTGTTGTCAAGCAAAATCGGCTTTAGTGTGTGCGATTCCGATCACCATAGTCAGAAAAATCTGACTTGCACCTTGTTAGCGGAATTATCTGAATCGACGAGTCTGTCCTTTCTTTCTGTGTGCGTGGGAGGTTTTTTTGTACTCTCTCGCACATGATTTCATATTCAGTGTAACTGGGAAACACATAAATAGAAATGCAATTGTTGTTTTTATTTCTCAAGTTGGTACTCTTAAAATCTGAGCGGGTCGGACGACTATTAGCGTTGCACCGTAACAAGCTAGCATCACCGTTTGTTTACCTGCTCTGAAAGTTTTTGCTCCGAGCTAAATATTGAAAATGCTCCAGTTAGCCGCGTAAAATATTCGGTTCCAAACTGCATAAACTGAAAAGACAAATACTGGTACAGGGTGACAGCTAGCGAGTTTCCTTATAATTTCATTTAGTAGCTTTCAGGAGTCACGGAGCGTTTAACGTCCCTTTTATCGAGGTTGGTGCTACCACGAGTTTCTGCCTTTAAGTAGAATTCAGAAGCTCATATATTGCATATAGTATACATCACACTGATTAATGCGAGTGCGATAACAGAAAACTGCTTACAGATAATTGTGTTTAGCACAACAGTAGCATCATACTGATTTCTGAGGATATTTAAAAATGTCCTAAAAGTGTCTAACAGCCTTTACAGTTGCACTCCCATGCTGCCCACGTGACTCAATAACAGCAAAATTTCAAACATTCACCTTTAATATTTTGACACAAGCAAATGTAGCTGTCTGTAAGATGATTTGATCACGCCGTAAGACCCATCTCACTGATTAGATGAGGCTAACAAAACTTTAGTCATGGACATAGACTTTATTTAATCCCACACAGAGGAAATTCACTTGTTACAATAGTATAAGGGACAGGAAGAAAAAGCAAGTTAGAGATTTATATTAGAAAAATAAAAATTGAAAATAAAATAGTGTACAAAAAATACCAAATTGCTATATGCAGAAAAATGCACCACTGTTTTTTTTATATGTACATTAAGTGCAGTGGGAGTAATAATAATAGTAATACATATGTATTTTTTAAAACTGTATTTAAGTTGCACACAATATTTTTTGTTTAATGTATGGCGATATTGAAGTTTGTTCTAGCCTGGATGGTGTGATCAACACATACTCAGACCTTCAGTTTACTGTCACAGCAATCAGAGGCAGTGTGTCCGTCATTTGGGAGGTTGGAACACGGTTTGGTGTTTTCTTATGTTTACCAGCAGCACGTCTCTGTATTGGAGCTGAACAACTCCTCTCTTTCTTCACAGGTTTTCTTTTTGTTTTTTTGACCTTTTTGGGTTCCTGTCACCAGCCGCCATGGGGAATATGTTTGCAGGACTGTTTAAAATGTTCGGGAAGAAGGAGATGAGGATACTCATGGTGGGTCTGGATGCTGCTGGAAAGACAACGATTTTGTACAAGCTTAAACTCGGAGAGATTGTGACTACCATCCCTACAATAGGTAATACAAAAACTGTTTTACATGACACAGGAAGGAAGCCTAAAGACTCGGTTTGTTTTTAATGTGAATATTTGTTTCATATCTACAGGTTTTAATGTGGAAACGGTAGAATACAAGAACATCAGTTTCACTGTATGGGATGTCGGCGGTCAAGACAAAATTCGACCGCTGTGGCGTCATTACTTTCAAAACACTCAGGGTAGGTTTTTTCCTCATCGCCTGATATTTGATGGCTCATGTTAGGACTGCTATTTGAACATGTCTTCTGGTTTGTATTTAGAAGATTTACACCCATTTATTTGATTGCACTTGCTCCAGGTCTTATCTTTGTCGTGGACAGCAATGATAGAGAGCGATGTGGAGAAGCTCGTGAAGAGCTCCTGAGAAT
Source organism: Astatotilapia calliptera (assembly GCF_964374335.1). Taxonomy (NCBI): domain Eukaryota; kingdom Metazoa; phylum Chordata; class Actinopteri; order Cichliformes; family Cichlidae; genus Astatotilapia; species Astatotilapia calliptera. The sequence continues at coordinate 16,557,420 of NC_137439.1, forward strand.
GTTGGCAGAGGATGAGCTGCGTGACGCCGTGCTGCTAGTGTTTGCCAACAAACAAGTAAGTCATCAAGTCTTTTATATAAGCAGGTGTACATCATAAACACTTTTCACCTTTCCTTTGTCTAATGATTTCTCACCTTCTTTTTTTTATAGGACCTCCCAAATGCTATGAATGCAGCAGAACTCACAGACAAGCTCAATCTTCATTCCCTGCGCAACCGACAGTGGTACATCCAGGCGACCTGTGCCACCACCGGAGATGGCCTCTATGAAGGGCTGGACTGGTTGTCTAATCAACTCAAGAACCATTAATGATTACGGCATTTTAAAATCCAATCTCCTCCACCCCAATCTCTGACCTTGCTCTTTACTTTTAAGATCTTGCTAAACTGAGTTATGTTGTACTGGAAGCTGTTATTACCACAAACATGCAGGCCAGTGGTGGGGGTGGGCTATTCTTGTAAAGCAGCTTTATTTTTATTTTTTTCACATTTTATGTAAGTGTAAATAAAGTTGGTAATGGGGCAGCTTGTTGCACGCTTTAAAATCCTACTGTGGTGATTTGTCTTTCTGGCTGTTGGGCAGCCATGTTTGCATTGAATAGAAAAACAAAGGCAGGGACTTTACCAGCAGATAAAGGTTACACGTACTGTAAGGACTGATTTTAATTTTTTATTAGAAACAATAAAGAATCATACACTGATTATGCACTACTTGCAACTACTACTGGTAATTTTTATCAGTAACTAGAAGTACCAGCGCCTCAAAATAAGTATAAACACTGGCATTGACTATATGTACTGACATTGCCCCCCCACCTCCGTCACGCACAATCTGTGAACACCTACCAGCCTTTGTTGTTTTAAACTAAGAAATGTTGCATTGACCTCACATCTACCTGCTTTGGGGTAACAGGGAGGAGCCAGCCTCTTGAGCCTGCATTGAATTCTTGTATTTTAGAGTCTCAGGTTGAATATGTGCTGCCTTTGCAATGTACTTGTTAGCAAAACTGCATGATGTAGTCTGTTTGTCTTTAAGGGCATGCATTATTATCTACTGGGTGTTTACATCATACAGCTGCAAAGGAACTCTTAGCCCACTAATTACTATAGCCATACACTGTTAATTTGTTGTAAGGAGTGGCTTAGCATCCTCACTAAGGGCTCTATTAACGTTTGCCTTTTATTGAACTCAAACCTGGGAATTTGCATTGTGCAGCTATGACATTAGTGCCAATGTTTTCCTTTGCAGCACGTTGGGTTTTCTTTCGTAAACTGGCCGTCCATAAATGCCTTTTTTTTTTTTTTTTAATATGAGACACATCACTTCCCCCCCTCCCCCCAAAACTTATTTGTAAAGGGTGTGGCTGTTTTAACTGATTGCATCGTTTGATTTTTAGCTGCCTAAAATGTAATGTTATTCTCTTCTGGTTGTCTGTGTTCTTATGTAAAGCTTGATACTGCAATTGATTTTCATTTTGTTTCACACCATGTAATAAAATCTAAGTTTATGCTGCTTTTTGTAGGCTGTCCCTTGACATCAACTATTACAGAATTAAATGAAGTTTTAGACTATTTAGACAAAAGGATTAGGCATCACCTTGGCATTTTTCTGCTCAGCGAATCAATCTAAAACAGAATATGAGAACACGTATGTGCAGCAATTAATTGGCAATTGATTTTAGTTGCAGCATTAATAGAATTACTATTACAAAGGCCCCAAACTTGTGTCTGTGACTTCTTAAGGCTATCACCCCTTGACCTAGGAAGAAATATGTTGCCCCAAGGTGATGAAACCACCCAGTGCATAGGTTAAAGCAGTTATGTGAAGAGCACACCCTGTTTCACATTGTGTAAGGGTGGCAATCTAGGACCACATTCTTGCAGGTTGATTAGGCTGCTACGGTTAATGCAGCCAAGCCTGTAAAACATGGCAGGAGAGTATGGTAGCGGTGGAAGAGGAGGTAGTTTGAGTCTTGGGTCCCTCATAGGGTGGCTTTGTCTAGCCTTCTCTCCTGCTGCTTCATCAGCTTGGTTTGTGTGTGGCGGTCTAACGGTACTCGGCCATATAAAAAAAAAAAAAAAAGGGCCAGCCTAGTTTTTTGCACTCTTCTTTATGAATGCCTTGCTCTTTTTTTAGTGTACCCCCCCAGGTGCCAGTCCACAGAATACCCTCTTTCAGACCAATTCAAGGCAAATGCAAACACTACTCTATTATGACCAGTAAAGAGCATTCCAATGGTATCGCACCAGTCGGAGCTGAACCTAGAATGACGAGGGATTACTTAGAAAGGAGAATGGCCAGTGTCTGAGTAGTAGGATGAGACGGAGATGTATAGATGGAAAAAAAGGTGTCAAGAAGCATCTTGAAGGAGCAAATGTTTAGGTTTTCCAATATGAAAATGTAATCAATAGAAGTTTGTGTTGAAGGATTTTTGCCGGCAAGTGCTTAGGCAGTCAGGTGAACGGCTCGAATAGAACTTTCACTCAAAAGAATGGGGTTCAAGTCTATGCATTTTATTTGTTTTGATATGGGGTTTTTCTCCCTGTCACTGTGTGGTTAGGCACCAAAACTACATGCTTAGATTCAAGAAAAGAAATACTTATTAACATACACTCTTTTACCAGTTTGATTATAATCGTAGAAGGCTTCTTTGGCAGCAAGCCCTTGAAGCTACATTCCTGTGCAAAAAGTGCCAGTTGCACCACGTCTTTATGGTAACCTTAAAAAAAATAAATAAATCAGACACGTTCATGTAAATAACTGAATGAGTCATGTCATGACAGGGTCATGTAAGAATTTCCATGAGGGATTATTGTGTGTGCTTGCAGTAACAATGATCAGGGTTGAACTAATGTTAAATAAAAGCTTTGAGGACAAGGAAGAAAATCATTCCACTAGCTTTGGAAAAAAAGTTTCTATATTTATCCAAGATAAAACCCCCAAAATACAAAGCTTAAAGCAATACAGAGTACTTGATATTTGATGATTAAATAACTCGACGTGATCAAAAACTGTCAAACCAAAACACCAGTGTCACATGAGCAACCTTCTGAATGAAGAAGTTAAAACCTGAGGCTAAAGTCTGTTACACTGATTAGAGTCCATCCACAGTCTGTTTGGCTGTTCAAGTAAATAAGGTCTTGAGGGTCTGTCAAACTGCTGTAGAGCACTCTGTCCACATTATGCATGTTTGAATCGGGGGTGGGGGTGGGCACGACATTAGTCGTCCGAGTCTGTGTCATGGCGCCGCCTGTGGCTTTGTGTGGCACCAGCAGGGGCCTTCTTGTGGCTGGCAGGGTTGCGAGGGACAGGAGATCCTCCATCAGAGGAGTCTGTGTCGTGCCGCTGCCTTCGATGATGGGGGTTGGAGCGCTGTCGCTCAGCCTTTGCTCCCCCCCTTGAGTGGCTGTCATGGGGTCTGGCTCCGCTCTGACTAACGTATGATGGATTATGATGATGGTGGTCCTTTCTGTGCCTAAAAAGTACAAGGAAACAAATAGTGTTGGGATTAATGCTGTGAGGGTATGGAAGAATAAACGGCACCTGCAAGTGGAAATAACTGGCTATTTTTTTTGTTTGATAAAATTGTGTTCAAGGTTATTGTTATTCTTTTCCTATCGCACAAGTTACTGAAGCACATAAATAACAATGTTTAATCTGCCTCTTCAAATATTGAAATATAAAGAAAGTCTTGTGACGCATGCACCCCATATATAACACAACAAGTGAAGTTGTTGCATGTAAGACAGTGCCTCACTGCCCTCTAGTGCTGACACAACAATTTGGCTCCCAACAAAAAGACTGCAATGTAATTTAAAAATATAAACAGGGCTGCACATAAGTGGTTCGCTATCAAAATAAAAGATCCGCACCAGATAAGTTGTAACGCACGTTTGCGTACATAAGATGTTCTGGATGAGGACAGACATTTGTTTAGAACTCTTAAAGATGTCGAAGAAGCAAGCTCCGTAAGCAAATACTTTGGTGTTTCTTAATGTAAACCTCGTTCACCCATTCACACACCTACTTGAGGAAGTGCTTTTTTTTCATGCCTAAGCACTTTTAACCTAATACACACACGCTCACATTCCGATGGACGCATTGAGGGCAGACTGGGGTTCTTTGCCCAAAGATACTTCCAATTAGAAGTGGGAGCAGCCAGGGATTGATCTACCTCCACAGCCCCCGTCTTTAAAAACACGATTCTAAAAACATATTTTGAGTTTGGTCCAGACTCACGCTGAATAGTGTTTGAACGTTAAATGCAGAAATAAACCAACCTCTTCCTGTTGTCCTCAGAATCGGAGGAGGATGAGTCTCTCCTTTTTCGTTTTTTCTTTTTTTCCTTTTTCTTTTTCTCCTTTTTGTTCTTTTTTTCTTTGTTTTTCTTATTACTGTCATGCCTTCAGAGAGGGAAAAGAAAGTAGTGAAGATTACATTTCAACAAATTACATTATTTTTTCATTTCAAATGTATTATTATCAGTATTATTATTATTTACACATTCTCATTCATTTGTTCACTGGCTATTATTAAAAGAAAACTTAAGAAACTGGATACAGGGTCAGATTTTGTCCAGTAAATCTAAAAGTTTGTGTGTCTGCAACATTTTACAAGTAGTAATTATCCAGTCTCACCTCTGTTCCTCCACCTGTTTTACTGCACTCTCATTTGTTTTTGTTGCTGAAGCTTCTGTATGACCTTCAGTCCTGACGTGCTGGACAAAAAGCATTTCTTAATTTTTGCACAGAGTGTAAAATGCCTCAAAGCAGAGTAATGTCTAAGCACCACTACCCCAAAAAAGGTAATAACACAATCTTACTGTAAAAACCGGCAAGCCCATTTTAGCAACTTCCTTTTCTTTCTGGGACAGGACCATTCTCCGAGACCCTGCACTGCAGAAGGAAACATTGAAAACACAATAAGACACTTTAGAATCAAAACATTGAGAAAAGAAGCTCTTTTGACACCACTTTTTCCATGATGACAGTTTACATTTTTGCTGACTTATCAAATACACTAACTGGCCACTTTGCTAGGTACGCCCGTTCAACAAATATCTAATCAACCTGTCACAAGGCAGCAACTCAGTGCATTTAGATGTGTAGACATGTTTAAGAAAATGTGCTGAAATTTAAACTGAGCATCAGATTGGTGAAGAAAAGTGACACTGAGCAAGGCATTGGTGTTGGTCCCAGATGGGCTGGTCTGAGTTTTTCAGAAACTCCTGATATACTGGGTTTTTCCAACACAACAATCTCTAGCGTTTACAGAGAATAGTTTGTTTTGGGGTTTTTTAACTTAAAACATAAGATATCCAGTGAGGTACTATCATGCCAATATAGACCAAGATCTCTGAGGAATGTTTCCAGCATCTTGTTGAATCTATAACACGAAGAATTAAAGTATTTCTGAAGGCAAAATGGCGTTGAACCCTAATAACCCCCAACGAACTAGCAAGGGGGTACCTAATAAAGTGACCAGTGAGTGTATGATTAATTTAAAACAAGAGTCCCTGATAAAGATTAAACTACCTTCACCTTCAGGTTCTACCTTCACCTTAGTGATGCATACTGTCCTTTTAACAAATATTCATTTATTTTTATGTTGTTGCTTTTCTAGATTTATTTATTTTACTCCAAAAATAAAGCACCTTTAAACATCACTGTTTCATGTGGAAAAAGCAAACATAAAAAGAAGTCACCTGGAGCTTCCTAAACCAGAAACACGGTCAACATTTCTCTCGTCGCCATCAGCCTCGTCCCTCCTGCAAACCTCTACAAGGTCCTGCCATAGAAAGTCAAATAAAAATTCACATCACTAAGCTTTTGAACAATAGCAGATTTTTTTTTTTAAATCATTCATAATTTAAGTCACACACCTCTTTGGTTAGACCAGTCGGTTGTCTCTTTATATTCTTGTGCCCTCTAAATTGATAATGGAAAATGAGAAATTACTAAACTGGTCAGTTTAAACTTCCTGTTTTATCTCTTTTATGGGAAGTTGTACATACAGTGCAGCCATCAACGCTTCTTCCTCTGCTGCCTTGACAGCAGCAAGTTCCTCCTCTCTGGACAAAGGTGCACCACCCTTTTTGTCCTTTGCATACCATGTCAGATCTTTGCCTTTTTGCCAACGCCCCACTGGTGCCATCAAGGAGTTACCTGGAAACAGAGGAAGTGATGACACGTGATAAAGATTACGGATTCCAGAACATGATGTATGATAATTTCCTTTTCATTCTTAAGTAGGGCTGTGCGATATGACCATATCCAGATAAAAAACATCTATCGTCCGATAATGATATAAATAACAAAAATTTATCATTTTCTGTAAATTCTGTGAATCTCAGGTAGCTGAAGTGTTTCCAGCTGGGCGTTGTGTATCTGGAGTCGAGTGTTTTACCGATGCATGAAACTACACATTTTTAGACATAGGTTGTAACGACCGCCGTTTTCTTTGCGAGTATTTATTACAGGGCTGCTGCAGGGAAAAGCCTGTTCTAATGTTTAAGTCTGAGGTTTATTCAGTTTATTTTGAAAACTCTCAACAGGATCTTGAGCTTTATTGTGAAAGGTTTATGTTTTGGGCCATAGCATAACACTGAATGAAGCCAGTGTTACAGAAATCCAGATGGTGTCAACATTGTTTTTTCCCCAAATAGTCAAGAATTGTGCATTTTTGTTTTGAAATTATTTACAGTACGTATAGGAGGGTAAAGTCAATTAAAACAATGTCTTGTGTACACACGATAATTGTGTGTGTACAAAAATGTGCACAAACACAAACTTTAATGGATTTTAGGGGCCCCTCACTAAAACGACTTATTCATTAGTCATGGCAAAGATGATGTTGGTATTGTTAGTATTGTCCCTTTTTTAAGTTTCCTTATTATGTACAACTTAAAAGAAAAAATACTTTTTTTTTATCTTTCTATTAGCATCCTCCCCTCCACAGCCACGTGTTTAAACAATATATTTTAACATATGCTGATAACATCATCTATAATGAGGACCTTACTGTACAATAATATTAATGTGATGCTTTTCCATGAGTGCTTTTTAAAATGCACGTTCCTGAACAATTTAAGTAGGGTTACTTTTGGGAGTCCTATTTTTCATCGGTGGTGGCCGCTATGTAGGCTAGCTGCTGTTGGTTTGCTGGGCATGCTGGCAACTGTGTAGGCTCACATAACGGAGAGACTACGTGTCTGTGCTCAGGGGTGGGAGCAATGAAAGCTAGGACTTGCTTTGTGTAGACTGAAAGACAAGGCGAAAACCCAGCCATTAGACCCATCCAGACTTCGTGTAATGAGGGAAACGACAACAAAAGGTATGGGAGAGTTGCATGTGAGGCCGTGGTGTGCGTAGTTTAAGAGCTCAGTTAGAGCGATATGAGCAGCACCGCATCTGGTTGCTGCTGATAGCAGACAGATGGCTACGATCTCCTGTACTTACCGAGATAGTTTTCTCTGTGTTTGTCGACTTTCACTTCATTCCAGTTGAACTGGTCCTGACCTCCCCGTACACCTCCAGATCTCGAGGAACCGAACATTTTAATCGGGTATCTCTAAAAGTTAAGGCAAAAACAACGTCCTGTTAACGCGAAGAGCTAACTTTTAGCCACGTTAGCACATGACCCGCGCGACCGGCTAGGCCTTCAGCTAACACTCATCCGGGGAGTTTTTGTGGTAAGTTTAAATTCCCTATGGTTACTAGGACCTGTTGGTGAGAGGCTTGCTTCTTAGTGGTAATGCTTCCTTTGCCTAGAGGCAAACTGCTTCCAGTTTCCCCAAGTCTCCGCAGAGCGCAGGGGAAATAGTTTGTTTAAACGCTAGTTAGCTTAAAATCGTTAATATGCGTCTTTAGGTTATAGTAATTACTGCCAGCCCGCGCACATGTCGGTACTGCCGCTTTTGAAGAGGCTGCCTGATTCCAGTTGAAAGCATACATGCATTCACAATAATAATAGCTTTAAAATATCAGCGTCTTCGTCATTATTTGTTTGGCTAATGTTGCTAAAAGCCCTGCTTTTTCAGCATTCTCTCGCGCGCATTCTTGACGCTCGTGAACGTCACTTGTTGGTGTTTTGGCCTGTGGTGATGACGTAGGCAGCACGGGTATCTTTAATGGCTCTCGCGGTGAAGACTCGGAGCACAGCAAGGGAGGGAGAAGACACGCAGGAGACGGTGCTTTAAGTTGTGGATTAACGCTATTCCTGTCCCATAATGAGACATTTTTCCAGGCTATTTTCAGGTAGGAATGAGGACGTTTGGTGGGGTTTTCTGCTCTCTCCAAATTGCGTGTTGTGTCACGATATCTGAGCGTGCCATTCATTCCTGGAGTCCCATAAGAGAAGAAGATGGTTCATGTGTTTACCAGAGTGTTTTAAATTAACATGGCTGACACAATGTTACCTGTGGTTTAATTGTTAGGAAGTCTGGTTTGGGATGTGTGATTCAGGCATGGAATAATGGTAGAAGTGCATTTAAGCCTATTTTAAATCCCCATTTCACTTCCAACAACTTTAATTTCTTATTACAATAATGTCAGTTTTTATATGATTATAACATACAGACTTTGCAGTTCCTGTGTGCTATATATTAACATCAAATGCATATGAGAAACAGATGACGAGGCCTCACTATGTGAAAAAGATACGAACTGTTTGTCCTCCTGATTAGAACAAAGCCACTGTTATCTTGATGTTACATAGTGTTAGGGCGACCAGATGTCCCCTCTTTTGTTCTCCTGCCTTTCACACATCTTGAGACAGCGTCCCACATTTTGGCTGGGGCTGCAGGACACACACTTTTCTAAACTCTGGGCCTTACCCAGTAAATATGAAGGGCAGGCTTCTTATTACAGTCAAATTAAGTAAACCATCTAATGTTGGGCCCATCAGCGAAAATTACAAATTCCCCCCCCCCCAAAAAAAAGCTATAATGGAAAATACTATAGAGAAAACGAAGCAGCAGCTAAATTGTGTGTGTCATAATCGCCTAGAAACTGCTGAGAAAAATGTATACCAATTTGTGGATCCCTACAGAAACTGACAGACTGTTACCAGACAGAATAGAAGCTGAACTAAGAGAAGATACAGAAGTGTATATAAAGCTTTCACGTGGTGCAAAAGCTAACTTTAGCTGCCTTTTATCCTTATTGTGTTTACTTAGTAAGAGATTTGGAAAAGCTGCACTAATCTATTTGACTACCTCCCGTCATTGTTTTTCCCCACGTTTAGTTTGTTGTATCTGTTCACCCAACATCCTGTGTATGGTATTACAGGATTGTTACAAGATGGACCAAAGCTTTGTAACTTATTTTTTCCAGCTACATTTTCCCAGTTCAATTAGACATCAATTAGATTTTTTTTCAATTCAGTTTTAATTTTATAGCACCAAATAACAACAGCAGTTACCTCAAGGTGGTTTGTATTGACATACTCATTTTTGTTTTGTTTTGGGGCTTTTTAGAAAAATTCCAGAGACCAGGGATATTATTATAATGTCTTTTTAAGCCCATATAAGAACCAAATATGCAAAATATCAAGAAATATTTGCTTAAAAGGAGGCTGCATAAACTTTCTTTAAAGAAAAATATCCAGATTTTTATTTCTTGTAACGTTCACACTGAACATGAAGCGGATTGTCTCTGACTTTAAAAATGCAACATTGCATGTGATTTTCAAATCGCGCTTCAGGAAATGATTGCATTACATGCAATTTAGTGCACGTGGTTAAAGTCAGGCGCCATGCAGCTTCCAATAAATGCTGTGTGTTGATTATAAACTCACATGGCTCTCATTTCCTCTCATGCTGCTCAGTTTATGTAGGAAAGGTGTTCTGTGTTAATTATTTTAGTGTCTTGTGTTCTTACTTAAAGGGTGCACGCTATGCTCTTTACTGCTTGATAATTTCATACTTGGACTCCGCTAGAGTGGCTTTGCATGATTTACAGTCTCAGTCCAGCCCTGCTGGATTAAATAATCAAATATTAAACATAAAATCCTATAAATTATTTAAAGAATCCAGTTTTTATAAAAGGAACTCCTACATCCTTTTATTAGCCATGATTCTGTTTATGGGAAGCATTTGAAAGATGATGGAGGAAAACTGCTTGGAAATCAGAAACCTCATAATAATGTGAATTTTATTCTCTGCTCTTAAAAGATCACACGAGCATCCAAACATGCAGATCAGTTTACTTTTGCTTTCATTTTAAAAGATTGCTTAGACTTTATTGGGATTCAGACACCTCACCTTGACGTAGTAGTGTAGTTAAAACTAGTGTTTTAATGCCTTTTATTATGCTGTGTTATCTTCTTTACTAGGTTCAGTGTTTTTTTCGAGACACTTTGAGTGTCTTGTAATGAGAGGTTGTTTGAGCATTAGGGCTGAAACCAAAATGCATACATGGCTGCATTATAGCAAGTCACTACCAAGTCATAAGATATTTAAACTGAATCATAAGATGGAACTTTAAAAAAAAACTAGTGCAGTAAAATTGGCCCTGCCCACTCCCCGTCTCTCCACCCATCTGCTTTTAAACACAATCTGCAGACACACAATCGTTCCCTTCCTGTTGACTTGATTTTCCTGTCTGCGTCAGCTCTGTGTGTTTTGAGGTAAGGGGGTTAGGAGGAACGTGAGACTCATTGCTTAATTCTTTACTTTTGGTTGATAGTCAAGCAATTTGTAATAAAAGAAATGTGATGTAACAGGGAAGAAAAAGAGAGATGTAGAGAAACAAAGAACTCTGACTGCCTGCTCACAAGATGTTTGCAGATTTTAGTTTGAAGGCTGATGAAGGTGTAGTTTGAGTAAATAAAAATATCTGTTAATTAAATTTAAGATAATTTCCTTTTCTTTCTGACACTCACAACCAGAGTTGGGTGCTTCAATTAGTAGTTGTTCCTCGACAGCACTATGGTAACTTCACAGCTTGCTTACCAGTTGATTGCTTTAGCTCTCCTGAGGGCTGTTTTGCTCTCATCATGGTTTTTTTTTTTTTTTTTTTAAACATTGCTGGCTTAGCATTTTATGGCGTGTCCCTCACCTCGCCGAGGCTTCTCTTTACCTGCCTTTTACTAACAAAAGAAGCAAAAACCCTTGTGACTGCACAGAGTAAAGTTGGTCCAGTGATGACTCATATTGTGTGGTTACAGATTTGCTCTGCAGCCTCGCCCATTTGTTTCCTATAACAAACCACACTCTTCTTTTCCGCTGTTATTTCAGTTATGGCTGGACCCAGGCCCGTGGTGTGTAGTGGCCCATCAGGGGTGGGAAAGAGCACTCTGCTGAAGAAGCTCATGAAGGAATATGAAGGTGTCTTTGGCTTCAGCATCTCACGTAAGTGTGTCTATGTCCCTGTAAAGAATTTCACATTACTTTTAATATTTATTATTTTGCTGTTGAGGTTTGTTAGTCATGAGTAAAGCTTTTATTTTCTCCCTAAGCGAGTAACAAATTGTTGCAGCGCCAGATTTTTAAACTCTAGTGTGACAGAAGTGTCTTTTCCGTTCTCAGATACGACAAGAAAACCCCGACCTGGAGAGCAGAACGGCATAGGTACGGCATGTCACTGCTCTTTCACAACCAATGAACCTGAAAGCAGGCTGATTAAACAGTTGGATTTTTTTCTCAATTGTCCTTTTTTTGTGTACTTTCTTTCTTCTTCTTCTTTTTTCTTTTTTCCTCCCGGGTTTCAGATTACCATTATGTTACGCGGGATGTGATGCAGGCAGGCATCGACAATGGCGATTTTATTGAGAGTGCAGAGTTTTCCGGGAACCTGTATGGGACGAGTAAAGCAGCTGTCCAAGAGGTCCAATCCAAGAACCTCATCTGTTTATTAGACATTGATATGCAGGGTGTGAAGAACATCAAAAAGACAGACCTCAATCCAATGTTCATTTCCATCCAGCCACCATCCATGGAAATCCTGGTAAGCACATAAGATTTGAAGTGTACACAGCACGTGTCTGTAGTTTCCCATTTTTGCCACCAAACAAGTGGGTGTTGTCACCAGTTAAATTTTGCATCACAGGGATCAGGTAAAACGGGTTTTGGCTTCTGAATTGCTTCTGTAGGTTGAACCTGTTCTCTTGTTTCAGGAAAAGCGTCTAAGAGGCAGAAAAACAGAGTCGGAGGAGAGCCTCCAAAAGCGTTTACAGACAGCCAAAATCGAGATGGAGTTTAGTAAGTAGCTGTGATTTGCTCTCAACAGATCAAAGTTACAAACTATAAATCTGCACGTCATAACCGACCATGAATGGATCTCTTTCTAGGCAAAGAACCTGGTGCGTTTGATGTTATAATCATCAATGATAATTTGGACGATGCTTATGCGAAGTTGAAAGACGCTCTTAAGGAGGTGAGTTACGATTTCACAACACACACTTTCTATTTATTTTTTTGTTTTTTGCAATCTGTCAGTTTAAAGTTTGGCAATTAAAGTTTTAACATTAACTTTAAATGTTATGCCAGGAACACTTTTAATTATTCAATGTATTTTATTCTAAACTAAACATCCGAATAGGGATATTTACTCTGTCTTCAAAATGACAAAACTGTGATTTATAAACAGCAATAAGACGGAGATGTTCTGCAGTTGAATAGGAGCATGTCAGCAAGTGCATGCAATTTTTGTAACAAACAGGTGGAAAGTGCAAATCTGTTGCCATCTGCATACAAAGAAATTCACATTAAACAGAAATTTGATGTTAACTGTTCACATTCAGTCCACCAGGACCTCATGGAACCTCTGAAACAAAAAATCTATCTAAACTTTATGAATCTGATGGCAATCTAATCAAACTGTCACCAAATTGAGAATGACTGCAGTCATTACAGGTTTCAATCATTTCAGAGAGGTTTTAAATTTATAGTAAGCCCTCTGTACTAGTTGGACTTGTGTAAAATGCATTTAACCTTAGATGTTTGTCAGAAAGATGTTACTAAAAGTTGATGAAGAATAAACCTTTATTGAATCCCGTTAGCTCAAAGGATTTTCGTCCGGTATGACTGGTAGGTTATGGATAAGAAAAATATTGGAACCACATCCTATAAAAAAACTACTTGCAGCCAGAGTGATTACTGTTCAGCAAACGTTGCATAGGCTTGCTTTCATGTTCTTAGTCTGTTCTTAGTTTCTTGCCACAGATCGATGTGTTCCCTGACTAATTATAAAACCTTTTTTCTTTTTTTCTTTTTTTTCCTGCAGGAAATTCATAAGGTCAAGAAAGTGTCCTCATAGGAGAAAGCAGCATCATGGTCGTCGCTCAGCCACTCCACCGACACACAATTCCACTCTTGTACATTCCCTCAGATGGTGGTCTTTGAAACTAGGACAATTTCCTTCAGCAGATATACAAAAAGTTTTTTTTGTTAGAAGTAGTTACTAATAAATAACTTAGTGTAAAGTGGGACATTTTTATTTAATTTTTTTTACAAACAAAGTGCTTTTCACATTTTATTTTTACACTGAAGAGGAGACACCCTGAGAACTCTTACTTGAAGTACAACTGGCATGATGAGCGGGAACAATTTGATGCAGACAGAAAATACTGTGTGCAACCGTATTCTTTTGCAGAAGTACAATTCATTGCATCATCTGGACAGACTGGTTTTTCAAGGATTAGGGGTTTTTGTTTTTTTTGTTTTTGAGGGGGGTGGGGTTTCTTTCAGTCTTTTGCAACCAGCTACACTGTGTTGATGTTTAATGTCTTAGATGCAGTGAAATACACAAGTGATGGTCAGAGTTAGAGATTAAAACCAGCACTCGGGCCCCCTTTAAAATTTGGTAAGTAGGTTTGGGCAGTATCTTAGTATCGTGTGGTACCAGGCTTTTTTTTTCTTTTTCTTTTTTTAGACAGAGTACTTTCTGTACTGTTAAAAATACAGACACTCCTTTGTGTTATGCTTATGTGATGTATTTAGGTCATATTGTAGTGCACAGCACTCGTCAGAGGGCAATTACTTCTGATTAACAGCTGAGCTGAGTGAGCTGTGAAACATGGCAGTTGCAAATGTTGGGGTGGATTTCGAGTTTAGTCTCATCTCCCTAAAGATAAACAGTTTGTCATAGTTCAAAGTGAGCACCACCTGCCTGTACTGAGTAGTGTTGCTACGCTCTGGCTGTGTAGTTAAGCCATTTATTCTGACACAACTGTGCATTGTTAAGATCAAAATAATCAGGAAAGCTGATTTTATTTTATTTTTAATTTGGCAGATAGCCGCTTAACCTAATCGTGAATCAGTGTTGTGTTCTGATAATGTTCATGAGTTTCATAAACTAATATTTTTGGTGCCAGCTAGCAAGGGTGAGAGAGATTAAGCATTCAGCCAGCTAATCTCTCACCCTCCTACCTGAAGTGTCATCTGTCATCATCAGCTTTTAGTTTATTTACACAAATGTAATCGTAGACTTGGTGAAATGTGAGGAAGGTAAGAAAGACTATTTTGGCCAAGCCTATCAGGAACATGTGGTGACTCTTTACTTTTAGGGGATATACCTTTGAAACAGTAACATTATTCCAGAGTTAGTAAACGCTTTATTTTTTTATTATGTTATATAACTTGCCAGGTAATGTCCTGGTTCCTTACACTTTGTTTGCTGGAAAACTAAATACTGCTGTGCTCATGTAGAATTGAATCCCATCACAGAGTTAGAAACAGTACAACTACATTGTATTCTTTTATAACACATGTTTATTTAATGTTGTACATTTGTGAAAACTTTATATTGTGTAAGTTTCAGCTTTAGCTGTACAGTAAAATGACAGCAAATTTGTTGCTTTTTTTTTATTGCTTAGAATTGAGAAAACAGTAAATATTTTAAAAATCTCCATTTTAGATTGGATAGCCAATTATGCCTAAATCATTATATTCCTGTATCTTGTAACATTCATTCCTTTGCTCAGAGTACTTTATGTTCCTGATTCTACTATTTAAATTCAAGTCTCACAAATGTTACATCATGCTGAACAAATACACGAAGGCCTCTTTAAAACCAAACTAGCTGTTATAGGAATGTGCTTGTTGTAAACATGTACTCAGCACTATGACTTTTATGTTGAAACATCAGTAAATGTTACCATACAACAATGCAGAGTTTGTGCTATATAAAGAAATTACTACAGAAGCTAATTATGTGGCATATTTGCAGTACTTTTATTCAATTGAACACGTTGTACTCAACCATGTTTTGTCCAAAACTACACATGTACAGTACAAGCAAGTACAATCAGTTTGTGATTTAAAATTATTACATAAAATCATCCTTTTAACAGACACCTTTTGATCAACACAAACACCACACATGTTTAATTAGGAAGTTACTCTAGTTACTTTTAAATTGCACTAAAAAGTTAGTAAATTTTGTCAGCTGAAGTACTTTGCATAAACATCTGCGCTCAATCAAATATAGGATGACAACTGGTTATTCTAGAGAAACACATCTGTCTTGGAGAAGCAAATACATGCAGTCACTCATCTACATATTTGTCACTTGCATAGGAATATCCCTGTAACAACCTGAGTTTACAGGCTGTTTCACCGCACTAGCAGACACAAATGCCAAAAAAGTTGAGTAAAAAATTCAGTTGATGGTAGGAACTTGGAAACAGGCATCTGTTCACCTACCAAATGATTTGCTCGCGCAAATGTCGTGTTTATAAACTGCTCACTAAGGAATCATTCACAACACCACAAAATAATGTAGTAGAGATTTGTGATTCTCCAATTTGATTAACTAACAGCTCCTGAAACACAACAGTCCCCAAGTTTACACTACTTTTATATTCAGTGTTGTTTACTTGAAACATGCATCTCATTACCTCCCAATATTTCCAGCTCCAGGAATCCAAAGTGCCATAGCATGACCTGAATGGTACCAAAGTAAAACCTGAAAAAATATAAATCCTATTCATGTATGTTGCAATGGACTAAGGATTACATCTGGATCAGTTAATACTGGGGAGTAAAGCTGATCATTCAGCGTAGGTACACTGTTAAACATCATTGTAATTTGTTATCTCTCAAAAATGCATTTTATACCCAATAAAGACCAATAAAAAATAGACACTAGATTTCTCTGCAGTCACAAATTAATTATAACAATCATGCAAGTAAATAACTGTAATATGGTATACCAGTGGATTAACCATCACAGAAACATAAAACTTGTTGGTAATCACCAGTACTGTTAATTTAGGGAGCTGTGACATAAACCTTACACTGGGGGTGGCAGTCTCATAAATTTGTCAATCACTGTATGTATAACCAAAAAACATTTATTTTATTTAAAGACTTCAACTCACCATTAGATATGAAGGTTTTAATCAGTAAATGTCAGACCTTTCTTAGCTTCTGCCCATCATGCATATTGTACATCACACAACATGTATATCCCTATAGTTTCCATCTCATCTGTAAGAGACAGTAGAGTCTAACAGTCTGTCAAGAAAATATCTAAGGATGACACTATTATCTGATTGGCAGGCTAAAAATGGAATGGTTTGTCAAATGCAGTAAATGTTGCTCAGGTTACGATCTGTATTTTCATGTTTAGTGAATGTCCCTATTTAAGACTAAGAGGGTTTGTGATGCCAAATTAAATGTTTGCTTTTCACTGGTTCTGAT
This sequence comes from Astatotilapia calliptera, assembly GCF_964374335.1. NCBI lineage: Eukaryota > Metazoa > Chordata > Actinopteri > Cichliformes > Cichlidae > Astatotilapia > Astatotilapia calliptera. The sequence goes on from NC_137439.1 coordinate 16,574,062, forward strand.
AAAGGTCATCTCTAATTTGAAGAGTGACAGGATTGCCAACTGATGTGTAACCATAGGTCTGAGTTGACACTTTGGTTTTAAAACTCTGCTGCCTGCCCTCAACTCTCTGCACCTCTGAGCAGTACGAAGGCTTCACTTCCAGCTTTGCATGGCTCACTTGAATAGGCACATTCCTCTCCGCCCTGGACCGAGCCTCCCTGGCCTGCGGTGGGACAGCAGATGAGAAAAGGCTGCTGGAGAGATTCTCCCTGAACCGACTAAAGAAGCCAGTCCTTTGCCGGGGCACCACATCAGGCCGGCCCACGTTGAGAAGCACCGGCTGTCCCACTGTAGAACCGCCAATCTCTCTCTGAAGCACAGAGATCTCACAAGGCTTTTCGTTAACGTGTTGCGTGTGGGAGGAGCCATAAGTCTCTCCTTCCTCTGGGACGTAATCCTCCAAGTCCTCAAGGGTTAAAACACGATCTCCTTGTTTTAGGAACACAGGCTCTTGCTTTCTTGCAGATGTATCCTCCTCGTCATCGGGTTCAAAAATTACAGTTTGTTCATCATCCAGGTCGTCGTGATCTTCTCCAGCTGTAGCGAGAACAGAAGAGAGCTCGTGCGGCTCCCCAGAAGCAGACCCAGATGCAGCATCAGTCACCTCTTCCTCCCATGAGAGCGGCTGGCTGCTGATGTCTCCCTGCAGGTGGGCCTGTGCTTGCTCCACAAGCTTGTTGTTGGAATTGTTAGCATTTGGGTTTTCCACTGGAGACCTTTTGGGTCTCGAGGGTGTGCCTGCACGATCAGACCCTGCTGGCGAAATACCTCTCCTCCTGGACAACCTGGGAGACTTATTGACCTTATACTCGATGACCTCTTCTACTTCAACCCACCTGGGCTTGCTCTCTGTTCCCCTGGCTTCCGCCCCCTGGGGATCAGTAACATAGAGAGTTGGGATAGTGGTCTTTCTTGGAGTGGGCATCCTCCTTGTCCTGGCTGTAGGAAGCTCGGGGGTGGAAGTCTCAGAGCGGTGGACACCAGCAAGAGTCAAGCCAGGTGATCTGTGTCTTCTCATTCGAGGATTCTTCACCACGGTGGTTATAGTCTCCTCACTGGAATAAGAAGTGCATTAGGCCTATGTAAATAAAACCCACCTTGCTTGGAGTCTTGGATTTAAAAATAATATGATAGTAATAAGCTGCAGTAATTAGGCTGACAGTTGAAGTAGACAGCACCCTGATGAGAACAGCCCACCCTTTCATTATCCTTGTGATAGATTCCTTTTGCATCGAGGCTATAAATACTACACAATGCATACATGGAGCCAGAGAGGAAAAACACACACACACACACACACATACAGAAAAATGCCCCAAAATGCCCTATGATGGGCAATGTTATCTAATGATAAAAGCAATACCTACACAGATACATGAACCCCAAAACTGCAGTGGAACTTTATCTTAAAAGAACCCCCTTAAAGATTCCTAAAATATATATTATATAGAAATTATTTTATTAAAGTATACTGTAGTGTTAAGTTAAGAAAATCCAAGATTATTCAACATCCAACTATTCGATCTTACTTTGATCGTACTTACATGATGATGGTTTTCTTTGGTATTTTCGTCTCCTGCTCGGTAACTGTGGGAGGAACATGGACAAAGCATGATGGTTATTTTGCATTGCTAAAGCTGCACTCAAAGCATTTTCTGCTCAACAAAAACCACAAAACGTCCGAAAAGAGTAAGACTGTATGGATAAAGCCAGACTTGCTACCTTCAATGGTGATGGCCTGCTCACCAGAGCGAGCCACAGCGGAGGGGAAGACCAAGTCAGCAGCACACTTTGCACTGCCCAGACGGTTCGACAACTGAAATCCAACAGATATATTTTTAGAGTCATAAATGTAACTCACTGCTGCTAATTAATATCAACTATCTTGAAACTAATTTATAGGCACAAAGGCAAATGCATGACCTGCATTAAAATCTCCCCTCATTGACCCTTAAAAATAAAGGAAATGTTATTTTTGTAATTATCTGAGATATTTTCTTGTATTGAGACCTCTTACTGTAGAGCTCCAAATTCTGAACAAATAGATCTTAATAGTTTTAATGATCCTAATATATTTGGAGTACTTATGTCAATCATTTAACATTAAGTGTACAAAACTCGAGGTTCACGAGTCTCCCTGTCTCACATATTATAACTGCCCTCCCAGAGCCTCTTCATGCCAGACATTTCTTCCTCTTAAATGTATTTATTTTACTGTTACTTGCAACAGGGCTTTCAAATTGTTATATCTCTCTATGTAATGCTGTATGGTCTTAACCTTACTAAGTGATTGCCCAGAGATTATGTACACTCTGAAATGTCACAAAACGAATACAGATAAATGGAAATGAATTAGTCTAGACCAACCTCGCACTCATAGTGTCCAAGGTCTCTCTCTGTCAGGTTTTTGATTACCAGAACCAGAACGCCACTCCGGAGCTCACTGTAGGTCTGATATTTCTGCTGGTCAGTCAGCAGCCTGCCATCCTTGAACCACCTTGAACAGGGACACATGCAGAGAGGAGACAAGATTAGAGGACGGGGTTGATATTCAAAAAAAATTGCAAAACTGAATCAAAATGAAGGAAAGAAGAAAACATAAGGAAGGTATCCATACCTCACTTTGGGCTTGGGGGCGCTTTGTATTACACAGGTGAACTGAGCGTCCTCACCGGCAACAAAGATGGCATTCCTTATTTTATTTACAAAACGAGGAGGTACTAAAAGAAACACATGACAGTGTTTTATGTTTTAGACTATTCATCATTGTTCACAAGAAAAGTGTAATGAAGCAGTAGAAAAGAATACTCTTAGGATCATCCTATATATAGGTATGATGTGCCACTTACCCTGAACTGTGATCTTTCCCAGAGTACTGGCATTGCCAGCTGGACTTGTGGCAAAGCACATGTACTGACCAGAATCATCTGCAGTCATATTGTCCAGGATTAGTGTGCAGGAACCATCAGGGTCCTCGATGATGATGTGATGTGGATCTGCCCCCACTGCGCGTCCATCTGCATCCAACAAGTAAACAAAACCACTCATGAAACAGTCTTTGAATGTCACTCCACATGGCTAATAACCATAGAGGAAATGCCTCACCCTTGTACCAGGTAACCGCAGGTTTGGGTACTCCAGTAACTTTGCAAGCCAGCTTAACAGTCTGGCCCAGCTCTGCTGTGCAGTTTGCCAGAATTTCATCAAAATCAGGGGAACCTAGAAAATAGTTTGGTATAAAAAGCTGTGCTAGAAATTCCAAGCAATAGAGAGGTAAAGAAAAAAGTAAAACTGCATGGAGTCCCACTCACTCCATGCAGGCATGCTGTATCGCTGCTGCAGTTCTCTGAGGTCTCTCAGCCACGAGTTCTTGATGGTAACAGTTCGGGCTTGTAAGGTGTACTTCCTCACAGAATCCTCGCGCTCATGCCAAATCTCAAAGGCACGGTCATCACCCTCCACTGTCTCATTCACATCAATGTTATTCAGCTGAAACAAGATAAAGAAACCAACAAACATCATTTAGGCCGCTGACCATGAAAGAAAAGATGAAACTAGATTATGTTAAAAACACTTACCTTCATCATGTTCTTGAAAATATATGCTTGTGTATCAGTGTTGCTGTCTCTCTTGGGCTTGCAGATAATGCAGTAGTTCTTAAAGAGGAAGACGTGACGGTGGTGACCTCTAGAGGACGTTCTAATTCCAGGAGCACCCTCCCACACTTGGAAAGGCCCCTGGTGGGAGAGAGTAAGCATATGCAGACAGTCAAATGCTTATGTGTAATCAAGACCCTGCACAGTCGGCAGCTACGTGGTACCTGTCTAATTGGTTCTCCAAGAACTTCGAGGGTGGCAGGATAGTTCTCAATCATGGAGACATGGTGGGTATTCTCAGAACGCTGAGGGAGTGCAGACACCATTGCAAAAGCTTCTTCCAGCAGGCAGCAGTTCTGACCATTTCTTGCTTTGTTTCGAATGAGCTCCTGAAGATGTTGCAGCAGAAATTTCAACAAAACTGAAGTTACACTGATCGTGTACATAATTTAAAGGCTCTAAAAGCAAATGACTGAAAAGTAAATAACTGACTCTAAGATGATTGTATGCATGCACTCTATTACCTTCAGGAAGGCCTTGTACTTCTGAATCCTCTCCAGTGGCTGTTGGAGATAGGCATTTATGCTTCTTACTGGTGGATCTGCAGGGTCTGAATTAGCCTGTGCTGTGTCAGTATATTCCTGTTTTTTGGAGTTTAAAAAAAAAGATTTTAACAGTTGGCACATTTGTAATTCATAGTATAGCAATAACAATTCTGCTGTTACCTTAAAGAAGCTGTGCACAGTCTTGTCACTGATGGCAGATTCAGCCTGACTATGACCTACAAGATACTGAAGGTACTTCTCAAAGCCCTCCTTGTTCTTCAGGAAACACATGGCTATGTCATCATCAGTGTCGCAGTCATTCAACTTCGGAAGGAATGCCCTAAAAAGAAAATCATAAGAATGATGCATACTGATTATACTAAAAAATGGCTGAAAATAACATTTAAGAGGTGAGCTCACTTGTTATGGAAGGATTTGATATCATCAATGTTTCTGAAAATAGCCTCTTTCTGGCTGGTGACGTCAGGCGGTGCATCAGAACTGTCTGCATGCTTCAGGTGATGGGAGGTGAAGAATTCCACCTCCTTGACAAACTCTGATTCTCCGTTTATCAGTTCCTGGATCAGTTGGCTAGAAGCACGAATTAATAGTTTGTTATGGTTCTTTGGTTGGTTTGCTTTGTCACGACAAACATGCTTCACTTACAATAATTTTCTCTTGTATTCTCCTTCAGACACCTCTTCCACACTTGTTTCTGGAAGATCGCCAGCATCAGCAGACAGCTGTAATAGAAATTTTAATTTTTTTAAAAAAAATATTACCCAATGCGTGCAACATGCAGTGGCAAGCTGGAAGCAATTGTCTTGAGACATACTTTGAGTTTTTTGTCCAGGTAGGCCGGTGAGACCCAGCCTTGGCGGGATGGTGTCGTTTTGGTGGGTTTGGTCCGAACTAACCACTTGAGCGGGTGAGCCGAGTCCAAAACCTCAACATACTGTCCCTCTTTTAGAGAGATGGAATCTTTGCTCGCCACGATGGGGTTGTAATCAGCCGTTGCTACATAGATATCAAACATCTATAAAAAAATATATATATATGTGTGTGTATTAATAACAGGATTGCAGGGGGACTGGAAGCTATCCCAGCTGTCAGAGGGTGAGAGACAGAATACCAATCTGCCCCAAGGCTAACACACAGAGACATAACCATTCACACCTGTCTATGTATAAAAAAAAAACTTAATTGAATTTCCCTTTATTTCTTCAAATAAACTGCGCCATTAAAACTTTCATTTCCTTGTTTTATATAGTATCCTGCCATGGTGTGTCAGAATTTAATCGATGAAATTCTGATATAAAGGCCAAAAATTTATGAACATTATGAACTTAATGGAAATTTTTTTGTATCTCACCTCTCCCCTGGCGTCTCCTTCATCAGACTCAGAGGAGGAGTCAGCAATGAGGGAGGGAGGACGGGAGCGACCGTGATGAGGTGATGGAGAAGGTGTCTTGGTCTCATCATCACTGTCACCACCTGGTACGCGTAATGAAGCTGGAGCAGTAAGGAGGAAGTCAAAGGAAGACAGGTCAGTCGCACGGAAATGTCCAATTAGTATAATCTGTCCTTTAAACCTATGCAGTAGATATTAGTACCCACACTCACTCAGGTCCATCAGCTTAAATATATATTTAAAACCATAACTGTGTGCTAGCGTGTACCAGTGTTGTATTTACCTGGTCAATTTGAATTTTTCTGTATACTGAAGTAACGACATCGTTTTTACGATGCAAAAAATAGAGGGGAGAAATCCACAGTGGTTAATCATTCTAATGCTCTAACATGTATTACTGTATTAGTATCATGACAACATGCAGCTTCACTTTTATCTCAGCTCTCCACATACATGTCTGCTTGGTGAGCATGTATTCCACTTATACAGAAGCTTCATAGGTTATTGCAAAAACTATTTTAGTAACAAGAGAAAGGATGAGGAAACTCATTGAGGATGAGTAAGGAGATATAGAGGGCACTAACAGAAATAAAAGGGGATGGCTTAGCTGTTATTAAGCTGACACTGAAATAGAGTTGTTGTATAACTAAATATTTCTTGTATGTAAAAGGAAATGTAAGGAAAACTGTTTTATAAAGTCATTATTAATAGATAGAAAATATTTCAGTGGAAAACTGCAGAGTATCTGTGATGCTGATGCACTTGGGATACATACTGGCAGATTTGGGCCAAGATTTCATCCACTGGAGCACTTCATGATTCTGTAAACTGTCTGAATAACAAATTAATCATTTAATGAGTATTTATTTAGTGGGAGTGATAAACTAATGGGTGTAAAGGTGGTTAGGAAATGATGTCTGTATGAAGGAATGGGAGATTTTATGTCATAAATGCATAAATAAGCTAAAGCGTGCACTAGATAAGCACTAACATGGCACTAAGAAACATTCCTCGGTCAGGTTTGGTGTTCAGAAACAAAGGAAAGTGATAGCCAGTTCAGTATTTAAGCATTAAAGCATTCGGATTAAACATTTCTTAAACAGCCAGAATGAATTCAAAGAATTCAACCAAACCTGACAAGAAAATAACAGAGCAATGCAACAGAAGCACTGTATGCAACATAATCTATGATCCATACTTCAGTCTTCAGCATTAGTAACTACCAAATGCAGTCACTGCAGAGGGAATATGGATAGTTAACCTGCACATTTTTAGTACAACTACAGACACAAGGTAATTTAAGAGATTGAAGGTGTTGTGATCGTTCAAGTCATATAATTTAATGTTTGTTCTCCTGAGAATGTATGTTCTCTTGAGGTGAAACCTTTTGGGTTTTTTCTTTTTAATCTAAACTGTTTATGAGACTTGTTGAGAAGGAGCTAAAGTCCAATGCTAGCATAATCATTCATTTATCTTGGTTTAAACCAGACTTGAAGCCGGAATAGACCAGTTCTGAAATGCCTTATGGACATAAAGGTTTGTATTTTATAAAGTACGATGAACTCATTAGTCTCTGAATATTTAATGCAGAGCTATAATGGTCCACTTACCTTGGGTGATCTTGGCTGATACCATTTCAGTGATCTGAGAGGTGAGTTTCATGAGGAATTCCTCTGAACCTACTTCACCTAGGAAAGGCATTTTGCCCTCTTAAGGGTTGGCAAAAAGTAAAGAACACCATAAATATCTTAACATTTATTTTTATTCATTTATATATCTTATCAAAAATAAACATTACTGGGCCTGATGATTAGCTAGTACGTCTTACCTTTTCCTTTGCTAGTATCTTCCTGTGGAGGACTAACTGTAATCCCAAGAACCCTGAGCGGATTTCAGTATTAAAATTTGTCATGCATTTACATTTATATTAAATGTACTTACTACAGACATCTTTTTATGTGCAAGGCAATCAAAAGGTTTCAAAAATAACTTACTCTGAAGCCACTGTCTCTTTCTTGGGCTGAGGAGCTAGAGAGGAGGGAGAAAAAAAGAAGAAGGGTGGTTTGAAAAGTGCTCTGCTAAGTGTTTCTGATATAAGAAGACACTCATTTAACCTGTCATTTCAAAATAAAGTGTCTTGATGACGTTATTCTCCTTACTCTCATCCACCTCCAAGTGAGCAGTGCAGATGGACTGTCCAGCTTTATTTGTTGCAATGCAGGTGTAGGCACCAGTGTACTCTGTGCCCACGTCCATCAAGATGAGACTGTGGTGGCGCCCAGAGCTTGCTATTTTGTATCCTTTAGTGTCAGGCTTGATCCACAGGACATCCTCCAAAGATTCCTCCTTTAGCCAGTTGACCATGGGAGTAGGAGATCCTAAGAGAGAAGAAGGGTGATTATGGAGACTTTGTAATAATGATGCGTGGCAGATAGAGCCCAAAATCTAGACTTTCTTCTTATCTAGAAAAGTGTAGTAACGCACCTTCTACTTTCACAGACAGAGTGATGCTTGTTCCTTGTTTCACCTTCCTATTGCTGAACCTTTCAATAAAGCGGGGTGGCACCAGGGGCTCTTTAGGGTCTGTGAAAATAAAGTGTATAATGTGACATTTTGAATATATGGACATGTCTACTGAAAGTACATATACTTGTGCTGTGGTTTGTAGGATAAATGTTAAATTACCCTTTTTCTCTTGTGGTAAAATCTCCCCAGGACCTGTTGCAAAAAGTGTTGCAAATGTATAAAGTGTATCTCATCGTTTCATTTGAGATTTGTATTTTGTATTCAGGCACGTGTATACATACTCAATACTATCATCCGGGCAGAGGAGTAAGCAGAACCAGCTGCATTGCTGATGTAGACGGAGTACTCCCCCATATCCTCTTTTTTCACCTCCGTGATCTCCACGCCATGAACGTCTCTCTCTGCTAACAAATGAATTCTTTCTGAAGGTCGTAGAGGGTGGCCATCTTTGAACCAGTATATTCTGGGTTTTGGGAAACCTGGAAAACAACAAAAATTTGACAAACATTATTCTTAAATCATATGCAATGTTTTTAGAACACTGGGATGGATTAACAAATCTTTACTTTACCCTTTACTTTAAGCTGCATCTTTGCAATAGGTGAACCTGGACAGACGTGAACATCATGAAGCTCCTCCACAACCTGCGGTAGCTGATCATCTTCAGCTACAGACTCAAAGGTCTCAGTTTCCCTGTTGGAGGAGAGTAAAGCACAGCAGCTCCAGTATATCTATAACTGTATGTGAAGGCCTCAATATAAAGGTTTAGTTCATATAAATAAATAAATAAACATAAATAAATTTACCTGGACATGTATCCTTTGGCACTGACGTAAGAAGACGTCTCAGTGGCATCAGCAGCAGTGTCATAATCTGAGCTGCAAGACACTGATGGAGGAATTTTATTATAGTTTTATACAATGCTTAAGGTGTAAAGGGACTCTGCTTTTCTAAGATGTTGATTTATGGTTCGGAAATTAGCTTCATGCTTCAGTTAAATGCTACATCTGTATAGCTGTAGGTTTTGTGGGTTTGTTTTTGTTGTTTTTTTACCCCTGCCTAATATAAAGGCAGGGTGAGAAACCTGCCTTTATATTAGGGGAGGCTCAAGGTCCATCTCACATATTCTGCATGCTAGTTTTGCTCTGACTTTGTCTGAAGTTCTCTTCTGTTTTAAAAAAACAAGCTATACAGAAGTTTGCATACATTTACGGGCATGAATATTGTAGTAATTTTGCCCTTTTAATAATAACAATAATAATGGATTGCATTTATATAGCCTTTTCGAGACCCTCAAAGCGCTTTACAATTCCACTCTCACATTCACACACTGGTGGAGGCAAGCTACAGCTGTAGCAGACTGACAGAAGCAAGGCTGCCATATCGCGCCATCGGCCCCTCTGGCCATCATCAGTAGGGCAGTAGGTCTGTGTCTTGTCCAAAACAGATAGAGCTGGAGATAGAGCTGGGGATCAAACCTTCTGGTTACAAGATAAGCTTCCCAACCCTCTGAACCACAGTCGCCACATTTCATGCTTTCTTTGAACTGTTCTTTTTCCAGGGTGGAATGATGTACAGCATACATCTCAATGACTTCAAAAAACAAGAATTTGGTGTCCAAAATAAATTCAAATTTGTGCACCAAATTCTCATTTTTTAAGTCATTAAAGATGTACAGATGCTGTACAGTTTGCCTAGTCAATTATCCCAGGACAGGTATTTAAAAAGCAAACGTGTGTTTCTTGTATCATCTGTTCACTTACTGTCAACCCTGAGTTCAGCTTTAGTAGATGCAATGCCACTGCTGTTTTCAGCTGTGCAGCGATAGACCCCCATATCAGTAGGCAACACAGTGGTGATGATAAGTTGGTGGCAGCCCTCCTGGTCTTCATTGATCATGTAATGGTCGTTCTCCTCCAGCAGCTTGCCATCCTTATACCAGCGAACAGTGGGAGGTGGCTTGCCAATCACAACACAGTCAAAGCTGACTGGATAACCGTCTGGAACATCCTGACTTTGTAGCTCGGTTAAGAAGACCGGTGCAGCTGGCAACAAGAGCAAACGGAAAGCAAATATAAAAATCCCACCCCTTACATAGAAATTGTTCTTGGTGTATTGAACTTGGTGCATTACTAACCAGACAAAATGTGTGTAAGAATAAAGAAAGTTATAATTAACAGAGAGCAAGCTGCTTCTTACCTGGAGCTCCAGTCATGAAAGCAGGAGGCTGTCTATCTTGTGTGGGCGTCTGTGTACCATCTTGTATGTAGCTCATCTTTTTAATTCGCAGCTCCACTTTGTGAGGTCCTGCAGGTAAGATTGTGGTCTCCACAGGAACCCCATGGACTGTAAACATCTCCTGAAATCTCATAGAGGCAACTTCAGCTTCTGTCCGTGAATCAAAACGAATGTAGATATAATTGTCATCTTCACGGTAAGATTGTGGGTCTGGGGCTCGCAAGTCTCCTTCATCTGCACTGACAAATGGTTCTTCCTCAACATCTGGTGGGAGACGCGTGCGCAACAGGCGCCGGAGGCGTCTGCTTGCCTGTCTCAGCGACTCATCCATCTCACTTCCGGAGGAGCTCTCAGGCTCACTGTCAGCACTGTAACCTACAGTAAGCGGCCGTCGGCCCGATGATTCTCTTACCGTTCCCACAGTCACCTTACCACTGTGAGAAGCTACCCCAAACTTGTTAGTGGCTTCACATGTGTAAACTCCAGTGTCCTTGGTGGTGATTGCAGTAATGACCAGTGAGCAGGTGCCATCATTATAGATATCAATATGATGATGCTTGCCATCCGTCAGTGGTTCTCCATCTTTCAGCCAGCGGACCTTATCAGGTTTACCTTCTGTCACACATTCCAGATGTATGGTGCCATTAGGTTCTTTAGTCTGGTCTTTGAAGACTTCTTTAAAAACAGGACGCATGTCCTTGCGGGCCTTGTAGCCCTTGAAGGCAGCTTGAATCTTAACAGCAGCTTCTCTGAGCTCAGGGTCATCCTCTTTACCGATCTCCATGATGCTAGTTTCCTCTGTAGACACGTGTTTTTCTTGGGTTTGCTGAACTACAGTTGTTTTCACTTCTGTCTGCTGCACAGTTTTCTGCTCTGACATTTGGAAATGTGCGAAGAACCTCTCAGTAGCTAGAGTATCTGCTTCCTTTGTCACTGTCTCAGTAGTCTTGCTGCTCTTTTTGAGGTAGGAAACAAGCGTCGAACGCCCAGAAACAGACTCGTCCTCAGAGCTGGTGCACAGGCTGGCTTCTGTCTGCTTCTTTGACACAATGGCCTGCTCCTTCTCTGTTGATTTGACTTCCACTTTCTCAGATTGTGGAAGCTGATTCTGGTCTAATTTGCTCTGACCCCTTTTGCCATCCTCCTCTGGTTGTTCAGAGATGGAGTCCAGAGTTGGCTCCCGACTCATGCGTCGTTTCTTGGCTGATGCTTCCCAAAGTTCATGGAGATCACCTTCTTCAGCAGCCTCAGGAGGAAGACTGGGCTGTCCCAGTGCCTCAGTTACTTCCTGTTTTGCATCTACACATATGACCACAATGGAGTTACAGTTATGGTCCATACAGCACCACACCCTCTTTAATTGGTGCTTAATCCTTACGTTTAACATTTATGTGCAGGGTTACATTAGGGCTACAGCAGAGCTTGTGGAGAAATACAAAAAGTACCACATATACAGCGTACAGTGACCTACCTGGAGTAATCGGTGGCAGAGGAGGTGCTTCTGTGTTTCAAGAAGAGAAGAAAAACAAATGATATTAAAGTTTATAAAATATCAAAATTCCTTGGTTTCTAGCATTACATCTTTGGCTAGAATGTTGCAGTTGCATAAAGCTTGATCTATATCACCATGTGACATAAAACATGAACTGCAATTGCAATTATAAACACAACATCACAGAAAAAAGCAGCTACTTGTGTTAAGTGAAGCGTACATTCACTCACCAAGCTGAACAGTCTGAGGCAGCTCAACAGGCTCCCCTATCCCTGCTCTGTTGATGGCTGCCACTCTAAACCTGTAGGCACTGCCTGGACTGAGATTTTCAACCACAAATTCGGTGTTACGCACAGGCTCAGAATGACATGGAAGCCAGAGGGCACTGTCTACCATTCGGATCTCCACTCTGTAGCCCAGAATGGGACTTCCTCCATCATGCAAAGGTGTGAACCAAGAGAGGGTAACAGACTTTTTTGTCTTACTGAGGACCTCCGGATCCTCTGGAGGATCAGGCACAGCTATGGGGAAGGGAAAAAGAAAAACCGCCATTGGATATATTTATGAACACTAATTAAAAACCAAATACTCTACAGTGTTAATCTGTTATGAAAGTTATATGGAAGGTGTTCCAAATGCTCCAGAACTTTCCATGTTTTTGTTAGATAGCTTATCTTTTCTAAAGAATGTCTTAGGCCGCTGTAAATTTGCACAGGTTTGCTGCTTCTTCAAAGAGAAAGCTCTGTACTGTTTGGCTTCCAAAAAGCAGAAGTTAAGTAAGGACCTGATATTCTTAGAGATCACAGCACCATCTGGGATAAATATTTACTAAGCATAAATTACAATTAAGAGGAATCTATTACTCAGAAATTTGGTTACATATTTCCAGCAGCCTTTTTCAAAAAGATTGAATCAGAGGGCATTCCCACATAAAGTGGGAACAAAGATTCTTACATTTAATGCAAATGTTGAAAGTATTAGCGTTAACACAGCCTTGTTGGAGCAATGCATTGCCTATTTATCCATTTATATTGCTTTAGTTTGTGTTGGAACTTAAGACCACACTTCTGACCATTGTTTCTTGTTTACATAATATTTGAAATCTGTTCTCCATACTAGTGGCATGTAGTATGTTATGAAATGACACGTTGTACCTACTAGCAAACATGTTGTTGAAGACGGACACCAGGCCACTAGACTGTACAAATTTCAAAGTGAAATCTTCAGTGGTGGATAAAGGCAAGGCAAGGCAAGGCAAGTTTATTTGTATAGTACAATTCAACAACAAGGTGATTCAAAGTGCTTTACAGAGACATTAGAAACAAGAACAAATAAAAAGCATGATTTAAAATTGATTAAAACAAGCAAATAAACTAACTAACTAATTAACAAACAAACAAAACAGTATATAAGATCAAAACAGATAAAATCAGAACAGTAGATAAAATCAGTAGTTAAAATGTAAGTTTTGAAATTTAAGCTTAAAGTGTGGATTTGGTGCTTTATTCAAATGCAGCTGAGAACAGGTGAGTCTTCAACCTGGATTTAAATAAACTGAGTGTTTCAGCTGATCTGAGGCTTTCTGGGAGTTTGTTCCAGATATAAGGAGCATAAAAGCTGAATGCAGCTTCTCCATGTCTGGTTCTGACTCTGGGAACTGATAAAAGACCGGATCCAGATGACCTGAGGGATCTGGATGGTTCATACTGGGTCAGGAGGTCATTGATGTATTTTGGTCCTAAACCATTCAGAGCTTTATAGGCCAGCATCAGAACTTTAAAGTCTATCCTCTGACGGACAGGCAGCCAGTGTAAGGACCTCAGAGCTGGACTGATGTGGTCCACTTTTTTGGTCTTAGTGAGGACTCGAGCAGCAGAGTTCTGAATGAGCTGTAGTTGTCTGACTGATTTTTTAGGTAGACCTGTAAAGATGCTGTTACAGTAATCAAGCCTACTAAAGATGAATGCATGGACTAGTTTTTCCAGGTCCTGTTGAGACATCAGATCTTTTATCCTTGATATATTCTTGAGGTGATAGTAAGCTGACTTTGTTATTGTCTTAATGTGTTTTTCTAAGTTTAGGTCTGCATCCATCACTACACCCAAATTTCTCGCCTGGTTTGTGGTTTTTAGATGTATAGATTGAAGTTCTCTGGTGACCTGTAATCGTTTTTCTTTGGCGCCAAAGACTATTACCTCAGTTTTGTTTTTGTTTAGCTGGAGAAAATTGTGGCACAACCAGTCATTGATTTCCTCAATGCATTTACCAAGAGCCTGTACAGGGCCTCGGTCTCCTGGTGACATTGTGATATATATTTGTGTGTCATCTGCATAGCTGTGATAGTTTATTTTGTTGTTGTTTATAATCTGTGCCAGTGGGAGCATGTAGATGTTAAACAGAAGGGGTCCCAAGATGGAACCTTGGGGAACTCCACATGTGATACTTGTCTGCTCGGATGTGAAGTTACCTATTGATACAAAGTATTTCCTGTTTTCTACGTATGTTTTGAACCAGTTTAGTACAGTTCCTGAAAGACCTGTCCAGTTCTCCAGTCGTTTGAGTAATATGTTGTGGTCAACTGTATCAAATGCTGGACTGAGATCCAGTAAAACTAGGACTGACATTTTTCCACTGTCTGTATTCAGACATATGTCATTAAACACTTTGGTCAGAGCGGTTTCAGTGCTGTGGTTCTGTCTAAAACCTGACTGGAAGGCATCGTAGCAATTATTCTGTTTTAAGAAGTAACTGAGCTGTTGAGAAACTGCTTTTTCAATGATCTTACTTAAAAACGGGAGATTTGAGATCGGCCTGTAGTTGTTCATTTGTGTCTTGTCAAGATTGTCCTTTTTCAGTATAGGTTTGATTACAGCAGTTTTTAGTGATTCTGGAAACACATGGGGGACAAAAAGGGATTGGGACGGGGGGTAGATCTGAGCCCAGCATTGACCCGCTCCATCATCTCCTCAGTGAATTTCAGGTGTGGGGAGGAGGGAGAAAGGGAGGGGGAGGAGGGTGATGGCCTGTCAGGGGTTTGGGGGACTGGGGAAGGTCGTGGTCCCTTGTCCTGGTCGTTGGTGTTGTTGAGAGAGTTGGAGGCAAATAGGGACCCCTCTTCTTGCCTTAGATGTCTCTCCTTTCTGAGGCTCTTCCTCAGATGCCATGGATGTCTCTCCTTTCTGAGGCTCTTCCCGGGTGGGGGCAAATGGAGCTCCTCCTCAAGGTTTCTGCTGGGCTTTGTCTGTTCTTGGAGTACTGTTTGTTCCTCTTTATGAGATAACTCCTCGTTTATCTCAGCCTTGGCACCAAGCACGGATGGATGACGTATGGAATAAAACAAGTTGGAGGTGAACAGTTTCACCCCTGACTTGTTAAAATTAAATCCATTTGCTTTGAACAGATGCCTGCGTTCCCAAAAAATATTAAAGTTGTCGATAAAATGCACTGAGTGGTCAGCACATGCTGATATAAGCCATTTATTCAGTGTAAACAACCTGCTGAATCTCTCGTCTCCTCCTCTGACCGGCGGTACAGGTCCACTGATGAATACAGCTGCATTCAGAGAGTTTACAGTATTTAATAATCCAGTAAAGTCCCGTTTCAGAACCTCCGACTGTTGTTTGGACACATCGTTTGACCCTGTATGCAGAACAATGTTTGTCACAGTTGGATATTCATCTGCAATTTGAAGAATTCTCTCCTTCAGGTTGTTGACCATATCGTTAGGAAAGCAGAGGACTTTAGTGTTCTTACCGCACATCCTTTGTACATCCTTTACGGCAGAGTCACCCACAATCAGAGTTTCAGGCCTAGCCTTTAGCTTTCCCTGTGGCCTTTCACTTTTCAACAGATTTTCAGACCTTATTTCGCTGCTTTTAGATGGATGGTTGTCCGATATAGATCCAGGGTCCTTTGATAGTGGAGCAAATCTGTTCTGCAGTTTCACATTCAGTTGTTTTGGAGGTTTGTTGTTAACCTTCCTATTCACGGTTGTCCAGTCCTGTTTCCTCCCGTATACAGGGGTAGAAGAGCTTCTCTGTCTCGTAGGAAGTGAAGGCCAGTCGGTTTCAGAGATTTCAGCTCGCTGTGCCCTGCCTGTGATACGTCCTCCCCCTTCCAGGAGACATGATTTATGTCTTGGTTTTGCACCAAGACAGTCTAAGGGGGGATTATCACTTGAGGATTTATAATAATGCACAGAGTCTACTTTCTTGGTCATGTTATCTGTGCTCCTTAGCTGTGTACTAGCTTGCTCATCGCCATTGTTTTGAATCAAAGGCAAGGTTGTTTCATTTCCACACAGTCCATTTACCTCCACGTTTACTTCTAAGCGATGAATTTTTGTCTCCAGTACTGCAATCTTCTGCAGGAGGCTGTGGTAGTCATCTGTGGAGAGGGAAGGCATCTTGTTGCTAGTTAGCCTAGCGGTTAGCACCTTTCCAGGCTATTGAGGCTGCTCGGTGCTCAGACGCTGTAATCAGGCTTCAGCTGTGTCTAGGCCACAGACACACGGAGCGCTGAGGACAAGGTAACCGTAAAATGTTGCTGTTTCTGTTAAGAACACTCTAGTCCTAATGATCTACAAGTGTCCAGAAGTTATCGCAGGTAAGCTCACACGGAAAAAAGGGAAAAAATCAGCATAAAAATCAATAAAAATCAATATAAGAAGCAAAGCATTCAAGAGCAAAGAGATGAAGCGTCCACACTCACAAAGGGGAGGCCTCCCCTTTGTGAGTGTGGATAAAGAAGAGAGCTTCAAACTACTACTGAACTGCCTAGCTAATATAAAACTTCACAGTTGGAGGTATTAAGAAGAAGCTTTGATGGTATGCCATACCTGCTCAATACTTCTTCAAAAGATTTTTATTACCTTAGCTTCCTACTATACCCTGAATTGTCCAAAATTTTAATTCTGGTTCTGCGCTCCCTGGTTGAAACTCAGAATTACAAAAAATTGGAGTAAACTCTATATACAGGTTTAAAGGGATATTTGTTAATCTTTTCATAGACATAGACATAGACATTAAACACTTACTGATGATGGTGAGCTTGGCCAGAGAGATAGCATCTCTGGCAGCAAATGTAATTTCCTGCTGGGGCAAAAGAGGCGCCTGTCTCAGGACAAGGCGGTAAGACCGACCATCGGCCCTCATAGCCCAGAGGTCACTGGGCTTCAGCTCAACTCCATTAGCATACCAGACCACTTCTGTCGTAGGGACCACCTCCGTGAGCTCAACACAGAACTCAACTTTCTCCCCCACTGCAGCCACTCTGTCCTCCAAACCCTTCACAATGGCCAACTGCCAACCTTACATGGGAAAAATCCACAAAAAAGTCGTAATTCACAGCTGACTAAAGTCAAGATCATAATATTACTACAGCTTCACTGTTGTACAGTCTTCATTTTGATGACTTACCTTTAACAGTGAGCTGGGCAGATGTGGACGCTGCGCCAGCTCTGAAAGTCACCGTGCAACTGTCTTTGACGCGCAGCTCTTTCAGCAGGAGCAGATGGCGACGACCGCTCTCGAATGATACAACCTCAGCATTCGGGGATTCTTTCAGTGGTTTGCCATCAAGGAGCCACTGGCAGTTTTTGCTCTCAGGACGAGACAGGGCACACTCAAAGAGCGCTTCGCCTCCATCAAAAGTGTCCACATTCTCCAGGCCCTGAACAATGGTAATGGGTTTGGCTGTAGAAAGCAAGAAACCATGGTAACTTAATTATAATAGATTATAAAAGGACTGCAGTTCTCAAAGACAAAAGTAAAATAGTTAAGCCTTTGTCAACCAAGAGCAAAAATGCTGTGATGATGAGTAAAAGGCCTGTTTTGGTTTTTTTTTTTCCAAAGACGTTTTTCTGGGAAGAAGCAGAGAAGATCCCCTAAAGCCTGGTGCTTTTTCCATGTGGAGGTAAGCTCACCTTCCACATGAAGTGAAGCGACCACGCAGGTCCCCTCTGCCTCACAGGAGTATGTGCCCCTGTCCTCAGCAGACACATGGCTAATGTACAAGCGAGCCACATTCCAGTCCTGCTCCACTACCACCCTTCGGCCATCAGGCTGCAAAGGCTGCCCATCTTTCTTCCACTGAGCCTTCACTGGTCTTGAGTACTGGCAGATGAACTCAGCCGGCTGGTTTTCAACCACCCGAAGGTCCTCCATCTCGCTCACCACTTCAACTGTGGGATCTGAGGTTGGGGTCAGGGGATCATAGGATCAAATCCTGGCCATGAGATGTAAGGATAAAAGCGGGCCATGCCGACTGACATAAGAGCTTTATAACCCCCAAAAGCATGTCTGAGTGTAAATATGTGAGTGATACTATTTTGAAATTACTGATTGTAAGGTACCAATACTCTATGTATATTTTTATGTATTTTCAAATCGTCCAATGCATTAACCTACATAAGCTCTCAGGGGGTCAAAAAGTCCAACAGTCAAAGTTCACAACCAAGGGTCAAGACTTACTGGCAGCTCATAGAGAAGAAGGGAGTGATAGTAGATAGAAATGCCAAACTCAAAGTGTATCTACAAGAGTTAGAGATTTTAATGCTGGAAGGTTAGAAGAAGGGTTTGGTAGGATGGGACAGAGGAGATGAATAGAGCATGACTATTTGAGAGCAGCCGGCCTGTATGGATGGGTGGAGCAGCACTTTCTTTCAAGCATTTCAATATTCTGGTTCACCATCTGTGAACTTTAACATGGCGGAAGCCAGATCTAGATTATGTTTGTTTTTTTTACTGAATCCAAACATCAAATAAGACAGGCTTCTTATTTATATTACTGAGGGATACTTACAGTTAGGGCTGCAGGTTAACATTGTAATAATCACGATCATGCTTAAAAAAAGCTTAAAATGAATGAAGAAATCCCAGATTGATGATGCTTGTTTTCAGCATTCTTGTATTAATTGGTCTTCCCTTCCCTGTTGTTGAAGGCATGGTTAAAAGGAGCTGCTTACAACTTTAATAGCTGTTTGGCTACAACATTTGCAGTCAGAATATGGATAATAGTATACTGTATAGATACGAGTGTAATTAAAGCTTGAATCTGGGCATATAACCTTAAATTGAGCATGAAAAAACCGGCAAGATGTTAAAGCAGGAAAATCAAACACAAAAAGTCACAGGATGTGGACCAGAAACACCACCCACCAGCCAAAAGGTCAGCTAGCCTGATAGCTAGACTGACTAAACCACAAGGGACTCACAATGAAGACTAAACTAATAAGAAGCACTCCGAGAGTCCAAACCTGGGCAGTATTTACTTTTCAAGAGAGTAGTACTGTATGTTGTATATATTCATTTTGTTTTTGTTAAAATCCTTTTAACACACTTGATATAATTTTGAGAATAATTTTTCAAATTTCAGATGATATTTGGATGCAAACTATAATGTTGTATTTAAAAAATTTTATCCCCATATACCAGTATTATTTCCCAAATGTTGTCAATACAAACAAAGGCAGTAATATTTAAAGCATACTTTTAAAGATAAAATACATTATTATCATTATTAAGTTTCAACATTATTTTATCTTGAAGAAGAACTCAATGCACACACATGCCCATATACTGACAATACAAATGATGGCAGTAAGAAACATAGTTTTAAATACCTCCATATATATCATTATTGTCACTTTAACCCTCAGATTGATCTACTGACCTTGTAGGAAACACACATGCACACTAATGCCTCTAAAAACATCACCTCCTTGGGAGAGGTTTTAGACCAGAGCATCACTCTGAATCAATCCTTTTGTGTTCTGTTTTACACCAGGCTCAAAGTGAGGTCTGTCTACTGTAGCTTGAATGTGAACAATATAAGGCTAGCATCATTAGAAAACTAGTGTTTATATCCGTTTGTAAAGGATTTTATCAACAAAACTGTCACAACGTTGCTAGATTTAGTCAGACCAGGTGTGGGGGCTTGTGTGATCCCATTGCAAGTTGCTCTCTAGTTGTCCTTTTCACTATTGTGTAATTATACTCATTGTTTACACGTCAATGATGATGCATCAGAAAGTACTTCTTAAGGTATAACAATGCTCCACAAAATTAGTAAATCTGATTGTGTTTCAAAGTGAGAAACATAACCGTGATTATTATTTTTCATCATTTCAGCAGCCCTACATTCAAAAGAAGAGCAGCATTTTTAATACTAGTTAATTGAGTCGAAAAGGTTCCTAAAGCTTTACTGTGGTGCTGCACCCAGTTGTATTTTTTAGATTATATCAAAGCATATTGCATAAAACATAACTTCTTATTATTAATGAAATGCAAACTACTGCTTCTCATGCATGATGGAGCACTAATATGTCAAATAGCTGGATGGAACCCTGCAGTAAAAAATATGATTATATATGAAATATGATTATATTTCATAGTATATAACCCCATATTCTTCACTAAGAATGGCACATTTTTTTGTAGTAAATGCCAGTTATTAGATAGAAAACATAAATATATTAGTTTCCTGCTTCTACTATTTAATTCAAAATAATAAGGAATACTGAAGTAGGAAAATTGACCCATTAAGATTTTAAATGTAGAATTAAAACACTGCAGGATCCTTAGAGATTGTATAAGACTAAAAGAGACTGTTTTATCTCAGTCTCTGGGAAAAAGCTTATCTCAGTCTGCAGTTAACATTTTCATGATACCTTTGACCAAGAGCTTGGCTGTTGATGTTAAACTGCCAGCTTTGAAGGTGACAGTGCCAGAGTCATCTGTGGCCAGGTTCTTTAAGGTGAGTGTGTGGATGTGGCCCTGGGCCAGCCCTATCTCACTAAAGGGGCTGTTCTCCAACAAGCTGCCATCCAGCCACCACTGCACCTTGCCGTGGGCTTTACCAGAGAGCTGGCAGGAGAAAGTTGCCCATTCGCCAACAAAAACATCGGTGGACTTAAGGCCAGAAACAATGAAGACTTCTTTTGCTGTTGAGTGGAAAATATGAATACATTGAGCCTTAAATGTACTCATAATCATCATAATGCCAACTCTAAACAAAAAACACACAACATATGAGCCAGATAGAAGTTTCACAATTAAGAAAAACTGCAACAGTACTGAATGGGAGGCTACCTTGCACTGCTAAAGAAGCTGTAGTGAGCTGGTCTCCTGCATCGCAGGTGTAGTAGCCACTGTCATCAGGCTCCAGATTCCATATACAGAGCTCTTGAATACACCCTGACTGTCTCATCTCATACTTCTTACCAGGCCGGAGGACTAATCCTCCTTTCCTCCACTCAACACAAACACACGGCTTAGAGAGCTCACAGTGCAGAGTAATATCATCACCCTCTATGGCATCCTGGTTCTTGAGCTCTGTCTGGAAGAAGACTGGGGCACCTGGTGAGAGTTTAAAGTAAGAAAAGTTGATATAACATATTGAGATGGCAAGTTCGATGTCAAATAGTGGAGATGATGAGAGAAACATCCCTGAGGGCTTCAGACTATACTGGGTGGTTGAAGGAGGTGGACGTTCAAGAATATTTTAGTTGTCCATTTCAATCCAATGTTTTTACCTTCCACAGTCAGCGTGACATCACACTGTGCATCCCCAGTGTCGCAGGTATACGTTCCGGCGTCCTCAGCCACCAGGTTGTGAATACGAAGCTGATGAAATGCTGCATTCTTCTTCAGGTCATACTTGAGACCCGCTTGGAGGGCCACATTGTTTTTGATCCATGTAACCTTACCACTGGGGTCAGAGATGGTGCAGGCCAAAGTGACCGTTTCACCTTCTAATGCAACAGTGTTGTGTGGCTTCTCTAATATTAGCACTGCAAATACAGGACAAGTAGCATTTATATGCAACCTTTTCCATTCTGCACTGGCATTATGCTTTCATTCTTGATTTCTGTGCACTACTGTAACACAAATTATACATAAAATAATATGACAATTTAAAAAAACGTAGAATTATTGTGTTGTGTTTGTATGTTTCTAGCAAGCAGTCAAATTTACTTTAAATCCATGTCCAGCTAGACTAATAAACAAGCACAGGGATGACAATTACATACAGAATTTAACGGCTGGGCACCAAAGACTAATGTAAGAAATGTATTACCTCACCAAATGGGAAATACAGTCACAATAATAACTATGCTGCAGAACTACATTATATATATCTGAAACTACCCAGTTTTAAAACATACAATTTACAGTAGTATTGCTTTGTTGAGCTAAAGTACCTCTATCAGCCCTTTAAAATTAATAAATACTATAAAATATATTTAATGAAAATACAAAAAATGTGAAATGCCAGTGGATTTGAAAAAGAATAATAATAATTTGTGGTTTTTGATGAAAATGGCTCTGAGGGTGAAAACTCTCATCTCCTTTACCTTTGGGTTTCTCCTCCACCAGAAGACAGGCCACACTCTTCTCTTCTCCCACCACGAAGGCAACATCTCCAGATTCATCCGTGGTTACCATCTTGAGGACCAAGCGGTGCACTCTCCCTATAATGCTCATTTGATTCAGATCATTATTTTGAAGCAGGTTGTCTGAAAGCCACCATTCCCCATTGGTGACACCAGAGTGTGACAGCTCAACCTCAAAGACGGCGTCTTTCCCAGTGGTCACAGTAATGTCGCAGAGTTCTCGAATGATTCGCACATGCTCTGAGGGTGAATGGGATGATGGATGATGAGAGATCAGAGATCAGTTCTGTGCAGAGCTTCCAGACATCATGACTATGAGGGCATATGCTTACTCAACATGTCATTCCCAGATGTGGTGTTTTTTAACACCCTAGAGCTACTAAACTATCAACAATGCATATAAATAAAATCAGATAATTCCAGTAAAGCACTGGATTCTCTAAATCTGTGAATCCAAGAGAATTAGCTGTGAGTAGAGGATACACTTTTCTCCAGTACTTGATAATGCGGTGAATATGAACTTCAGGAAGGATGAAGACAAGAGGAAAGGAAATGAGAGACACAGACAGATGATAGATGAAGATGTGCTCTGTTACCTTTTACAGTCAGGGTAGCAGTGCTTTTCTGGTCTCCAGTATCACAGGTATATTCCCCACTATCCTCCATGATCAGCTTGTGTATGATCAGAATGTGAGTGGTTGCTTTTTGCTCCATGGTGTATTTCTCTCCCTGTGTGAGAAGAGTTGAGCCCTTCCACCAGGTCACCTTGTGATCAGGGCTTGATACCTCACAGGACAGAGAGGCTTCGCCACCTTCTTTGGCCTCTTGACTTTTCAGCTCCTTCTTGAATACTACAGGTGCAGCTGCCAGAGACACCAATTTCATTACGATGACAGACTTTAAAACTTTAGAAAGTGAACACTGACACCAGAAAACACACTATAATCCACAGCGAGGCTGCACAGTCCTTCCAAAATTTACATACAATCAATCAATGTGCTCCAAGGAGACCTACAATCCACCCATTCATAAGTTTAAAGAAAGTCACAAATACAACTAATCAGAAAAAACTCAACAATCAGAACAGTTTTGCTGTTGGTGGTGCATGGTGCATGTCTTAAATCCTTAATCCAAGTAACCCCAAACATGAAAAAGTCAAAGACTCAACACTTCCAGCTTCAGCTTAACTGAAGAAAAGTAAAACAACAGTTATAACAGCATTCGGTGATGTACAAAAATTTACTGGATGAAAACACATTGATCAACAAGACCAATATGTTATTTTAGTACTAAAATGAAAAGTAAAAGAGTTTTATTAGTTCCAAGTTCAATGGAAAGTAAGGTAAGCATGCATGTACTCTGGAAATAGAAATGTAATGGAAAGTGAGAATTTTCTTTAGATGCCATAGCAAGATGAAAAGATAACAAGACAGTTGTTGCTTTTAAGAACTTCTGAAAAAATAGAGAGAAAGTATCCAAAAACAAGAAGACTGACAGCAAATGAGCAGAAGATAGTCCCAAAATTATTGTAGAAGCCAACTGGAAGATGTTCCCAAGGAATACATTGCCTACAATTCCCTTACCTCTGACTGTCAGAGAAGCTGTGGAAGTGTGGTTTCCCACAGTGAAAGTTACTGTCCCCGAATCAGCTGTAGTGACGCCTCTGAGTGTGAGGCTGTGCAGCCGGCCCTCAGCCTTGATCAGGTTCATTTCATTATTCTGCAGAGGGACATCCTGGAGTTTCCACAGTGCCATTGGTGCCTCCTCATGAGAAACCAGACACTCAAAGCAGACATCTTCACCCTCGTACACAACGCAGCTCTCCAAGAATTTCAGTACTTTAACCTCGACCTCTGTTTGACAAATACAGTTTAGAAGCACACAACGTTTGGTGAAGTTCAAGTTGATCATTTATGAAGATTTCTGCTGAGCTACAATTACCAGTGCCAAGTGAAGAAAACAGAGTAGTGTTTGTTAATATTTGTGAAGACAGAAATGTGAAAGGCTCAAATGGTGAAATCAGTGATTGAGCTCAAGAGAAAAGTGCATACAAATAACAAGAAGTGCACAAAAGAGTGAGGTGCTACGGAATATGAGACGAGCAAGTTTTCTTGAACACTGAAAACACTTCATGCTCAAGTGTTGCTCTGTGAGAAGATGGTCAATAAGAGGGAGTATGTTGGAAATGAAGGATGACTGGGCTCCAGCTCAAGAGAGTGCATGGGAGGAGCAGTCTTAAATAGAAAAAAATCCTACCCTTCACAGTGAGGACAGCTGAAGTCTTCTGCCTGCCTGTATCACAGGAGTACTCTCCTGAGTCAGTTCCTTGCAGTTTGTAGATAATAAGCTCAACTACAGTCCCTTCCTGCTTCAGGTGATACTTGCTGCTGGATGCCAGCACCCGATCACCACACCTCCAGACCACACTGACCCCCGGCTTTGTGATTTCACAACGAAGACAGGCGCTCTCTCCTGCTTGTCCTTCAAGGTTCTGTAGCTGGGTTTTGAAAAGGACAGGCTTGGCTGTAGAAAAGTGAGAAAAAATGAGGGAAATATTTTAGGAGAAATGAAAGAATGAATACACTTAGGCCAAGTTTTAGCCTTCAACTCGCACATGTGAAGAAGTAAGCAGCAGAAGTTGGAGTCAAAGCTACATACTTTAGTTTAGAGTTTAGAGTATTAACCCTAAGGTCAAGTCAGATATTTCGAGCAACATTCTAATAAAGATCAACCAAAAAGTCACTATTGCCACTATGTTTAAACTACTAACAACAGCATACCCTTCACAGCTAGCTGTGCAGTGCTACGACGATCACCGGCATCACATGTGTAACTCCCAGAATCCTCTGAGTCAACATCATGGATTATTAGTGTAGCCAGGTGTACTTTTTGTCTAATTTCATACTTTGCACAAGGACAAAGACCAAGTTCTCCCTTCCTCCACTCCAAAGGAACACCAGCTTTAGATAGTTCACAGTTCAGGGTGACACTGTCACCCTCATCAGCCGTTTGGCTTTCCAGCTCTTTTGTGAAAATAACTGGAAGAGCTGATGGACAAAAAAAAGGAAAACGGAGTAATTATGCAAAAAGGAACAGGGATGATGAAGAAAGGAGAAATGAAGTAACAAATGAAGGACTTGTTGGAAGAAGAAGAAAACATGCGATAGCTTCATCCTACCATTTACAACCAGAGATGCTGAGCTTATTGTATCCTCTAAAGAGCACGAATAGCTTCCTGTATCTCCAGGCCTCAAATCAAGAATGTGCAGCTCATGACAGAATCCTTTTTGTTTTATCTGGTACTTTTCTCCACAGCTCAGGACTTCTGATCCTTTCTTCCACTCTACATGGACTCCAGGTTTTGATAGCTCACAGTGCAGGGTAACACTACCTCCCTCTTCAGCTACTTGGCTCTCCAGGTCTCGAATGAATATGACTGGAAGAACTTGGGATTAAATAGATAAAATAATCTGTTGGTATGTATTATGGTAACCCATAGGATTTAATAACAAAAGATTAGTTTGGTATAAAAATATAATTTTTAACCTACTAAAAACAAAAATAGAAAATATAAAAAGCATCCAATATGGTAGCTCTATTGCACAAACACAAATAACACTGATACACAGTCAGGGCAGGTACACCTCTGCCTATTCGAAACATAGCACGTAAAAGTCTGTCAAATACAGCTCTCAACTATTCCTGTTTGAGAAGAACAAGAAGATAATTCTGCAAATCTGGTATTCAGAGGTAATAACAAGTGAGTAACAACCAATTCGGCTGAATAAAAACAAAACAAGGAGAATAAAGAAAGCACAGTGCCACTAATTTCATTCCAGCGCTCTGGTATCCAGCTGTAGCAGAGGGATGACATCAAAACCAGCAGGTTTACCTTCAGTCATAAACACAGTACCAAACAAACACAAGAAGAATGGTGATGTTTAGGATAAATAAGAGAAAATGCTTGTTAACAAACTAGTAAAATACAGAAGAAAGTCTATAAAAATCAACAGTGAATGATTTACAAATATCCAAAGTGCAACTTCAGACTTGAAGTTCTTTAGAAAAACTCAGACAACATCGAATTGTTTGCTTTTAAATTGACTTAACCTTAGAAATCAATTTAACTAACTTTAAAAAAGTCACACAGACAAGCTACAGTCAAACATATTTCAATCCGCCAAACAATGTGACGAAAACACAAGCATGCAGCAAAACTAACAATGAGAGTAATGTAGCAATAAAGTGTACTGTACAGCAAGAAACCTGCTGGTCAATGCAAAAGTCAAGTCTTTGCGTACCCGCGAGCTGCTCTTTGGTCCCCTGTCGCTGGGTAGCTGGTTTGTCAGTGGTTCCAGCAAAAGGCTTATCAGCTGGGATAAAACACAATAATCTTACAACTGGAGTTCTAGCGTAACTTTAACACAAGAGCCAGAATTAGAAAGGCACAGACACAAACACGAATGTCGCACATTCTTATGTGATCCGAAGTTCTCAGAGAGTACAAACCTCCACCAAGGCAGCACACTCTCTAGTCTCTATTTTAAGGGAATATTATTGTATTTTGTGTAATTTCATGTTGTTTTCTTTGTTCTTTTTAAAGCTACTTTAATAATCAGTGCAGTATAAATCAGATAAGGACAGCAGGACAGATGTTTACTCTGATTACACAAACACGTAGGGGTAGGTAGTGGAAATAAAGGAAGAGTAAATAACTGGACATTAATAATTTGACCTTATTTTATAATATCATCCTATTAGATAGTTATTATATTTCCAACTATCAAGGCAGCTCATTATCGTCCTCTTGACAGTATTGTCTTGAAAAATATAACACATCTTGGGGTCAACTTGAAATAAAGGTAAATGTGACACATAAAAGTGAGGTCAGAGGTCAAATGTGACACGACATTTGAATGCAAACTATAATGTGATTTACAATCCCCATATACGGGTATCATTTCCTAAATGTATACGATCCAAACAAAGTCATTAGAATTTTAAGCATAATTTTTAAAGATTTTTTGGTTATTTTCATAAAATGTATCCACATGTATTTCAGTTATTTTATTGTTATTTAGCCTTAAAAAGAGATCAGATGTAACACGATATTTAGGATCTCCATATATCATTCCCTATATGTTGTCAATAAAAACAATGACAGTAAGACGTTTAAACAGCTTTAAATAGCACTATATAGCATTATTATCACTTTGACATTCAGATCAATCGATTAATCTTGAAGTAGATTAATAGGAGTATGATACTTTAAATTCTTATTCTGTAAATTGACAATACACACCACACACACGGAGCCATAGTTTCTAAGATATGTTTTTTTGTCGATTACTGACCGATAAATGATTAAGCTCACATTAAAGGGTGCATGTAAGAGATTTTCAAAGGACTGATAACATGCCCCCACTCTACACCCCTACAAAGTTTTATCAGAATGCATTCCAAACTTTTCGAGCTATTGCGTTTACTAACGAATGACACACACACACACACAGAAGCACGCAAACCACTGCTACCAAAAACAAAACCTTCTTGGTGGAGGTAAAAATAATTCGGGGCGGTTGTGGGGGGTTAATATCTGTGATGACATGAAGCACTGAAATATTTCAAAATGAAAAAACCTACAAGCAACAACAAAAAACAAAAACACCTCAGACCATTATCTCAGTGATCCGACACAAAATGCGTCACAAACACAACAAAATGTTTCCTGTTTAACACACAACACAATGCAGCTGGCACAATAAAAACATACAACGAAAGCCAACTTCATTCTGTATTTTTGCCATTCACCTCACAGTACATATAGATGAGCACACACTGAAGCAAAGACTGACAGGACTGCGCACAACATTTTAAAAGACTGCAACTGAATTTTCTCACTGCTCTTGCAGTGTCCAGAAAAATCCATGCAAACACGCACTGCATTACCTTCACTTCCCACTTTAAGCTCTCTTGAATGTCCCTGAAAATCCTGTTTAGGAGTTTGTTCAGTTGTTGTCAATGTCCCCGCTAAAACGATTGAACACAACATTGGTCCCATCATTTGAATTTGTCACAGTAAAGCAGCAGAAACATGTAATTCAAGTCTCATCAAGAGCAGAAACACAAACAGCTAATGGAATCAAAGACAGCTTCATATCTTCATACTACGTCAGCCTCCATGCAACAAAATAATCTAGTGACCACACAAATCCACAGATGTGGAGACTGAAAATATTGCTGTTTTTTTTCTGCAAAAATAGCGCAAACCACAAAAACATGACAAAGACCAAAACATCAGTAAGTGCAAATCAACAGCAGTTTTCCAGCAGCAAATCAACAGCAGTCCCACAAAAAACAAAGCAAACTAAATAGAAATTACGCCAGAAAGCAACAAGACAATTTAAGCTAAGTCATGACCCAACAACTTTCTCTCTTTGGCAAAGGTCAGCAGCCAAACACAGAGGTACAAAGTCCCTAATGGCTTCATTTACTTAATTTGTGACTCCTTTCAACAAAGAGCTGCTGTGCATACACTGATTCACTGCAAAGGCACAATGGAAACAGGATAAACTAGCAAACAAGTCGAGACTATTGAAAATTACCTTCTACCATCTCATTTACAGTGGGGCAAAAAAGTATTTAGTCAGCCACCGATTGTGCAAGTTCCCCCACCTAAAATGATGACAGAGGTCAGTAATTTGCACCAGAGGTACACTTCAACTGTGAGAGACAGAATGTGAAAAAAAAATCCATGAATCCACATGGTAGGATTTGTAAAGAATTTATTCGTAAATCAGGGTGGAAAATAAGTATTTGGTCAATAACAAAAATACAACTCAATACTTTGTAACATAACCTTTGTTGGCAATAACAGAGGTCAAACGTTTACTATAGGTCTTTACCAGGTTTGCACACACAGTAGCTGGTATTTTGGCCCATTCCTCCATGCAGATCTTCTCGAGAGCAGTGATGTTTTGGGGCTGTCGCCGAGCAACACGGACTTTCAACTCCCGCCACAGATTTTCTATGGGGTTGAGGTCTGGAGACTGGCTAGGCCACTCCAGGACTTTCAAATCCTTCTTACGGAGTCACTCCTTTGTTGCCCGGGCGGTGTGTTTTGGATCATTGTCATGTTGGAAGACCCAGCCTCGTTTCATCTTCAAAGTTCTCACTGATGGAAGGAGGTTTTGGCTCAAAATCTCACGATACATGGCCCCATTCATTCTGTCCTTAACACGGATCACTCGTCCTGTCCCCTTGGCAGAAAAACAGCCCCATAGCATGATGTTTCCACCCCCATGCTTCACAGTAGGTATGGTGTTCTTGGGATGCAACTCAGTATTCTTCTTCCTCCAAACACGACGAGTTGAGTTTATACCAAAAAGTTCTACTTTGGTTTCATCTGACCACATGACATTCTCCCAATCCTCTGCTGTATCATCCATGTGCTCTCTGGCAAACTTCAGACGGGCCTGGACATGCACTGGCTTCAGCAGCGGAACACGTCTGGCACTGTGGGATTTGATTCCCTGCCGTTGTAGTGTGTTACTGATGGTGACCTTTGTTACTTTGGTCCCAGCTCTCTGCAGGTCATTCACCAGGTCCCCCCGTGTGGTTCTGGGATCTTTGCTCACCGTTCTCATGATCATTTTGACCCCACGGGATGAGATCTTGCGTGGAGCCCCAGATCGAGGGAGATTATCAGTGGTCTTGTATGTCTTCCATTTTCTGATGATTGCTCCCACAGTTGATTTTTTCACACCAAGCTGCTTGCCTATTGTAGATTCACTCTTCCCAGTCTGGTGCAGGTCTACAATACTTTTCCTGGTGTCCTTCGAAAGCTCTTTGGTCTTGGCCATGGCGGAGTTTGGAGTCTGACTGTTTGAGGCTGTGGACAGGTGTCTTTTATACAGATGATGAGTTCAAACAGGTGCCATTCATACAGGTAACGAGTGGGGGACAGAAAAGCTTCTTACAGAAGACGTTACAGGTCTGTGAGAGCCAGAGATTTTCCTTGTTTGAGGTGACCAAATACTTATTTTCCACCCTAATTTACGAATAAATTCTTTACAAATCCTACCATGTGGATTCATGGATTTTTTTTTCACATTCTGTCTCTCACAGTTGAAGTGTACCTCTGGTGCAAATTACTGACCTCTGTCATCATTTTAGGTGGGGGAACTTGCACAATCGGTGGCTGACTAAATACTTTTTTGTCCCACTGTATCTCTTGCCTTTTGTGCTTGTCTTTAGCAACTACAGACAGAGATTCTGAAATACAAATATGATATAGATATTACGCATTGTAGCCTTAAGGGAAAGAGACCTAAATACTCTATTGTAAGACAGAAGGAATATTCGATACAGCCAAAATCTAGGAAACAGCATACTGACAAATATATCTATCATGCATTTTACAGGCCACAGCATACAGGTACAATTTAAAGGAGGATTGCAGATGGCAGCGCAGAGGCCATTATCAAGCTGGACAGGGCAACATAACACTGACAGTTATGTTATTACATCACCATCATCCTTTCATACCTTTTTCTTTGGTTTCCTGCCTCTTAGATTCTGTAGCAGCTGAAGGAGGAGCTGCCAGCTTCACAGCTGAGAGGAAATAATTTTGTTTCAGATCGCTGTACTTCACCAATATATCAATTGAAAACTATCATCTGACAAAAGGGAGTTTCAGGAATGATTAGACCCCATAAAACAGAGCCAATAACTGCAATATAACACGACAGAACAGATCAGATGAAATGTAGACAAGAGAGGTTTATAGACCAACATAAATATAAGATCCAGTGCCAAGACTACCACCGATGAAAACAACCAAAACTCACAAAAATGCAGCAACAAGTAAGGCTGCCTGAAATAGGTGAAGTGAAAAAGAAGAAGCAGTGAAATCTTCAAGGAAAAGTCAGACTGTCAAAACGCAGGTACACTGCAGAAAAGCAATTCAGACGAAGACTGGTTTCAACCTGATGATGCACTAAAATGTGACAGATAGAGTAACACCCACATGAATGACATTTCATTATCCATCAGAAACAGAACAACTAAATAAACAGACAGTCGGAGAAATTTCAAAGCAGAAGCAAGTGCCACAGTACAAGCGCTTCAGTTGAGATAAAATCAGTCAAATATAAGACAATCATCCACGCGGTTTAATCCAGGTATTATCATTGCATTTAAATGTAAACAACAGGTGTAGTGACAAAAAAGTCAGAGTCTGAAAAAACAAAAGGTGAGAACTGTTACTGTATTACAAAGAAAATTTGATATACTTTAAATACAGATTTAAATCACAAATCCTACCCTTGATATTGAGACTTGCTGTGGTCTTCTGGTCTCCACACACACAGCTGTAGTCTCCACTGTCTTCAGGCACCACTTTTTCTATCACAAGTTCATTCATTGAGGCCTTCTGCTTCATCTTGTACCTCTCCCCAGACTTCAGGACCTGTGTTCCTTTCTTCCACTCTACTGGGACTCCAACCTTAGAGAGCTCACAGCGCAAAGTAACACTGCCTCCCTCCTCGGCCTCCAGGCTCTCCAGCTTCTGTCTGAAGGTGACTGGTTGGGCTGAACATTTATTAGTTTATTAATAGTAAGTTATATCCCACAACATGACATATATTTTGGGGGGGACAAAAGTGGTTTAAAACATAGAACACAAAAGGCAAACAGTGACAGCTTGAAATAAAAAAATAATAATACAAAAACAAAAATAAATAAATAAATACATCTTCTCTTACCCTTTATGCTCAGGCTAGCTGTGGTCTTCTGGTCTCCACACACACAGCTGTAGTCTCCACTGTCTTCAGGCACCACTTTTTCTATCACAAGTTCATTCACAGAGGCCTTCTGCTTCATCTGGTACCTCTCCCCAGACTTCAGGACCTGTGTTCCTTTCTTCCACTCTACTGGGACTCCAGCTTTAGAGAGCTCACAGCGCAGACTAATGTCAGCTCCCTCCTCAGCCTGCTGACTCTCCAGCTTCTGTTTGAAGGTGACTGGTTGGGCTGAGCATTTATTAGTGGGTTAGTAATCAGTGGCAGGGCATTACAGAAAACATAAATATCACATAACAAAAATACAAAATAACAAAGTGAGAAACAAGGATCCACAAGAACATGCAAATTTGAATCCACTGCACCAACTAACTGTGAAATTCCTTTTCCTACCCTTTATGCTCAGGCTAGCTTTGGTCTTCTGGTCTCCACACACACAGCTGTAGTCTCCACTGTCTTCAGGTACCACTTTGTTAATCACGAGTTCATTCACAGAGGACTTCTGCTTCATCTGGAACTTTTCTCCAGACTTCAGGATCTGCGTTCCTTTCTTCCACTCTACTGGGACTCCAGCTTTAGAGAGCTCACAGTGCAGAATAATGTCAGCTCCCTCCTCGGCCTGCTGGCTCTCCAGCTTCTGTTTGAAGGTCACTGGTTGGGCTGAGCATTTATTGGTTCATTTCCAGTCAGTGATATGTCATGACATAAAATACAAATATACACATAAAATAAATACAACTATTAAATAACAAATACTGAGAAACCAGTGGCATGCTGACATAAACTATATGGAATAACTCTGTGAAAATCCTCTTCCTACCCTTGATATTGAGACTTGCTGTGGTCTTCTGGTCTCCACACACACAGCTGTAGTCTCCACTGTCTTCAGGCACCACTTTTTCTATCACAAGTTCATTCATTGAGGCCTTCTGCTTCATCTTGTACCTCTCCCCAGACTTCAGGACCTGTGTTCCTTTCTTCCACTCTACTGGGACTCCAACCTTAGAGAGCTCACAGCGCAAAGTAACACTGCCTCCCTCCTCGGCCTCCAGGCTCTCCAGCTTCTGTCTGAAGGTGACTAGTTGGGCTGAACATTTATTAGTTTATTAATAGTAAGTTATATCCCACAACATGACATATATTTTGGGGGGGACAAAAGTGGTTTAAAACATAGAACACAAAAGGCAAACAGTGACAGCTTGAAATAAAAAAATAATAATACAAAAACAAAAATAAATAAATAAATACATCTTCTCTTACCCTTTATGCTCAGGCTAGCTGTGGTCTTCTGGTCTCCACACACACAGCTGTAGTCTCCACTGTCTTCAGGCACCACTTTTTCTATCACAAGTTCATTCATTGAGGCCTTCTGCTTCATCTTGTACCTCTCCCCAGACTTCAGGACCTGCGTGCCCTTCTTCCACTCTACTGGGACTCCAACCTTAGAGAGCTCACAGCGCAAAGTAACACTGCCTCCCTCCTCAGCCTCCAGGCTCTCCAGCTTCTGTTTGAAGGTGACTGGTTTGGCTGAACATTTATTAGCATATTAGAAAACAGTGCCAGTGTTTTACATAGAACATAAAAATACACACGAAAGATTCTGAGAAACACTGATTTGCAGTAACATGCAAACATAAAAACACTTTGCTGACTAACTGTGAAAATCCCCTTCCTACCCTTTATGCTAAGGCTGGCTGTGGTCTTCTGGTCTCCACACACACAGCTGTAGTCTCCACTGTCTTCAGGCACCACCTTCTTGATTACGAGTTCATTCACAGAGGCCTTCTGCTTCATCTGGTACTTTTCTCCAGACTTCAGGATCTGCGTTCCTTTCTTCCACTCTACTGGGACTCCAGCTTTAGAGAGCTCACAGTGCAGAATAATGTCAGCTCCCTCCTCGGCCTGCTGGCTCTCCAGCTTCTGCGTGAAGTTTGGTGGCAATGCTGCACAAGCATGTTTTCATTACTCATCACAATTAGGTCATACAAACAGTTTTAACAAGGCCACAGAATTGTCTCTTTGAAAATTCGCACACAAATGTTTCCAAAACTATGCTGGAAAAAACATCATGAATCCATACCAGTGACTTTCAAGGCTGCAAACGTCTTCTCGTCCCCGCATATGCATGTATACGCTCCACTATCTTCTATCTTCAAATTCAGAATCTGAAGTATACAAGAGCCCTCTGCCTGCTTCATGTCATACTTCTCTCCTGGTTTGAGAATTTCAGAGTCTTTTTTCCACTGAACGACAGCTGCAGGTTTTGATAGCTCACAGCGAAGTGTCACACTCTCCCCTTCTTTTTTCTCCTGGTTTTTGAGCTTCTCAATAAAAGTAGCAGGCAGGGCTAAAACAAAATGGAAAATTACTTTGAGTTTTGTTGGGTTGTAAAGAAGAATGAATAATGGGAAGCTAGGACGGCGGATGGAGTTGAGGTGCTCCAGTTGTCCAACATTAGTCTTTGGAACAGTGCAGCTGATTCTGAACAGTGGATTAAAATCTAGGAGCAAAACCCAAACTTTACTGCACTAAAAAAATTTAAATTCTTAAATGAAAGGAGAATAATCCAATGAATTTGGGCAATGGTCACTCAGAAACGCCAATGCATGCTCATGAATGTCATTCACAGTTTGTGGATGTACAGACAATACCTCAAACACACATATACCAGACAAAGATATGAACGCCACTTAACACAAAAGCAAAGAATTCCTTGCAGTAACCTAAATGCTGCAAATGACTGTAGAAAAACACAGTAGAACTGTATAAATACATAAAGATAAAAATCCACAAGCTTGTAAACTCCTTGGATGGTATCAGCTGGTTTGGTACCAGTTGTTTGCATATGCGCTCTGATCTCCTGTGACTCCTCTTGAGTGACAGAGTGGACTTCCAAGGGTACAACACAATGTAACCACTGTCCGTGTGTTTTGAGAACAAAATGTAAAATTGTGATTTTTGGATTCAATTTATTAAAAAAATAAAATAAAATCTCAAAATTAAAAGAAAACTTAGCTCAAACCTTTCTGCAGTGTAGTAATGTAAGTAAGAACAAAACGTTGTCTCACCTTCATTCATGCTAAAGTTCTCACCTTTAACGGTCACCTTGGCCATGCTCTTGGCAGTGCCTACATCACAAGTGTAGATATCAGTATCGTTCTCCTCCAGTTGTTTGATCATGAGAGTTAAGACGCCATCTTTCTGAGACATCTCATATCGCCCTCCAGCCTTGAGCTCTGTGTGACCTTTAAGCCATACAACCGTGGATGGGATTTGTTCCGTCGTGCATTGCAGAGTCACGGAGCCCTTCTCGTCTGCTTCACTGTCCTTTAGCGTTTTAGTGAATTTATGGATTGGCTCTGCAAAAAGGAAACTTCGCTGTGACAATGTTTGCCACAGAATGAAACTACGGCACTAATCTATAGTTAATTTTTTTTTAAAAAAGACTCCAGAACATATTCTATGTCTAGCAAATGTTTCAACTTGGAATATCATTACTAATTCCTGCACCTATACACACCTGAGCTGGCATACTGGAGAAAATGTAGAATGATTTTCTGCGTTAAACAGATTAAGTTTTCATGTAATGAAATGTGCTATATAAATACAATTGTCATTTTATCTTTACATACCTTTACCAGGGATATTTTCCAGATGAATTAAATCATCATCACAAATACTTTTTAAAGGTCCTCTTGCCAGCTAGTATAAAAACCACCACTAGGTGCTGCCTCCAGAAGGACTGACCCACAAGCACCTTTGTGTTACTTTACGTATGTGTGTGGTGTTTATTTGCTTGTGTGTGGAAAATCGAAACACAACGTAGAATAATCGTATCCCATCAAAGCTGAACTGTGAAATTAGACCAAGGCAATTTTTGAGTTTTCTTAGAGTCTTACCCTTGATTTCTAGCTTAGCTCTGGTGGTTGCACCTCCAATAACTTCACAGCTGTACTCTCCAGAGTCTTGAGCAGACACATTATGGATGGTCAGTTTCATGACTCTATCTTGCTGGCTGAGCTCATATTTCTGGCTCTTTTTGATGGCTTTACCATCCTTGGCCCACTTTACAGCAAAACTAGCCTGTGTCACCTCACAAGTAAAAACAGCATCTTCCCCTTGAATGACACAAATATTCTGCAGTCCTTTTGATACAGATGAAGCTTTACCTGCAACATAAGAGGACAAATGTTTATTTTATGATTTGAATCATTGCCAAAGCCTCTTAAAGACTGATATCAAGCTTACCTTCAACTGTCAATGTTGCTTTGGAGCTCAAGTCTTTGATACTGAACACTACCTCACCAGCATCAGCAGGGGAGACATCTTTAATAGTGAGCATGTATTTGCGTCCTTTGGTGGAGATGCTAAAGCGGCCTCTGTTTGTAACAGCTTGGCCATTGACAGTCCAGGAGCACTCATCTGTGCTCTCACGAGACAGGATGCACTCAAAGCTGCATGTATCTCCCTCATTCACTTCAACTGATTTCAGCCATTTAGTTATTCCAATACCAATTTCTATGACAGAAACCAAATTGTGTATAAGTTAACTGTATATACGAAAAACAGTGTGTACAAATAAATATACAAAATGATAGAAAAACACACCTCTGACCGTAACCTTTGCCTTGGATACCTCAGTGCCAAGGTCACAGCTGTACTCCCCAGCATCATCTTTGGTGGCATCCTTGATGATCAGGCCCAAAGACTTGCCTGTGTGAAGGAGCTCATATTTTGGCCCAGCTTTTAAGACTTTACCCTCTTTTCTCCATGTGGGGGAAACTCTTGGCTTGGATGCCTCACATGCCAGAGTGATCATGCCTTTCTCTTCTCCAATAACATCGTCTAGTGACTTGAGGAACACAGCGCGCTTCTCTGCAGAAAGTAAAACAGTGATTGAGGGATAAATAAAAGCCTCATTTGTGAAATATCAAATAACTCTGGAACTGTATTTAATGCTCTCACCTTTAACCTTGAGTGTGACAGACTCTTTGACCTTGCGGACTTGAAAGGTGATTGTTCCTCCATCTTGAGGTGCCAGGTTCTTCAGTGTCAGCTTGTGAACCTTCCCCTCATGAGCGATGGTGTTAACTTCATTTGTGAAGAGCACCTTGTCATTCAGAAGCCACTGAGCTTCTTCATCAGCGTAGTTAATCTCACAGGTGAATACCGCATTGCTGTCTTCATCGACTTCTGTATTGGCCAAGTGCTTGGTGATTTTGATTTCACGCACTAGGCAGATGAATCGGGACAGCAGTTTCAGTTTGAAGAGCAATCACAAAATATTTCAAATCAGTTGTTTATGCTAGGGGAACTCTGTGATATTCAAACAGACTGTATAAAAGATGGATGTAGCTTCTCGATCTGAAATAAAAAGCAAACGTGGAAGTGCTGCATTTATTTTATTGGTTGCAAAGAGACTTCTGCTTGGATAAAAGTCTTTTGAGAATGATATTAGAATGACACTAATATCAATATTAACTATTATTGAAAATCTTTAGCCAAAGAGCGTGCAATGTCCTCGGTTTCTCAGTCAGATTCTCACATCTGGTTTCAAGGAACCAAAATGGATGGTGATAGTGAAAACACTGAGCTCGAGGCTTCACAATGGGGAACTAATAGGTGGCTTCATCCATATTTTAAACACAGTCTTTTGACAATTTAAAGTTGGAAAACGTACCTTCAACAGTAAGTGTGCCTTTGGTCTCAGCAGGTCCAGACTGACAGCGGTACTCTCCACTGTCCTCCTCAGTCAGCCTGTGAATGGTAATTTGGGCACGTGTACCATCTTGCTTGATGTTGTACTTGTCTGAAGCTGCCAGAGGTACTCGACCTTTGAACCAGTTAACCTCTTTGGGTGGAGCAGAGAACTTGCAGCTGAGTATGGCTGAACTTTTCTCCTTCGCCTTAACATCTTTAATAACTTCTGCAATCTCAAGAGGGCGCTCTGAATGTGAGCAACAATGACTGATTAGACTCAGCTCAAATCTAATGGAAGTTTTCTGTGTATACATACAGAATTTTTGGGGGGAACACAACACTGAAAACATTTACCTTTAACTGTGAGCTGGGCTAAAGATTTGCTCTTCCCAGCTGTAAACTGTACAGCTCCCGTCATTGATGCTTTAGTCTTTTTGAAAGTGAGACGGTGCATCGTGCCTTCTTTCTCCATTTCGACATCAGGCCCCTCCTGCAGAGCAACTCCATTCAAAGTCCATACAGGAGGTTTCACCAGTTCCATACTGATTTCCACTTCAAAAACAGCTGCAAAGGGTTCTGTGACTTCTACTGGACTAAGTTCCCGCACTATGCTGATGGACTGCTCTGGAGGGATCATAAAAAGAGAATGGATCAGTGAAAAGAATTCATCAACTGCAAATACTTCACATTCTTTCCCAGGGATTAAGAAATGACATCCATTTTTTGCATGAAAGTCATTTTACAAGAACTAAAGCGGGGGTGTCAAACATAAAGTCCAGGGGCCAGAATCAGCACGGCGAAGACTCCAATCCAGCCCGTTGTTTAACATTGGAAAATGTAAAGAAGGATTGTATGTATGTTTTACAGTGTTTCCAGTTGACAAAGACCTCCCTGATGGCAACAAAGTAATTAAACAATAGAAATTATGTAATGTTACACATTTACTTACAATTTTAAGCCCAAAGAGTCGTGCTGACAGATTTATTTCATTTACTACAACAGCATGTCTATATCATGTAGAAAAACTGAGACATACTGTTGAAATTGTGCTTCTTTTTTATATTAAGATTATCTCATTGCTTAAATTTGTAGTTAATGTTCAATGAACTAAAAATTGAGGCCAACCCTGAGGCCACACTTAACAAGTGTAGCTTTAGATTGATGGAATTTAAGGTTGATAAGGATATCTGAGAGTTCAAAGGTCAAAACAAAATATAAGCAAACAATCTTGATAGGGATCCCTCAGATTTGTACTGTTTTAATGCTTGTTTATTTTTTAAACTTCACATTGAGAGATATGTTTGATGTGCAAATATATAACTTCATCAATATTCTCCCCAGACACGATTTGTTTATAGTATGTTCTCGTGATGCTTTCTGATGTATTCACCGTTAGGATTTATTGGTCTAGCCCTACACATTGTTTACTTGACTTGCTAAAATATGCACAACCGTCTGGATGATCTATTAGCATGTGTAAACATTCATCAATGATATTCAAATATGATATGACAGTTTAATGACCTTACACATATGACTGCTTATATGCTTGCCCATATTTAATGAAGTTGATATGTGAATTTTTAATGGTATAGCTCATATAAGGGATTTATTTTTTTTAAGGCTGTATGCAACTATTATCGCTACCAACTATTAGCAATGGGTTCGGAATTATAAATCTTACTTTATAGGATGGAAACACCACACATCATATGCAAAATAACTGTATTTAAGTATAAGACTTTCATTTATCCAGAGCAACGCATCTTCATACAGTGTATGAAGTCGTCCTGTGACTTCATACACTGTACCCCACACGGTGGTACATGCACAAAGGCCTTTTTTCTGTAATAACAGAAAATTCCCAACATAAAACTTCAACACATCAGCAAAACTAAAAACAGGTTGCACTAAAATTTAGTTACTCATTTAGATTAAGAAAAATCTTAAAATTTCAACCTCAATGTTAATTAATTTAGTAGGTTAGGCTTGTTATAGAACAACTGAGAGATAACATATTAACAACCTATTATACACATATTTCCCATTAGTACACTATTTCAGATTGGCATACACCTCATTGAATTGGACACTGATGGCTTGTTTTCTGAGGATATAATGAGAAAGTATTTACATTTACAGTGGCAGTAAGTTTAAAATGAACTATTGTCACAATCCACTGTTTTACCTTCCACAAGCAGTTTACAGGATGTCTTGTCATCAGTGGCATCACAGGTATACGTGTCTTCATCCCCAGAGTCCACATCAATAACGGTGAGCTTTCGGTACAGGTCTTCGCTTTTGATCTCGTACTTCTTGCTGGGTTTGATCTCCGTCTTGTTCTTGTACCACTTCACCTTTGCGCTGGCACGTGACACTTGGCATTCAAGATGACCACGATGCTTATACATCGCTATCTTATCCCTGAGTCGCTTCACAAACTTCACAGGCAGCTCTACAGTAACAATAACACTTAATCAATGAAAACTATTATGTGTGCTGCAAAGGGTTTGCCGGTGTCTATGCATAAGTTAAAGTAATTTCAGATGGTATATGAATTGTATTGCATATTAATGCTTTTGATGATATATTAATGCTTTCATTGAAATATAACATGTTTTGCAAAAGCTAAAGAAAAAAGAAAGAGTATATAATGGCACTAACATAAAATTAGCCCATATATGCAAGTTACAGCAACTGATACAAAACTAGACAGCTATTCTCTTTCAGGATCAAATGATCTTTTCATACTAATAGAAATCAGATGCACTAAATATCTTATCTTTATGGTGGCCGTGAGACACCAAACGGACCGCAACTTAAGAAAACACCAGCAATAACAAAAGCGCTGCAAAAGCACACAAAACACAACGGAAACAGGAAAAACAACAACGGAAATAGGAAAAACAACAACAGAAATAGGAAAAAACAAAACAGAAATAGGAAAAACAACAACGGAAATAGGAAAAACAACAACGGAAATAGGAAAAAACAAAACAGAAATAGGAAAAATGACAATGGAAATAGGAAAAAACACAAGGGAAGTGTTTCTGGGGAGACAATAACCCGACGGACCAGTTGCAGGAACCCAAAACATTGTAGGTGTGCTTTATCATGATTCATATAATATTGATGACAGATTTTTAGGCTAATAGTCATCTTTTGTTTCCTCACAAAACCGATAGATCCTCCACATCTTTTAAGTGTCTCCCAGCGCAATTCTTAGCATATTTTGGTTCCTGCAACTGGTCCGTCGGGTTATTGTCTCCCCAGAAACCCTTTCCTTGTGCTTTTGGAAACCTGTTTTTTCCTATTTCCTTTGTCGTTTTTCCTATTTCCGTGCTTTTGCAGCATTTTTCTTATTGCTGGTGTTTTCTTAAGTTGCAGTCTGTTTGGCCTCTCAGGGCTACCGTACATCTTACTATAACACACAAAATCTGTTTGTTTGCCTACAAAATCCTCCTTCACAATCGATCAAAAAAAAATTGGCACAAATGCATCTTAGGCCCCTGAAGTCTTATCTACACCACATATTGTTGATGTCATAATGTTGCCTAGGCTGGAGCCTATCATAGGTGTCATAGGGCAGGAGGCTATCCTGTAGGTTTGTCCTGGGGCTAACACGGAGAGATGGACAACCATTCACACCTGTGGGCACTTTAGAATCACCAGTTAACCCAATCCCACCAACTGCATGTCTTTGAACTGTGGGAGGAAGCCACACAGAGAGCATGCAAACTCCACACAGAAAGCCCACGGCCAGGTGGTGGATTCAAACCCAGGACCTTCATGCCATGAACTGCTCCACTGTGCTGCCCTAACAATATCTAATTTATAACCACAAAACATATATTATGGTGCCAGCATGTTGCCAAGAAATCACATAGCAATAGACTAAAACACTGGTGAAACAATACTGCATTGTGGGTACAAGTAATCTGTTTCACAATTAAATCACATTCTTGTACTGCTGGAGATTTTGAGATCCAATCTTCATAAGCCATCACACATTAAAAACGAAAAGAATGCTTTTCCTCTGGAATAAAATTATAAAACTGTAAAGCTGTGCTGTTGTTGAGTGCTCATTTTGCCATCAAGCTTCAATGAGGAGTGACAATGTGAATGTGAAGTTGCAAATGGATTTTATATCTTACCAATAGAAAGAATAAATATATGCAGAATGGCACAATGTGGTGACTCTCTTAGAATGATACTTCCTCAAGTTTTATTGTTTGTATCAGTAAATGATGTGGACGCATTCTGGGAGAATAACCGACTAACAGAAGTCAAGCTGTTCATCAAATTTAAACGTGTGTTTTATTGTTTGCAATTTTCTAAGAGCTCTTAACACAGTGAGAAGAAATAATCCATTTGCAGCCACACTGAACATCGCGGTGTGTAACAGCATTGGACTGATAAGCTATTACCATGCAACCATGCATTCAGTGTTATGCGATTTTAGTGCACAGAACACATATTCGTTTACCTTTCACTTTAAGTTTAGCAGTTGAAGATGCTTTCTCAGCTGTAAACTTAATTTCACCCATATCTTCTGGGGTAGCAGACTTGAAAAGCAGCACATAAGTTCTGCCTGGAATTAGAAACAGACATCATCGTGAAAACATCCTTATTATTCCCAATCTTTATTAAGGCAAATCCTGTAGCACTACATGCTTAGCTTAATTAAAATGGTTTTCCAATTTCTTGAGGCCTTACCCTCTTGCCTCATCTTTATGTTGTCAGTGGCTTTGAGTTTTGTGTTTCCTTTGTACCACTGGCACTCCACTTCATCGTGTGAGATTTCACAGACAAATTTAGCACTCTCCTTCTCCATTACCTCCAGATCTTCCAGCTTCTTGATGATCTTGATATCTCTGGCTGCAGGAAAAAGAGGCCAAGTACAGAAAACTTTACTGAACCTAGATTAATTGTACCTTACTGATTTCCTTACTTTGTTGCATAATTAGTAATTACCATGAACAGTGAGCTTGGCGGAGGTGTTATCATCAGTAGTACGACAGATGTACGTGCCTCCATCTTCAGGGGAGCATTTGTTGATGGCCAAAGTGCGCTTTTGGCCCAATGAATGAATAGCAAAGTTCTTTCCCGGTTTTAGTTCTACCTCATCCTGCAGATTCGGTGTTATTCAAAATGTTACATGTGTACTGCACACATTTAAATCAGCAGACAGTAATAATTTCTCACCTTGAACCATCTAACATCTGCATTCGCTCTGGACACTTCACATTCAAACGTAACCTTCTCCTTCTCAGGAACACTCATATCCATAATAGGTTTGGAGATCATAGCAGGAGCTTCTGTAGAATCAGCACATTAGACTTTTTTTAGACTGGATTTTTTTTAGGAAACCTAGACCTCATCAGGACAAACATGAGCCCACCGTTACCTGTGACGATCAGTTTAGCTGAAGTATGCACTCCCTCTGCCTGGAAGGAAATCATTCCTGCATCCTCCTGCTTGAGACTGGACAACGTCAGGATGTGCTTCTTTCCCAGAGCTGTGATATGGCAGTTTGGCCCTGACTTTAATTTGACCCTGTCTCTGTTCCAGGAGCCTTCAACATTGACCTGACTGAGTTCTACCTCAAGTGTTACTGTCTCTGTTTCACGTGCCTTGGTTTCTGTTAGACCCTTTATTACCTGGATCTTCTTCACTGAAGGGAAAAGGAAAAGAGTGTTAACACGTAGGACTGATTTTGTGATAACAAGCGCCATGACAATGACATTCTTCTTCTTGTATGCTATGCACATCATATTCTGTATTTAAAACATTAATCTTGATGAGTCTTACTCTCCACGCTGAGCTTGGCCTGGGTCTTATCATCCAGAGTTTCGCAAGAGTAGATGCCACGGTCAGCATAAGTCACACTCTTGAAGACCAGAGCCTGCTTAGCTCCCTCTACCCGAATCTCCATGTTTCCTGCAGGTTGCAGCACTACACTGTTCTTCATCCACCTGACTTCATCCGATGCCTTACTGAGCTCCACTTCCATCCTCACTTCGCTTTGCTCCTCCACTGTCAGGTTTTCTAGCTTTTTCTTGAAAGTCACAGGTTCATCTGGAAGGGACACAAAGAATGTTAGATGGAAGTATGTGTTCATTTATATAAACAGTTAAACAATAATTCCCATTATTATCTTACGTTGCACTTGTAGAGTAGCTTTGCAGCTTTTGCCTTCTGCATCAACACTTATCT
This sequence comes from Astatotilapia calliptera, assembly GCF_964374335.1. Classification (NCBI taxonomy): domain Eukaryota; kingdom Metazoa; phylum Chordata; class Actinopteri; order Cichliformes; family Cichlidae; genus Astatotilapia; species Astatotilapia calliptera. The sequence continues at coordinate 16,618,018 of NC_137439.1, forward strand.
CTCCTGCATCTTTCTGAGTGACTGAGGTGATGGTAAGTGAGTGGCTGCCACCACCTTGCTCAAGCTTATACTTCTGCCCAGAAACGATGAGGATACTGTTGTGGAACCATCTGACGCTGACGTCTGCTGGGCTGACGGCACACTTGAAAACGGCATCTTTTCGCTCCGTTGCAACCACGTTGTTCAGTTTGGTGACCAACCTCACTAATCTTGGTGCTGAAAGGAATAAAGCATAATTATATAAAAGAAAAGGCTTCCATCCTGGAAAGACGTTTTTTTAGTTAAACTAGTTAATTACCTTTAGAAGAGACTTTAGCAGATGTCTTGTCATTTCTACATTCACAGCTGTATTCTCCTTCATCTTCCTTGGTCATGCCAGTCACAGTGAGAATTCGCCTAGCACCATCTGCTCTGACACAGAACCTGCCTCCAGGTTTAATCTCACGGCCATTATGGTGCCATACAGCATCCCCTGAAGCTTGATTTAGTTCGCAAATCAGGCTTAGTGTACCTCCCAGTTCCACTGTGGCAGGTTTCAAAGGGAGAACAAACTTCAAAGCTGAATCTGAGAAGAAAGCATGAGAGGGAAAGGTTCAAAGAAAAATCTTGCATCTGCACATGCATGAGAGTTGTATTTAAGACTTTTCTATGACCTGCCTTTAACTTGAACTTTGAACTCCAGTTTATCATCCGCAGTTTGACAAGAGTACGTTCCACTGTCTTTCATTTCTGCAGATTTCACTATCAGGGTACGAGAAAGGCCCTCTTTTTTCATTTCATACTTGCTGCTCTCCTTGAGCTCCATGCCATCTCTAAACCATCTCACACTACCGCCCTCTGAGGTCAGTTCAGTGGATAAAACAATGCTTTCACTTGTTTGAACCACGCATGTGTCCTTGACAGATTTCTTCTGGAACTTTATGGCTAAATCTAGAAAGAAGAACTTATTTTCAGTACTTTGTACAAATAAGTGGTAATCCATTGGCAACATGTTATATTTAAAATAAATTTACCTGTTAGCTGCAACTTAAATACCAGCTTCTCTGTTCCAGCCTCACACGTATATTCTCCAGCATCCTTTTTCTCCACTTTTTCTATCACCAGCTCACGAGTTTTGCCCTTAGACTCCATGTGGGCTCCTTTGCTGGAAGTCAGCAGCTTGCCATCCTTGTACCACTTTACCTCTGTCTTGGAATCTGAAACCTCACAACTAAGCGTGGCTCTCTGTGAGAGATAAGTTTTCACTTCCTTCTGGACTGACTCCATGTTAGAGAAGCCAGCTGGGGCTTCTGACCAGCAAATGGACAAAAAAAACATCAATCAATGTGAAATGCAAAAAAACTTTAAGCAACTATGACTCAACTTACTGGATACAAACGAGGCAATCTGGCAGAAATACTACACAACAAGACTATTTTAAAGCTCATTGACATACAGTAGGAAAGTACTAGAGACAACTTATTGAGCTTACCTAACACCTGTATCTTAAAGGGCAGCTTCTCAGACCCAGCCTCACAGATGTACTCCCCAGCATCCTTCTTATCCACACTGTTGATCACCAGCTGCCGACTCCTGCCTTTTGACTCTACATGAACTGTCTTGCTGGTGGTCAGAAGCTTGCCATCCTTGTACCATTTTACCTCTGTATTGATATCAGATACCTCACAGGTGAGAGTGGCTTTCTGAGAGAGAGTAGCTTTCACCTCCTTTTGGATAGACTCTTTGCTGGAGAAGGCAGACTTCACTTGGATCTCTGCAGAAATAACAGTGATTAATGTCATGGCAATGTAGCAAGTTTAAGTGTGATGTGAGATAAATATAACCTAGAAAATCAATTTTCATAGCAACAAAGTGGATAAATACATAGCAAAGCCAAAACCAGGGAACAATATTTAACAGCTAAAATCTAACATGACCACAAAATATGCAAATATGTGAAAACATCTGCAATTCCACCAAACCAAAAACAAAAATTTCTAAATCTTTCATTGAGTTTCTGTTACAGTTTTACTCAATTCAGGTGTCAGGAAAATAAACCTAAACAAAGATTTCATAAAGTATTTAAAAAAATCTCTATAAATGTATAAATCTATGTAAATGACGAGTCAGATCAGCTGATTGACTATAATGTCTAAATTACAATTTTCACAACCAAAGAATATTATAAGAGCATGATTATTGTCATGTTTTTGCTTTGTGTTCCAGTACTCTCCTTTTTCTTACAACGTCTTTACAATGCCCCACCTGAAAGCTCCAAACTTAGTGCCCACCACCTTCAGCTCATCTCCACTCAGAGCAACACAAAGAGCCTAGACAATCATCTGTCTTGCAACAGTTTTTTCTATAAATTCAACATTGATGTATGATGCTTGATGATTCAGGAGTCAGTGAGTTACTGTAATATTCACTTTTAATAGTTACTAAAATAACAGCAATGACAATAACTATTACATAGTTTTTGTTATATAATTTGCATGTACTTCTCTTTTAGGTGTTAAAACACTTAACCTGTATGTTACATCCCCAATTTTCACTTGCTTTTAACATATAACCTCCAGCATCTTTCTTCTCTACATTGTCAATCACCATTTAAGTAATCCTGCCCTTTGAATCCATGTGATCTGCTTTGCTGGGATTTGGCAGCTTGTCAACTTTTTACCATTCCGCCTCTGCCTTGTTATCAACTATAATGGAGTAAGGTGACAGTACAATTACCTGTACAAAAACAACAGTTCAACTGAAAGCACACAAAAACGCACAGCAAATGCATGATAACTCAGATAACTAGAACCTGGCAAATAACCAGCTAAAGATACCAGATCTTGTAACCAGAGAGACCAAAACATGGAGCTCAGCAGGTCATTTGAACAACATAACTCAATTTTCTACTCAAAGGCTGCAACAATTTTTTATCAAATTAAACCAAATACTACATCCCACAACTGAAGCAACCAACAATGTATTCAATGCAAACACAAAAACACTTTTTTGTGAAGAAGCCTTTGCATTAAACGATCTAAAATATGTTTTACACGTTACACTATATTATTATAAGTGTGACATCCATAGAGGCATACCTTGCACATGTATCTTAAAGGCCAGCTTTTCAGTCCCAGCCTCACAGATGTACTCTCCAGCATCCTTCTTCTCCACACTGTCAATCACCAGCTGGCGATTCTTGCCCTTTGATTCAGTATGGATTGTCCTGCTGGAACTCAGCAGCTTGCCATCCTTGTACCACTTCACTTCTGTCTTGTTATCAGATACCTCACAGCTTAGAACAGCTTTCTGTGACAGGGTGGCTTTTACCTCCTTTTGGATTGACTCCTTATTAGAGAAAGCTGACTGGACCTGTGTGTCTGAGGAGACCATGAATATGGATGATAAATTTCTCTCTCTCTGCAGCACCTGCAAGCCCCATGAATCAAACCAGTTAGATCATTGCCCCTACCTGCCACCTGTATTTTGAAGGCAAGCTTTTCAGTCCCAGCCTCACAGATGTACTCTCCAGCATCCTTTTTCTCCACACTGTCAATCATCAGCTGGCGATTCTTGCCCTTTGATTCAGTATGGATTGTCTTGCTGGAACTCAGCAGCTTGCCATCCTTGTACCACTTCACTTCTGTCTTGTTATCAGATACCTCACAGCTTAGAACAGCTTTCTGTGACAGGGTGGCTTTTACCTCCTTTTGGATTGACTCCTTATTAGAGAAAGCTGACTGGACCTGTGTGTCTGAGGAGACCATGAATATGGATGATAAATTTCTCTCTCTCTGCAGCACCTGCAAGCCCCATGAATCAAACCAGTTAGATCATTGCCCCTACCTGCCACCTGTAGTTTGAAGGCAAGCTTTTCAGTCCCAGCCTCACAGATGTACTCTCCAGCATCCTTCTTCTCCACATTGTCAATCACCAGCTGGCGATTCTTGGCCTTTGATTCAGTATGGATTGTCTTGGTGGAAGTCAGCAGCTTGCCATCCTTGTACCACTTCACTTCTGTCTTGGCGTCGGCTACTTCACAGCTCAGGACAGCCTTCTGGGAGATGGTGGCTTTCACTTCCTTCTTAACTGAATCCTTGTTAAAGAAGGCTGATTGGACATGTGTGTCTATGGAAACCATGAAAATAAATTCAAATTCTTTGCTGTCCAGAAACAAATAGGTTTAATATCTGTAAGGCGCATAACTCAAGAGGAAAAACTAGAAACCAGTTAGGGCACTGCCCCTACCTGCCACCTGTAGTTTGAAGGCAAGCTTTTCAGTCCCAGCTTCACAGATGTACTCTCCAGCATCCTTCTTCTCCACACTGTCGATCACCAGCTGACGATTCTTGCCCTTAGACTCTGTGTGGATAGTCTTGCTAGAGGACAGGAGCTTTCCATCTTTGTACCACTTCACCTCTGTCTTGGAATCAGAAACCTCACAGCTCAAAGTGGCCTTCTGGGACAAAGTGACTTTCACCTCCTTTTGTATAGAGTCCTTATTATAGAAGACTGATTGGGCCTCTGAACGAGGAGTCATGAAAGGAAAAAACATCAGATGATATTTATTCAAAATATAGAAACTAAGTAATGCTATGATTTCAAAAGAGCTTACCTGCCACCTGCAGTTTGAAGGTGAGCTTTTCAGTCCCAGCCTCACAGATGTACTCTCCAGCATCCTTTTTCTCCACACTGTCAATCATCAGCTGACGATTCTTGCCCTTTGACTCAGTATGGATTGTCCTGCTGGAGCTCAGCAGCTTGGCATCTTTGTACCACTTCACTTCTGTCTTGTTATCAGATACCTCACAGCTTAGAACAGCTTTCTGTGACAGGGTGGCTTTTACCTCCTTTTGGATTGACTCCTTATTAGAGAAAGCTGACTGGACCTGTGTGTCTGAGGAGACCATGAATATGGATGATAAATTTCTCTCTCTCTGCAGCACCTGCAAGCCCCATGAATCAAACCAGTTAGATCATTGCCCCTACCTGCCACCTGTAGTTTGAAGGCAAGCTTTTCAGTCCCAGCCTCACAGATGTACTCTCCAGCATCCTTCTTCTCCACACTGTCGATCACCAGCTGGCGATTCTTGGCCTTTGACTCAGTATGGATTGTCTTGGTGGAAGTCAGCAGCTTGCCATCCTTGTACCACTTCACCTCTGTCTTGGTATCGACCACCTCACAGCTCAACGTGGCTTTCTGGGAAAGCATGGCTTTAACCTCCTTCTGAATAGACTCCTTGTTGATGAAAGCTGACTGGGAATCTGAGGGTAACACAAGTAAGAAGAGCAGTGCTGTCATAAGCTTTAAAATCACAGATGATTGGAATAATTTAGAGGCAAAATATGAAACACACACTTAGCGCTTGATAGGATGATATGATAAATCTAAATATGTATATTTTTGGCACTTCAAGATAGTGGATGGTTTAGATGATTAAATGTACACCATGAGCATTACTATGAATTTTATACATTTATAAAGATTAAAAATCTTTAGATTTAAATGAATCAACCAGGCTGTCCCACCTGTGACAAATATCTTGAAGACTAGCTTGTCCCCTCCAGCTTCACAGGTATACTCTCCAGCATCACTCTTCTCCACCTTTTCAATCACCAGCTGGCGAGTGTTGCCTTTTGCTTCTGAGTATATGGTCCTACTGGATATCAACAGCTTGCCATCTTTGTACCATTTCACCTCTGTCTTGCTATCTGACACATTACAAGTAAGAGTTGCTTTTTGGGAGAGAGTGGCCTTCACTTCCTTTTGGACTGACTCTTTGTTGGAGAAGGCAGCTACAGCTGGAGTTTCTGTGAGGAAAAAAGAAGTTTCTGTGCCATCAAATACTCCCAAATCAACATAAAAAACCCAGCCTTGTGCCATCATGCAGTGTTACCTTTTATCTTAACCTGGAATGTGATTTTGTCAGCTGCTGTCTCACACGAATAATGTCCTTCATCAATCTTCTTGGCACTCTTGATAATGAGTTTCCTTTGAGTCCCTTTGGAGATGATGGTAGTTCTTTGGTCCTCAGTGATTTCCATTTGATCTTTTCTCCACACAACAGCAGCACTGGCAGATGAAACCTCACAGCTCAGCTCAAGATCTCCTTTGAGAGTCGATGACATTCCCATGGTACCTCTGGCTTTGTTTAGAAATTTGGCAGGTTCATCTTAGGGAGGGAAAAGCAATAAAAAGTTACCATGTGACTTATGTGTAATAATAAAATTAAATGTCTTTTTTAAAAGTTTGGTTGGATTGTTAACGCAGGAGCTCATGTTTAGGAAGAGGGTTGGCCACGGCCCAACCACTTCCAACAACAGGGGCAGCCTGAGAAGCAGTTTCTTCTCAGGATTTATTTTCAATTAATTTAAAATAAACATTTAAATAAACAAAAGGACTAAACATGTTTTCCTTTCCTTTCTAATAAAGTAAAAGGAAGCAGTTATTAAATTATCATACATGAATTCCAACCGATAGCAGCCACTTTACAGTGACCCGTTAAATATAAGAAAGCACATCACAGGTCAGAGGGTTGATCAGCAGAGGATGAAGAAACTTTCTTTAACTTTACTTTGAATTGTATAATGCTGTGGGTCCATATCATGTGACATGTGGATGATGTTCTTGTGTTTTTATGAGATATTTACATTAGAAAAAACTCATCTAAAACATGTCACCTGTAATTAATGGATGTTTTTTTCTTGCATTTAAATTTTTTAGGCTTTCACATTTTTATGGGGTTTTTTGTTTTTGTTTTTTTAATGGCAGGAATACTCGGGTAATGGGTTAGAGTGAGGATGAAGTCACTTAATGTGGAAATTCATTTACAGTTAAAAACAGAAAAATAAACAGAGAGCATACTTGAGTTAGAGCGGACCATTTCTGCCTGTTTTATTTTGTCCTTGAAAGCACGGGCAGTTTCTTTTGAGACAAGCTAATGAATCTGTTTGATGCCTCAAAGATAAAACCAATCAGAGCAGCTCACATTCCAGTAAATCATTTGAGGTGTTTTGCACCCTGAACCTAGTTCCTATTACAAAAATCCTCTCTGGAAAATCCTAATTGTGATTTGAAGCAACAAATGATGTAAAGTTAGCTGCAATTTTTACACATACCTTTAAGAGTGAGTTGCATGGACATCTTGTCATCAGGTAACACACAATCATAAATGCCCACATCTTCCTCAGTGACGTTGTGTACCATCAGGATCCTCTTGCGGTCATTAAGCACATATTCATACTTTTTGCCCATTTTTAGCTCCCGTCCGTTCTTCGTCCAAACCACCTGAAGAAAGAAATACAGAAATGCTTTCCAAATTAAACAGGTTAGGATCACACAAACACATACATGTGCTATTAATGTTAACTGGAATTACTCAAACACAAAAGTGTCTCATTTGCAGATTATTCAGAAAAGGGTGCACCAAGGGTGTAGCATTGGAGGACAAAGAACAAGGCGGTCACAGGAAATTTGAGTATTTAATGAAAAGTGAAAAGTTGTGTTACACAAGAGTTAAAACAGAATTTTGTGTTAGGTAAAATGAAAAAAATGTATACAGATGTAAAAGTTATAATCCTATTAAGTAATCTAATAGTGCACAAGTTGTATAGTCAAAATATAATTTGAGGTACCTAAAGTAAGCACATTAATCATGTCGAATTTGAATCAAAATATTGTAGAGTAGAAGCAGGAAGTAACACTACACAGAAGTGCTTAAATTAAAATACAAGTACATTAAACCAGTACTTAAGTAAATTACTCAAGTAAAGCTCTTTGTCTTTGTCAGGTCAATTCAATTTTATTTATACAGCGCCATATCACAACAGCAGCCGCCTCAAAGAGCTTTATATTGTAAGGTAGACCCTACAATAATAATATGTAGACGTAGAATTAGGATAATTAAATATCCTATTGACACATCTACAAAGCTCTTTCAAAAAGACGTTAAACGTTATATTAAAACAGCTGTTTTAATAGAGTCTGTAAAGGCAAAAACTAAAACAAATTATTTACATATTTCTATCACTAACCTGTGTGTCGTAATCTGACACCTCAACAGTCAGCTGAGCAGTGGCTTGGGCACTGCAGGTCACCACCTCTAGATGATCGGATTTGTTGGTGAACCTAACAGAAGGGGCTGAAAACAACATGGCACTGTAAGAGGGTATTACTGATTGGAAGAAAAAAAACAAAAAAAGACACAAATTAATAGGACTGAGGTCATTTCTCTAGTATGTACCTTTCACATTGAGGATGCAACTGCTTTGTGAGCCTCCACCCACAAACTTGACTTCAGTTCCATTCATTTCCATGGTCACAACTCGGATGAGCAATGTGTGTATGTTTTTTGACCTGGTGATGAGGTAGTCGGCTCCGCTGCGCAAAAGGCGTCCGTTTAGGGACCAGAAGCCTGAGCAAACAGCAGACAGCTCGACAGAGATGGAGAATTCCTCACCGGAGACTGCAGTGCTGTTAATCAGACCTTTTCTGATTTCTGCAGTGGGTTCTGAAAAGAGGCCCGCAAACAGGATTTTAAGAAGGAAGAACAAAAACCAAACATAGACATAAATGACAACAATCACAGAGAATTCAGTCTTACCAAGGTAGAAGGTTCCAGGTACCTCCAGGTAGGCACTCTGCCCAAAGTCATTAATGGCAGAGATACGGAACTGGTAGCTAGCTTCTTCAGTGAAGTTGCAGATTGTAAACTCTGTTGTGACAATGGTTTCTTCAGCATTGCACCTCTGCCACATTTGGGTACCAACCTTCCTTCGCTCTACAACGTAGCCTTTGATGGGGACAGGGCGGTCACTGTCAGGAGGAGACCACTGAATGGTGATGGAGGACTCTGTTTTGTTCTGCACCACAGCGTCAACTGGGGGATCGGGAGGATGCTTCCGGGCAGCTAGAGAAAAATATTGTGATGTTATTTAGTTGGAGTACTAGTTTCAGTTCTTCTTTTGTATTTACGTAATATATGCTGATATTTGACCTAACAACAAGAAATATATCGAGATACACTGTTTTGTATAATTCAATAAATGTTTGGTTCATTATTGTACCAAAGGGTCCTGTCACCCTCCCCTCATCCCCAAAAGATTGCAGCAGATGGCTGGAGTTTTTCCTTCCCACTGTTACCAAGTGTTTAGTCATAGGGGGTTGTCTGATTGTTGGGTTTTCTCTCTAATATTGTAGGATCTTTACCTTACAATAAAAATCGCCTTGAGGCAACTGTTGAAATGATTTTGCACTATATAAATAAAATAAATTGAATTTAAATCAATCGCCACAAGATATTTTGTATATATTTACTACAGATATCATTAGAATGTATCAAACAACATTTAACCCACCAGTAACTGAGAATCGGGTGGATGTCTTGCAGTCTCCAGCCACAAACGCCACTTCTCCAGAGTCCTCTGCCTGGCAATCTCTAATTGTGAGTGTGTACTGTCTAAGCACGCAGCCGATTGAAATACGTGAATCCTCTTTTAACTTCTCGCCATTGCGAGTCCAGTAGGCGTCTGGATAGGGATGTTCCAGCTCCACGCAGAAGATGACAGTGTCGCTAACAGGAACTACTGTCCTCCGAGGAAGCTTCTTAGTTATGTTACCTGAGATATAAGAAGAAACTGATTTGAGATGAAGAAAACAGAACTGAAAACTGCATTTTTCAAATAGATATAGCAGTAAATAATGGTCCAATGTAGTAAACATTCACAGACCAGGTCATGTCGCATTAAGTATCCACATGAGATGCATGTAATATTTACATTAAACCCATATAGACAATTGTAATTACACTTGATAAGTGCACAAACACTGAAGAAGAACAGTGGAAAGAAAAAGAGTCTCTACCGTACCCAGGACTGTGAGCTCAGCCACAGTGCGACTGCCCTCTTTCATCTCGCATATATAAACTCCATCGTCGTTGGTGGTAACGTTGTGTATGGTGAGGCGACGGAGGGTGCCGTCCTGCTCCATGCGATATTTAGCATTTTGCTGCAGTCGCGTTTCCTCCATGAACCAGTTGGTATAAGTGGAACTAAGAGGCACCTCACACATGAGTGTGGCTGAGGTTTTTTCCTGCACCTCCACATCCTGCAGCTTTCTCCTGAATGGCACCTTGGGTTCTGGCACAAGGAAATATGACAGAATCTTTAACCAAAGCTGAACTACATCACACTTTCAACTTCTACATGTATTTACCCACATATTCAAATATATGTCAGGCTAATGAAATATCAATAAAGTGAGAGAAACTAGAACATTTAAATTCAGGAATCAAGTGTAGAAAATCTGATTTAAGAAGTGAGATAAGTTCAACCTGAGCACTCAGTATAGCCAAATAAAATATTTAACATTTGCATTCATGTTTTCCAATATGTTTCCTAAACTGTGCTCTCCAAAGACTAAGTGAGTTAATTTCATCTTGCCATGCTGAATATTTTTGCTTCAAGCATGGTTGTAATAACATCCAAACAGGCACTGCAAAGATTCAAATACAGGATGGCTTCCAAAGCAAACATAAGATTACTTTTTATCACCAGAAGTGGCAATAAACTCCAAATCCAAGGGGCAGGTTACACCATGGACAGTCTGTCACATTTATAGAATACATAAGGTGCACTGATAGGAATGGGATCCTTTCTGTCAACATCTCTTATTCATCTCATATTCTTGTTCTTGTTCCAATCCACTGCCTTTATGTGTGAATTTTGCACGTTCTCCCCTTGCCTGTGTGGGTTCTCTCTCGGACACTACGGCTTACTCTCAAAGTTCAGAGTCATTTATTTTAAGTTAACTGGTGATTCTTGGTGTGAATGTAAGTGTGAATAGCTTTCTTTTTCTGTATGTTAGCCCTGTGGTAGACTGGCAACCTGTCTAGGGTGTATCCAGCTTATCCACCCATTGACAGCTGTGGTAGACTCCAGCTTAACTTCAACCCTAAACCCTAAACTGGACAAGTACTAAAGAAAATGGATGAGTATTAGCAAACTACTTCTCCAGTGCATATGTAAAGAATGGTATATAAAGACTATCATGCAGTTCATGTGCTGGATACTGTATTTGCCATTACACTACCATTTATTTTCTAGCCACATATAGTAAAACTTCTTTCCATTTCAAAGCTTTCTGCAAAACTCCAGCAAAGTACCAAATTGCTGGGAAAATATCACACAAAGAACCAATTTTCCTGCACTTTGAATTCAGCTGGTACATCGGCAGCTTGGCACTCGACATCGGACTGACTGGAAATTAATATCTGAAATTAAAATCTGCAACTCTACAGCTTCATATCCTGGACCAACATCTTCCTGAGGGAAGTCACATCAGCAGTGTGCCAAAGTGATCTACTGAGTGAGTGACCATCTTAGCAACTGTGAACTACTCATCGCCAGCAGAAAATAGCTGCAACACAACACCTTACTTCAGGACATGAGCCAGAATTCAGTCTTGTTGTTAAAAGGCAAACAACAACACCCAGAAGATTCAGAAGAGTAATTACAGTTCCCAGTAAGCACTGCTCTCAGTTTGTAACTATTAAAATATACAAATGAGTCACACTGGAGCATGGGGGACACGATATTTAAGTACAACGGATGCTGCAGATTATAGATACACCATGACAGTGTTATAAACAGTGTAATAAATTAATATGCAGCTCAAAATATCCTCATCAAATAAACCATTTACGTCTCCTAGAAAAGGATTCATGACTTCTAAACTATTAAATATGTACATAAGTATGAGCTTTTTATAAACATTTGTATCTTCAGAGGGTTAGGGTCTTTGACCTGAGTACTACAGACAGAAAGTGAGTTGAGATTTGTTAGCATTATCAAAAAATAAGGTAAAGCCAGCCTTAATATTTCCCTGCATACTTATTAGAAGTATGCAAACATATCTTTACTAAAAACTTAATTCAGGAGGATTTTCTTAACTGCGATTGCTCAAAAATGGTAATAGCTTACCTTTGACTGTTACTAACACAGCGCTGTAGGTCTGCCCTGCCATATTGGTTGCATTGCAGGTGTAGAGGCCATTATCAGTCTGCTTGCAGTACAGGATTTTCAGGATGAAGTTCTCAGCTTGGTCCTCATAAATGACATGTCTGCGGCCCTCGCTGATGTTCATTCCATCCTTCCTCCAGATAGTGTGGGGTTTGGGGTGACCGGTCACAAAGCAGCTGAGTTTGGCATGTTTCCCCTCAGTCACGGTGCAGGTACGAGTGAATACACCTTTAGGAAGCTTCGCCAGGGCAGATGCTCGCAGATCGTGTTCCAGGCCCAGAGAACTGAAAGCATCCGTGATTTTGGCCGTGGAGGAGGAAGAAATGGAGGCGCTGCTTTCTTCATTGCGGTAGATGGAGATCTCCTCTTTGCGCTTCTGTAGGTGAGAGAGAAGGGAGCTGCTCTTATCTACAGCTTGGCGGTGGGAATCCTGAGCATCTACAACGAGGGCAGCCGCAGCTTGTGCGCGGCCGACAGTGTTCTGGGCCCTGCAGGTGTAAGTGCCGCTGTCCAGGTTTCGTACGCACTGGATCTTTAAAGTGCTGCCATCGCTCTCAGAAATGATCTTGATGCGACTGGTCTCCCCCAGGTAGCGCCCATCCTTTTCCCATTCAAAGTTGGCCTCAGGGTAAGCTGCAACTTGGCAGTGGAAAACAACATCACCGCCCAAAACAACACGTGCAGAGGCAGGCTTCACCATGAAAACAGGGGCCTTCTGAGACATCTCTGTCGGCAGCGCCACTTTGAGGGTTACAGCGGCGTAAGCTTCACCGACGCTGTTCTTAGCTCTGCACATGTACTGTCCACTGTCCTCCAGAGTTAAGTCATAGATGGTCAGGCGATAAGCGTCTCCATCTTCCACAGTCTTGAAGCGGCCTCCGGACGTCAGCTTCAGCTTGTCTTTTTCCCAGGTTATCAGTGGAGTTGGGCTGCCCACAATTGTGCAGCTGAGTGTGGCATCCTTGCCCACACACACTGAAAATGCCTTTGGGCGAGTGAGAAACCTGGGGGCCCCTCCAAACAAGTTTTGTTCCATCGTTTGTTCCTGTGATCAAACAAAGGGCAAATATTACACATCTTATAAGTCTTATTAATATCTTGGAACAGTTATTGAGTCCAAACTCAACTTTGAAGCAACATGTGTGCAAAAAATCTCCACACTGATAAAACCATTTGTTTCATCCTGCTTTTTTTAGTCTGTTTTATCCTTTTTATTTGGTGTCACGGTGTTGATTTCTGCCTCTCTCTCTTTTGTCCTTTCGCCCTACCCTCAACCTAACCCTGACCCCAATCAGTCATGGCAGATGGCTGCCCCTCCCTGAGCCTGATTCTGCCAGAGGCTTCTTCCTGTTAAGAGGGAGTTTTTCCTTCCCACTGTCACCACATGCTTGCTCATAGGGAGGCATCTGATTGTTGGGGTTTTCTCTCTATTACTGTAGAGTCTTTACAGTATAAAACACTTTGAGGTGACTGTTGCTGTGATTTGGTGCTATGTATATAAAATTGAATTGAACTGATATTTATCTGTGAAGGACAGAAAGGGCAGATTGGTGAGCCACGGCTGAGCTCAGCATCACTGTACACCACAATTATAGTGTCTGCTGGGCATGATTTTACTGGACAATTTGCTCCCTTTGCATAGTGACTTTCAGCTTCTCGTCCCAAAGTGCAAAACAATACGGTTTACAAAACAACTTTGTTCCAGCAGCCATTACTCAGATTAACCGAGCATAGCGTTGCTATCCTACATGATGCCAAGTGAATTCTCTGTAATTATAGTATAATTATTTCTTCAGTATTTTTTATTAAGCTTATATATTTTCTGTGTTTGCACTGACAAACATGGATGGAAGATGGATGACTCTCTACTCCAGACCAAATCTACCCATGGGTACAAATAAAGTAATTGAAACAATAAAAATATTAAATAAATAAATACAAAACTGATTTTATATATGTACAAGTTTAATAACCTTTATTAAAAACACCAATCTTCAACTGCAAGTATAAATAAACCAGGAAGTACAAATGTAAAAATTACAAAACTATATCAAGAAAAAATAAATACATTTACTATTATTTCCTGTAGATCATATTCCTCCACAAACACCTGTCAACTTTACACAAACCCATTGTAAAATCTGGCCTTCTGCTATGTGTTCTCTAAAATATGTTATGCTATGAAAATAGACATAAATCCAGAGTTAGGGTGGCATATTTATAGCTGACAGTTACAGTAGCTATATATCAGTCAACATATCCTTGACCTGCCGCAGCGGACATTCATCAATACAAAGACCTATTCAAAGGGAAAGAAGCTAAATGGCAAACAAATTCCCTCACAACAAGGTCAGAAAGAGCGCTTATGTGTCTTTCAAACAGTGACATTTACCAGCTTTGTCACCTCCGCCGCTTTAACTGCCTGTCCCAAAAATAACCTCAGCTGTCAGACTCCGTCTCTGTCCATTGCCATTTGTAGAAGCGAAAGGGACATCAGCTGTTTGATAAAGCTCCCACTTCACAAACATACTTCATTTCTAGCACTGTCCGTTTTCTACCAGCTGAGGAAAACTCGTAAAAAAAGACACTGGAATTTAATGAACGACTAAAAAAAATCACGGAAAAAATTCGACAAAGGAGCTTGTGTTTACTTAAATATAACAGAAACTTCAGCTGGATGATGCGGTTAGCTAATGAACTCAAATCCGCCCCTGTAATAGTCACAGGTGAAAAATGACAGCTATCTACCTCTTTGAGCTGCACCTAAGCTCAAATTAACCAACAAAAAAAGGAAAAGAAATTCTAACTTCGACCAAGTTCCTATGTAAACTTTACTGTAAGAAAATGAGTTAACTGTTGTGTTACTGCTTCTTCACCTTGAGTCCTTAACCGCTCAGGAAATTCAGGCGCTGAATCATGTGGGCCAAACAATCAATAGCCCGTCAGGATTTCCGGATGATGGCCCTCTCCAACAGCGTTCAGGGGCTCCACATGGGGGGCAAGAAAAAGTCTTCTTTGACCTCAAATATATTTCAAAATGGTTGTAAATCCAAGATAGTGAAACATCCCCCCGTCTCCTGCAGTGGGCGGTTGAGCAGACTTACTTTTTCTTTCTTCTCTGGTGCCTCATGATGCCACATAGCTGACGTGCCTATTTTGGCGCAGCCTCCTTTCCAAAATAGACCTGTCATTTGGAGATAGGAGATAGCCTGATGGTGGCTTCGGGAAGGAGAGCAGGCTGGCCTGGCCTCTGCTGGGTTGCTGCTGCTGCAGGCTGGAGACGGCAATACGGACACAAGTCATAAACAACTCATACTAGGTGTAAATGTGCCGCGTGTGGACGCGTCAAGCAGGAGCAGTTTATTGAGTTTCAGTTCAGTTCAGGTTTAGTTATATATCAGTCGCCTCAAGGCGCTTAATATTATAAGTTAAAGACCCAACAATAATACAGAGAAACACCAACAATCAGACGACCCACCCAATGAGCAAGCACCTTGGCGACAGCGGGAAGGAAAAACTCCCTTTTAACAGTTAGAAACCTCTGGCAGACAGGGGCGCTACCAAGGGAGAGCCGTGCCTCCCCGCCCTCACCCAGGTGTCACTTTATATATCCCTCACATTTCCCATCATCACATGCTGCACTGTTCATGTTTTTTTTTTTTTTGGGTTTGCCACCCCAAGATTTTAGTGCCCCCCCCCCCCACCCCCTATAGTCACGCCTATAAACAAATTCTGGTTCTGCCCCTGCCAGCAGAATCAGGCTCATGTAAATCGGCCCACAAAAAAGTTTTTTTTTTACCACACAGGTTTAAACACCTATTAACTACTTCTGTTTTAATATCATTTTAACTGTATTCAAAACTTGTCAATTATCCCCTCCAATGTAAAGGAGGGCATATATTTTGGACTTACTGTATTTTCGTGGTTTTAGAGATTTTACTACTCCGAAACAAAAAATTCCCCCATGTCTATTCATGTAATGAAGTAACAGATAGAGTTTTATTCTTTTAAGTAATTAAATAACTTTACACATTTTTGTACTTTTAAATCCAAATTCTGCTTCTTTTTTCTCCTATTAAGATATCTCAAGGATTGAATGTTCAGTTAAACTTCTTTATCCTGACAGAAAGATGAGTTTCCTTTAAGATTTTTCACTTAAAAGTACATGTAAAATGAGTTTGATTTAAGTTCTGTACTTGGATAGTCAAGGTAATTGACACAAATTCACAGGCAGGGTATAATTCTGAAAACTATGTCCCGTAGGGGATTATTCATGATTTGAAGACTTAACAGAGCTGCAAACAAAACTGAACCTCCACTTCTTGGCTTGTTGTTGTTCACTTGTTTCAGACTTTCTTAGATGTGCAAATCTGAGATGCTCAAATCAATCTCTTGCCACCTCTGTCTCTACTTAATGAAAGTTTACCTCAGCTTACAACAGCTCAAGATGTGCCAGGTTAAATGTGAAGGTAATTAACACCAAGACATCATTAGATACTGCATCACAAATCCAGTCCCTGTCATCATATTACCAGTAACAGAATCCAGCCTGCACTCTGATATCATTGAACATTTGCAGTGGTGACAAAGGCACAAACAGCTTCCTCATTCTTCTGCTTATTTATAGAATTAAACCCCGCTCTGATCTCTGAACAAAAACATAAATCTATCAGTCTGCCTCTCTTGATAGTTCATTCATTTGCAGTAGTTGTAGTGAATAATAAATCCACTTAATCTGCTTATGATTAGGCTGAGAGGTTGACTGAGCTTGCAGCAGACTGTTTTCCACAACATCCACTGTGACAGCTGCTGTCCCCAGCTCATCAGGGCCAGAATGAAGTTATGACTTCATATTGTCCATATTGTGGAAAGGACTAGAATACAGTAATACTTTAAATGTATCCTTAGTGAAGTATTCACTTTGATTAAATCACTTGATAAAGCATGGCAACAAACCTCAGGTTGCAGTGCACATTTTTAATATAGACTCTCAATTTCCTTTTAGGAAAAAATCATTCTACTTGAAGTGACTAAAGCCAGTGTTAACCCTTTTGTCCCCAAACTTTGGCTTCCATGTTATTTTCTTACTCTTCCAGTGCGGGCTTTCCCCCCAGTGCCAGTGACTGACAGCAGCAGGTAGCCTGGACCCTGATTTAAACTCCCAGAAACTCTAGCAGACGGTAATCCACTGTTGCTGCTTTCCTCTGCTTCATCCTCTCCTGGCCACTGTGTTTAGTTTCCATACTCTAACTAGAGTATGTGTACTGAGGAAGAAAATAGTTTAGATAATGCTATCCTCTGTGTTGGCATGAAATACGTCCAAACCTTCTACTGCGGTACTGTGTCACAAATTAGCACAGGCTAGGTTTCTTGATTTCAAATCACTTAATATACCAAAACAACACCACGACATATTTCTGCAACTTTTTGGTAAATGTTTAAAACTCACTTGCAGACAGTAACCACCCTCTCATGGCACCTGCCAACAGCCTGGCTATAATTTAGCAACCTAAATATTAAACACTAAGTAAAACATGTCTTTGTAATGAGACTTTTCTTTTTTTTTTTTTGCTAAATGGAAGCAATGCATACTCTCCAGTCCAGTCTCCGTGGCCTTCCACTTGACCTCACAGCCATTTCGAGAATAAGGTCATAGCTGTATCATGTTCACAGCTTGAAACACATGGGTGTTACCTTAAGAACAGTTACATGGCAGATGACAATCAAAGGAGCTTGCAAATAAAAGACTTCTTTAAGTTGCTTGAAGACGTTTCACCTCTCATCCGAGAAGCTTCTTCAGAACTGAAGAAGCTTCTCGGATGAGAGGTGAAACGATGGCAGATGACAAGTGAGACAAATTTTAGTTCTACCAAAGATTAAGATTACTAAGACTGAACAGCAGATGGCAGGCATGTCCTCCCCAAAACACTCAAGGGGCTTGGACAACATTAAAAACAAGCAATAAGGTGGGCAGGATCAAGTAGGCGTAAGCTTCATCCTACCCCTTTTGAAGCATGTAAATTGTATGGTAGAGCGATTCCTTTTTTTTGTATCCAATATTTTTTTTTATATTACTTATATGTTTGAAATAAAACAATTAAATAAAAAATGAGACAAACTAGCAAAAAAGAAGCACATCTTTATTTACAGTCTTGATAGTATTTACAGTATTATAGCAAGCACAGGACAATAGTGGGAACACGTGGCAGTGAGGTGCTGTTAAAGAAAACAACTCACCTTAATTATTCCATACGAAAAGTCCTGATTTACAAAAAAAAAGACTTGATCAACAGGTTACCCTAACACTGCCACTGAGCTCTTCTAGAAATGAGGGTCACTGAATGCGATTTATGCAGCTGTTGATGCTGTAAAATGACGTTTAATCAATGGACCATGTATATGTGCTATTCCTTCATAAGTTCCAACAAGACTGTGAGCAGAATCAACTGGTTAGAAAGAGTCATAGAGCAAGTCAAAGGGGAGAAAGAGACAAAGGACAAAAGTACGGAAAACATATATATGACAGTAGTAACAAAATGTGAATAAGTCTGTATAAAACCTTTATATTCATTCAGAAGCTGTTCACTAAATACTTTCTTTTTTATTGTTATATAGATTTAGGTGTTATAGTTCAAACTTCTAGGCATCTATCTATCTATCCATCTATAATGTCTCTTGTCTACAGTTATTATTTAACCAAACAAATGGAAAACACAGTAGACTCCTTTGGTTGGAAAATGTGAGGGTAAAGAATCGAGTTGTTTAAGTATTTAAGTTTTTACAAGTTAAGTTACATGAAAAACTACTTCCAAGCAACAGCAAAAACAAAAACAAAGAAAATTAAACTTTATTCTTTTTTATTTTAAATAAACATTACATAATCAACCACACACAGAACGATTAAATACACTCAAAATTAGATGTATTTGCCTCTCTACTCAGTCTCTGAAAACAACACGTACTGTAAAGCTGTGCTGAAAACAAGTTCTTTTGGCATGTTTCATATTTCAGCTAATGCTGCTCAATTTACAGAACAAAAACATACAGACAAGAAGAAGAAGAAGAAGAAGAAGAAGAAAACAAATTCACCATTTCAGGATGAAAACATAGCACCTTGTTCCAGTCACTGTGATCCTTCGACTGGTCTATATAGTGGATAAGAAACCATAGTATGATCAGAAGGTTTGCCATAATGGCATGCTCCCGTTTCTTCAGGATGTTAAAGACAGCGCAGTCCCATGACAAAAGATACACTGTCAGATACAACAGACTGACCTGTCAGCTAACAAGACACATCCACAGTTTCACTATATGCACTCGATGCTATACACAATGGCATGGAAATCAAAAATACTGTACATCCTATGTGCTGGTAAATATGTGAAAGCAAATCTATTGGTTAACATGAGACGGCTTCTAAAAAGAGCAAATGCTAATCCTTATTACCAAGGCACTGCTTATAATAAAACGACTAACATTAGACACTACCATGGCGTGTAAATGTGGAGACTATCAAAACTCTGTGTTCAAAGCTGAGCTCCAGTGTCTCTACAACACAAACTCATCTCATATGGAAAAAAACACCACAAATGAACTGCGACCACAAGAAATGCGTGTAAGCACATTTAAGGCCGTGTGAGGGAAACAGACATTTACTGACCAGCGGCAGAAGAAAAAACAAAAAACAAACAAAACAAAAAACCCAGCAAAAAAACATTATGTGCTTGGCCACAGTGTTTCCTTATAGTCTGCTGAGGACAAATGACAACACAAGACAGGCTGATGCAATGCTCATCTATAAAGTTAAATCAGGATGCAAGTACACACACACACACACACACACACACACACACACACATTAAAAATGCTTTTCAATCAGTGCAAAAGTGTTAGCATAATTACGCAGATGTTAAAATGCATTCCCTCCACAGACGCATGCACGCTCAACGTGAGAGTGAAACAACTTCTAAACACACGAGAGGGTTAGGACACACTCTGAAGTCTTATAGAGGTGGAGGGCTCAATTTATATTCCTTTGCAGAATGCAATAAAACTGGGTTGATATTGTCATCACTAGATCAACTATGAGATTTTGTCCCAGTTTATTTCAGGGTTTACCGGCAATTGCATTCACCATCTTGCCGCTGGGCATGGCATCTTTGCAATAACACCAAAATTAAAGACAAAAACCACATTGTAAGAGGGGCCACACCACCTCCATTCGTAAAAGTTTATGATTGTTTAATTTTTTTTTCCTAAATAAATTATATCTCTCTATATACCTGTATCAATTACATATGTGGGGAAATAAATATATATAATGATCTTACTTTGGAAAAATAAAGTCTTAGCAGAATTGCCGTCCTTAGCACGCACTCTGAAATCAGCCCTTATGATGAAGTTCCATTTTTATATGATCAGTTTGAGGGAAAGCACAAAAAATGGTAACAAGCACACAAAGTATTTGAAAAAAGTAACACCTTACTGTTTTGTTCTTTTAAAAATGGTTTCCACCTACACCTGCCATTAAAATCAAAATGCAGTCGAAAGATGCACCTCTAGAATGAAAAAAAACGTTTATGTATAATAAATATTTACACAAGAGTAAATACACTACAGAGGTATCGATTTGTGTATTCGTTTTTTCTCCTCCACAACTGAGGTAATGCGGAAAACTAGGATTTAAATACATGTTTTTACATCGGTGTTAAGGCATAACGCTGGCTCTGTCCAGCTTAAACAGATTTCAATTACATCTTCTATCTGCATTGGGATTTCTAAGACAAGTGTACTTGGTGCCCATTACTACGGCTCTGCTTTTGAGGAAAAGCAACTGTCTTGACAGATGAGCCGCAGAAACAACAACACTGAACAAAAATCTGCATTTAGGACCACTAAACACAGACAGCAGCATCAAACCATGTGCATGCTTAGGCTCAAGGAACTCCCAGATACACATAGTGTTTTAGCAGTGCGGCTACTGTATATAGTGAACTTTTGAATCATTTCAATACTTGGTATATTTTGCAGGAATTGGATCTAGTAGTAAAAATGTGACCTTTGAAGGAACAAGCAAGATGCAAAAGTGTATTTACATTTTACAAGAGTCAAATAGCACAACTCTGAAATGCTTTTTTTCCCCCCAGATGACTAAAATTGTTCAGGCAAACAAGATACAATTTGAAGACTTCATGCTGTGGCACAGATTGAGACACTATTCTGTGGAAAACTTCAATTATACTTGCACCGTAATACCCTGTGATGCTCAAATACTCGATTTGTGCGCAGCAGAAGTTGTGATGAACCTTTTGCGTTTCGCGCCCATCGTCGCACGGTGGATCTATGATTACCCTACACCTCATCGATCTTTCTGTCATACGAGCTTCGGGAAAAGTTCCTACAAGTTGATAAGAAAATTGTGACAATGTGGACGGAAGACATATGGTTTCCCTGATGCCATAGTCTGCCTGATATGACAGGATGAGGCGTAGAGGTGCAGAGACTGTGGTTATTCAATGAGTCCCTCCTAAAAACGCTGAATGGTGTATTAAAGGTCCATGCTAAATTCTCCATGAAGATCATCTAAGGCCACAACTTTCGTTGAAGAAAGTAAAATGTAAACACTAAAAAACAAAACAAAAGAAAACAAAAACACAAAAAAAGAAGAAGAGAAATGATCACGGCTTTGTAGCTTCAGGACAAACAATGCCCAAAAATACAGAACCACAGAGCATTGAAATGAGAGCGTATACCTTATGACAAAAGGCACTTCAACAACTACCCCCAGTGCCCTGTTTTGGAGTAGATCCACTATTAATCTCCTGATCGTCTTCTTCATCTTCTTCTACCTCTTGCCAGCCACCAAGATGGACAGTGGTGGGCACAGAAATGCTGGAACTGAGGCCGCTGTGTGCCTGGTAACCTGAGAATAAGGGTATAATATCTATTGGTTTGCTGTCTAATGATTTGTAATATCAGGGTATCCACATCAGAACCAGGATTTCAGCACAACAAGAATTTTTGTCACATTCATTTGATTCTGAACTGACACCAACAATATTTATAAAAGTCCTCTGCAAACTAATATTCATAATCTTTGGCTGAATTAAAAATAACAGGTTCTTAAAAATCAACACTTTCATTTACCAGTGTGTGTGTGCAGATCTCTCATTGGCACTGGATTATGCCACTGGCCTGAAGTTCTTGGTGGGTGGGAGCTCTGCTGGTGGAGCTGAAGAGACAAACAGTTTTCAGTGTGCGGCAGAAACGGGTGCTAAACTTATGGTACCTACAAAAGATACTAAAAGCATTACTCTGGCTCAAAATGTGCCTTTCGAGCATTAAATCTTTTAAGCAATACTAAAAATGAAACCATGAACTGAAGCTACGATGATACATGAGAGACCAAAGTAAAGATTTGCATGTTTGTGCATGTCTATGTGCAAAAATAGCACCTAAAATTTTGGAGGAAAAAAAAGGGACATTGGACACACACACACACACACACACACACACACACACACACACACACACACACACACACACACACACACACACACACACACACACACACACACACACACACACACACACACACACACACACACACACGTTTGAGAGGCTATAGTTCATGAACAGGAAATTACCTCATGCATGTAGATGGCATGGAGACTCATCTCGGCTGAGGCAAACTCTGACTGCAGTGCATTGCTCCGGACACGAGAGTCACTGTTAGACATACTGGGAAAAAAGCCAAACACTTTTTTTTCAACAAGCATTTGGATTTTGTTTGGTATAGTTTTGTTATAAATAAGCTCAGAATAGAAGTATATAAAATGTAATATTGGAAAATACCTGTCAATTACGGTGCGCTCACTGTGGTACATGGTAGTCTCAGGGTGGACGGAGGAGGGCAGGAGGCCGTGTGACCGGCCACGACTGGTATGCGCGAGCTGAGACGTGGACAAAGAGGCGAGAACGCTGGCTGCAGCAGAAGCAGCGGTGCTCGGTGGGATGAGTCGATGGTCTCGCCCTTGCAGTCCAGATGCAGTTATAACAGGGTGAGCCAGGACACTGGCCAAAAGATTATCAGCCTGGAAACAACAAATGTCAGAAAGTTACAAAAAAATAAAGGAAAAAAATTAATGAGAATAGAAATTACAACAATATATTTCATAATGAAGCCATTATCAGTAATCAAATTTCTAGTAGTTTAGGCATTAAGTATTTATAGGGAAAAACTGATGATCCTAATGGTAAGGGATGACTGCATTACTGAGTTTTCTTTTTACATTAGCTGCCTATATCATTTTTGAGCAAATAAGTAGTTCTTGCTGTTTGTGTTATCGACTTGGTTCCTACCCCAGTGCCAGACTCGTTGGACTGCAGCGAGGTGCAGAGAGGCGCCTCTGAGAGCAGCAGCTGAGTGGAGGGGCCGGCCTGTGCATCATGGTGCACCTTCTCCTTTAAATGGCTGATAAACACTGAGCTCTCCTGAGGGGGCTGCCACCGTGGATTCTTTATGGTGAAATGCATGAGGGACAGCTCCGTTTTGCCATTTTCAGCCTGCTGGTACACAGATGCCTCTGTCTGTCCTTCTGACAGCCACTGAAAAAACATCAATAGACAGATCACCTTTTTGATATCATTTTTTTTCCACAGTCTTCATTCACTGAGACATTTGTTCATTCACTCCTGCCAGACAAAAGGAATGGGTCTTACTGTTGGGTTTCCATGGCGTCTGATGTCCATCTGGGCAAAGGAACAGATGTCACCAACTCCAACGACCTCCACGGTGAAGTTCCTGAAGAAGTCAATTATTTCTAGAGACTTGTTTCTCAAGAGGAAGATGAGAATGAAGGGTGTGACAATAGGACTGAGCAACTCCTCCAAGATGAACACCTGAGTGGACAGAGATGACATGAATTTCTGGTTCTGTACGTTTTATTTTATGTACACCCTATAAAAATATGACTGTGACCAATCTGACAGTTTTAGCATTACCCAGGTCCTAGATTAAAAACCCTCATCACAGCCAGAACAAGCACATAATTTCAGTCTGACTTGAGTGTGACAAGTGTGTTCCTATCCACTGAGTTTCTGCATTCCTCACCGCTTTGTACTGGAACAGCTGTGCCACCTCGTCACGGGTCTCACTCTTGTTAGCGTTGCCCCTCCAGTGGTCTGGCATATAGTGAATGTGTGCCAGCACACACTGCAGCAGCTGTTCTGGACACCACGCCATATGCTCATCTGGGATGAAAGACCTGGCGTGGGACAGGTACAAAATGTCAGCATTACAGCTGTGCATTACCTGCACATATGAGACAAATGGATAAGCAAAAGAGAAAAGCTTTATCATAAAAAGTTAAAAATTCAGATGGGAGTACATGATGAAGAATATCTAATACTTGCTCATAGTTTTAATGTGAGTTATTTAAAGAATTACTTCACTGATTAGCTTTCAGCTGAATAAATGAAATAAAAATAGACAAATAATTTGTAACAGTGTATATTGTAGTTGTTTTTTGATGACTGACTGGGTGGGCTTGCTTTGAGGACTCACCTTGCGATAGTTATTGTCACCCCCAGCACAGTAATAGCAGTCAGAATGTGCTGCACTGTCAGAACATCCTCATCATAGACTGTAAGTACGATGAGAACAGCCAGCACTGAGCCTGAGAAGAAGGCAATGTTCTTAGCAATCACAGTCAGCAGTGGCGATGTAAACGAGTTCATGTACTTGGAAGTGGGTTTGTAGCCACGACCCAAACGCCCGTGCAGCTCATGGTCCAGCTCATTGAAGTGACGCAGGTATAAACGACCGTAGAGGGACCATCGACGTGCGCCCAAACTCCCAGGTTCTCTGCGGATCACTTCTGTGTAGCTGAAGAAAGCATAGAGCACCTGCCACACTAGGATGAAGGGACATAGCAGCAAATTGGCCAAACCCATCAGGAGGATGACCCTGCTGAGCTGCTGGGCAAGCTCCAGGCGGTTTCCACTGCGCTTGTACTTGGGGTGCAGATTCCACTTATTCTGAAAGAGTGAGCCAGGGCCCCAGAAAAGGATGAGTTCAAAGTTGTACTTCAGACCCTGGGTTAGAAAGACCACATTGCCCAGCAGGGGGAGCTGCAGGTGCACCGGCAGCAGGGATTTGTTTATCATAGCCACCATGTAGTTCTTAAAACGTAGGATCCGGTGATAAATATCAAGTTCTGTCAGCTCTTTCTTGTGAATGCACATTTGCTGTTCCCTCTGGAGGCTGATTAGACGGTCTTGGACTTCCTGCCATGTGTAGTTGCATAGTTCATCCTGGGAGAAAGACACAAGGAACCCACTCACATTGAGACAAAGCCACAATTTAAAACACTGAGATTTATCATCTCTCTGCATACCAATGAACATGAGTCAAAAAAATTTGTTTGAATGACCTTAATACTCATCTCAAGTTGGTGCACTCACCATTCTGATCTTCAGTGCTTTGATGTAGAACTGCCTGATCTCCCAGTAGTTCAAAAAGTTGCAAATGACCTTAATAAGACGATAGATCCAGAATATAGCAGCCATAATGAGAAGGAATATGATCCAGCTGTTCTCTTGAATCCTGAACAGAAACAAAAGCTCCTTTAAAACATGGCTAACTTCATGTATCAATTCATACATAGTAAACACTGTACATAATGTAGAGTCATTGTAAAATCTCTTACACAATGTCGGTCATACTTTATGGTTTTTAACTAACTTCATTTATACTTTTACTTGTTTTTTAATCACTGTTGTGTGTATAAAATCCCTGCACTATCTCAGTATAAGGCCCGTACTGGGCATCTGTGGCACTTTTATTTTAACTGTGTTGTTTATTTGTCATTTATTGTAGACAGTACTATTTTTACTCTTTATCATGCTGCAGTAATGGTAAATGGCCTGTATTTGTATAGCGCTTTTCTAGTCCCTAAGGACCCCAAAGCGCTTTACACAACCTGTCATCCACCCATTCACACACACATTCACACACTGTAACACAACAATTTCCCTTGTGGGATTAATAAAGTATTCATCTATCTATCTATCTATCTATCTACACACATTCCCCTCTCCTCTACTAATAATTTAAGTTGGCTCTTCATTATCTAATGACATAATATTTATATGAAGTATGCAACAGCTGATCTTAGATGGAGTAATCTAGTAAACTTCAGTTAACATGTTTTTGGTGGGGGGGTGTTTGAAGTACAGTGGTGGATGTCTGCTCATTATATTCTAAATTTAAGGAAACCCTTTAATGTTCCCATGTATCTAAATAAACATTAGCAAATTTCAGTGCAACTGTAAAAGCTCTTTATGAGTTAACATTCAGATGTATTAAACAAAATACAATCTTGTTTTCAGTCCGAGTGTTTTAAAGCTGCTTTATGAGGGAAATTAGATATGGGGTATGAAGAGGACAGAGAGAGCCTAAACTGTGGGACAAGTTGTTCCCAAATTAGAAATCCAAGCGGACGTCATTGCCTTTGATATAAACAACTATTGAGCTGCAGTCAAGCTGAGTCTAGGCTACATGTTGTCAAAAAAAATGTGACAACACAGGAGTGGGAGGGGTAGGTGGGGGGCTTACTCCTGCAGTCAGCTTGTGAGGTGTCATGTGGTAGTCAGCTCGCTGTCCCAGCCAAGCTGTCAGCATCTCGGTCAGCTGTACCTCACCATAGCTATCAATTACATCGCTCTGTTCTCCAAAGCCAGGCTGAGCTCTCAAAACAAACACCTCCCTCCAAGTAACCATGAGTTGCAGAAATGTTGAAGCTACTAATCTCAGGGTGAATTAAACCAAAAATGAAAAAAAAAAACACAAAAAAAAAAACACAAAAAAAAAAACCACTGAATGAAATATAGAAACCAGTCTAATTAATCTGATGACAAACCATTGCCTTGCATTACAAACACAAGTGAGTTCTAACAGATTTCTAGATTAAAGGAGAAAACATGCTGGTTACAGTTAAATAGTTTTTTTTTTCTTTTCTCAGAGTATGTGACTGTATCTTGCACTCTTGCCAAATCGTTTACAGCCCATAAAGAGATTTAGTGTGAAAGTCTAATTGCGACTGTATTAAGTCAGAATAATGACATCCCTCTAAAGGCCTGTCTCTAATCCTGGACTCTGCTTGAGAACAAAGTGTCTAATCAAACTTCCTGGAATTTGCATGACTTTTCATGCCTGTACATTCTGTCAGATTAAGTCAACTCATCCTTTTCCCACCAGAAAAAAAAAAGAAAACGAATCTCCTTCAGACACCTAAACTGTCTGTAGGATTGTAATATGCCATCATTACCTTGCAGTGCACTCCTGAGTTGGTAGGATGGCATCTGGCAGTGTGACTTTGTTCCGGTCCAAAGGGTTCTGGATTGGCCCTGTGTGGTTGACCGCTCGATTGGCAAACAGGACATCGTATTCCACGCAGTTGACAAGGAACGTTGTGAATGTGACAACAAACAATAGCTGACTGTGAGAGTGAGATTTAAAAAAAAAAAAAAAAAAAGAGAGTGATTAGGTTACACACTTAATGAAAATACCAAGAAAACCAAAAGATAACAATGAAAAGTGTTTAATGTTTAACTGCTATAAATAATTAGGTTATAAACAATACACTACACTACACACTGTAGTTAAGTAAAGTCGCCCCATCTGATAAACACCAGGAATAACAAATGTCATACAGGCATGGCAGCAGCACAAACAGCAGGAGTATAAAAAATATGTTGCATTAACATGGCAGCTGGTGAAGGGATTAATCCTAACAGAAAAAGTCATAACAGAATAAATGACCATATTAAAAAAAGATACAAAATAACATTTAGAGACGGAATTGCTTAAAAAAAAAAGGGTATTGTCGTCAAAGGCTGGGGTGCACTTAACTCACAGACACATACACAAGGCCAAACAAATTTCCTCTTAGATCTGCAAACACACATCAACCTAATGTTTTGCATTCAATGTGTATCACCTGCTATGATGGTGCAATATTTTAGCCATCTCAACATGGTGAGTATTTCTGTGCAACTCAGTACTTACGCAAGTTCAAAGAACTCGGAAAACATCATACAGGCAAAGCCATTTTTTTGATGAAAGTGATATATGTGAACAACATGGTTAAGGAAAATTTTAAACAGCCCTACAACAGGTATGCAATTATTTTAACTATAAGTATTTAGGGTGTGGACATTCACTATAAGTAAGCTGACTGCACAGTGAAGTGATAACAATCAGTGTAACACAATGTCTAAATATTCATATTTGAT
The DNA here is from genome assembly GCF_964374335.1 of Astatotilapia calliptera. Taxonomy (NCBI): domain Eukaryota; kingdom Metazoa; phylum Chordata; class Actinopteri; order Cichliformes; family Cichlidae; genus Astatotilapia; species Astatotilapia calliptera. The sequence continues at coordinate 16,646,311 of NC_137439.1, forward strand.
CCCATAGCAGCAGCAGCAGAAGTGACATTCAAATGATGTAAAAGGGATCATTCTGGCTTTCGCCAGTTTGTTCACAGAGTTTAAAAGGATATCCTTGTAAAGAAGTTATCCAGGTTCTTGATATGGTGCCATGAGTCTGAAACAGAAATGAGACCATTGGAAAGGGAGAAGTCTTTTACAACTTACTTAACCTCTTATTTTGTTGCATCATTTGTCAGCAGATGGCCAGCCTTTTTAACCTTAACAAGTACAAACTTTAACATACATTAGAAACCACTTTTAACGTAAGCAATAATAATATGTTTACCTTTTAGGCCCTCAGGCACGTGCACCAGTAAATCCTCCTCTCCTGGTGGTGAGTCCTCCTCGTAGTCATCAATTCTCTGATACTCCTGGTAAGCTTCAAAGTTGGCCATTGTGCTTCACATTCTTCAGGTCACCCCTCCACAACTAACGAGCTACTTATACTAAAGACTATACGAAACGAAAGCAGACTAGCAACCACAACTACATCCTGCAGCTAGCTACTTAGCAGCTCGAGCACTTCAGGAAGAAAGGAGGTTAGCTACAGCTAACATTAGCCTGCTAACCTGCTCCACTAACGGACGGCGCTTGTGTAACCCTACACGACCATGATGACAAGTAAAATTCTGCGTTGGAGTTAACAATTCAGCACATGAAGCTTCCGTATAGTTAGTAATGAGCGTCCCTTACGTTAATAAAAGATTACTACCTGAGCCAAATGACTGTGCAGCGGCTGGCTAACCTGTGAATGATTCAGCCAGTCTTGTAGTCAGGGTGACACGGTTTGTTTTGTTCCCGTCTGCCGTCGGTTCATCTGCTGATCTTTATCCCTTTTTTAGTGTTTGCTGCTCAGTGTCCACCTCTTCACCACAGCTCGCTTATCTCACACAACTTCGTTTCAGTTACAACACGGCTGTCTTCGGTCGGTTCCGCGGTCCGTTACTTGATTTCCAAAAATACATCAACCTGTGCGTGTGCACTGTTTTTGTCTTTCGCTAACAAATGTCAACAAAACGACTTTGACGTCACTTCTGATCACACTGACGCAATTTCCGAGTAGCAATTGTAGTTTTTTAAATAATTTTCACATGGCAGACCCTCTGTTGTCCGACTTTTTCGCTTTTAGCGTCGTCCAAATAGTCCCAAATATCGATATATAGCTTGCTGTGAAGTAAGCATTTATTCGTCTTGCTTGTGGGTTTCACAAAGAAAAAATCATCTTAAAGCAACGGTCCTAGCTTTCCAGCTGAAATGCATCCTGGGAGAGTTTGAACATGGCAACCTGCAGAGTTTCGCTGGATTACTGTAGAGCTTAAAGATTATTTTGACCTCATGAGTTTATTATCACTGAAAAAGGAGTAAAGGATGCTTCAGTTGCTCAGTTGTAGAGCAAACATCGCTGCTGCACCATTGCGGCCATTGTCGTTGCACTGCCGGTGCAATAAAAGTGCAGACTTATGGAAGTTTTCACGGTAGGTTAAAGTGACCGGTAGCTAATTTAGCCAGTGACAGGCGACCTGTAGATTATACCAGCTGTATAATCCCATATATGTGGTTCTCCTCACTGTCACACTTGACCTACTTTGATTTCCTTTAGCACTGCCAGACTTATTCAGATCTTTTCTCTTAGAAAAAAGCAGTACTGTGACAGTAAAACAAATCAAAACAAAACCACTTTAAAAATATTAAATCATTAACACACAAATGTGAGATTTTTCTTTCTAACTTTTGAGATAACTGAAAATTTCGACTAGTTTTCCTGAATTTTTCCTGAACTGTAAGATAAATGTATAAAAACTTCAACATTTGCCCAAAAAATAGTGAAGTAGCATTAACATACTCAAGTAAATGCATTCTGTTAAATTAAACTTTGGCTTTTGGAAGAAAAAAACAACAATTTGCGGTTTATACTCAAATTCCCACGCAGATAAAGGCTCATCAATCGCTGTAATCACCGTATATATATAAAACTGAAGGGAAAGTTTTATACTGGTTTTATACTTTATGCTTTATTTTGTGTAACTGTGATTATAGTGCCACTTCGTTATAATTGTTAAATACAGGTTCTCTTAACATTGTTTGTTTTCTTGTTTTTTTCTGTCTCATTAATTTCTCAATTTATATATATGTGTGTGTGTGTGTGTGTGTGTATATATATATATATATATATATATATATATATATATATGTATATATGTATATGTATATATATATATGTATATATGTGTGTGTATATATATATATATATATATATATATATATATGTATATATGTGTATATATATATATATATATATATATATATATGTGTGTATATTTTATTAATACGAAGTTGTCAATAAAATATATTTAAAACAAAAATGTTGTTTCAGTTGGGCCACATTTCCTTGTGCTACTCAACTGTAACACAGGGGAACGAATTCATTAAAATTGAGTAGCTGATAACGGCCAGGATTTTTGTTACATTAGTGTTGCAAAACCTTCATGATTTTGATTCCCTGATTTTATTTCTGTCCTGGTCTGTATCCAGGTGGTACACATCCCCAGGGTCTAATGCAAACAGCTCCTCACAGCAGCGTGGCGGTGCTGTCAGTCGCATTTGGAGCCTGACTCAGAGAGCTGTCCGTCAGTCCACCACCAGGACATCGAAACCCCCGGGAGTAGCTTTGAAGTTTATCCTGGGACCAGCAGTACTTACTGTTTCAGCTCGACTGTTTTGCCATGTAGCCCACTGTGAGGCAGATGTGAATAATAACACCCCCGTGGAAGTTGTAGCCAAAAACCCAGTGCCTGACTTCAAATGGCACGTTCTGTGGGAATTTGTAAAACCTCAGCTGTTCACTCTCGTCTGTGCTGTTGTGGTAAGACTGAATCTGTTTACTGATCAAGAATGTCAGTGAAGCAAAAGATTTTAGCCAGTTAGGACATTTATGCTTATCATTTAAAATGGATGTTTTGGGGGGGGGGGCTGTTTTCCTCAGCTCGCTTTTGGTGCTGCTATCTTGAACATTCAAATCCCCTTGATGCTCGGTGATCTGGTAAATGTTGTGGCACGCTACCTGAGAGAAAATACTGGGAATTATGTTCATGAGATAAGAGGTCCAGCCCTGAAATTACTTGGACTGTATGGTATCCAGGTAAGTACACATGAAATCTCACTAGTTGCACAACTTACTTGTGAACATGAGTCAAGCACAAAATAAATACTACAATCATGAAGTTTGCAATTATCAGCTTTATAATGCAGTCATTCTAATGCTATAGTCAGTGCGTTTTCAGTTAACTATATTAAATTGTTGTGTAGCCGTATACACACACATTTTCTCTCATCTTACTCATTTGGCACTTAAAGATCTCACTGTATAATTTATTTATTTAATCTATTCAATGAAAATTGTTTATTTAACTGGTACTTAATTGCCTCCTTTGTGCAGGGACTGTTGACGAGTGGGTACATTGTTCTGCTCTCGAGGGTGGGGGAAAGAGTGGCGGCAGACATGAGAAAGACCCTTTTTGCATCCTTACTGAGGTACATACATACATATTGACACAAAGGGAAAAAAATCGATGTATACAATAAATGTTATGTATAGTTTGGTGCAGAAGTGTTTAGACCATGAGAAAAGTTTTGTAATTTGGGCTCTAAGTGCTCCCCACAGAGGATTTTAACTCAAAACATAAAGACTTCAGACTGAAATTTGCATTAACAAATTTATGTCTGTAATGTTTATTTACAGACATTTTTCTAACACAGTGACCCATTTTCAAAACATCAAAAGCAACTGGGCATTTTAAGTAATCCAATTACTATGTGTAAAATTGTCTTTCTAAGCAGTTAGTGCAAAATCTTTGATTAATGTTTTGAAAGTCTGCACTTTGATTGTCTAATTTAAAGTTTTTGTCGCGGTGTACAGAAGCACAACTGCAAAAACGGTGTCATAATCCAAATACACGTAACTCTGACTGTATGACATCCACTGTCTGGCAGGGATTCCCATAGTTCACATTGTCTTGTTTGCTTTCTTTCAATTCAGACAAGACGTAGCTTTCTTCGATGCTAATAAAACCGGGCAGCTGGTGAATCGTTTGACTGCTGACATTCAGGAGTTCAAGTCATCCTTTAAACTGGTTATTTCTCAGGTAATAACACAAGAACGATCCGGCAGTGATGATTTTGTTACTAAAGTTTTTCTGGTTTTACGCTTCTAATTCTTATTTTTTTGCACTTTTTTGGTATATTTTCAGGGTCTGCGGAGTATTACACAGACAGTCGGATGTTTTGTCTCCCTCTATGTCATTTCTCCAAAACTCACAGGTTTGACAGTACTTGTCCTCCCCTGTCTTGTGGGAGCAGGAGCTCTCATTGGCTCATTCCTTCGCAGACTATCCCGCTTGGCTCAAGAGCAGGTGTTGTACTATGCATGTTATATTTCATGTATTATAAGCATATAGCGGCTGTCTTAATAAATTCAAGATTTGTTCTAATTACTGCCAGCAGATGTTAGTTAAGTTTGAACTCCTATTTTGAAATGCAGTAAAATGTAAACGAATGCAGCAGTGCTTAATTTATTAGTACCACTGGCACTCAAAGCAACCAATAAAAAGCACTGCATGAGCTATTATTTGCAAAATTAGTATAATTTGCTGTCTGACTGTGTTTTTACTTCTTGCTGTCAAATGCAAGGTAGCAAAGGCGACAGGGGTGGCAGATGAGGCACTTGGTAATGTGCGCACAGTAAAAGCTTTTGCAATGGAGGAACGAGAGCTCCAGTAAGTGAGAATATTTTTTGTTATACTTCTACCCTTTGTACTTTCAGAAAAGCACTATGACAGAGATACAATGTTTTGATTTCCGTAATGTTTTTACACAGGTTATATGCATATGAAGTTGACAAATCATGTGAAATGAATGAAAATCTTGGTACTGGGATTGCCATTTTCCAAGGGCTGTCAAACATAGCCCTGAACTGTGAGTGTCTTTTACAATGTTAATTAGTTGACACACTTTTTAGCAGGCTGTTAAACTACCAACATTATGCTAATGTTTTTGTGTCGTGTTAATACAGGCATTGTCCTTGGAACTATTTTTGCTGGAGGAACTTTAATTTCAAGCAATGAAATGTCTCCTGGAGACCTAATGTCCTTTTTGGTTGCCTCTCAGACTGTTCAGAGGTAAAAACACACAACTTGCTCCACGATGATTTCTCTTTTACTGTTAAATGTATTCTTTCAAAAGTAGTTAATTACAAGTCATGCATTCATTTTATGTTTAGGTCTTTGGCCAGTATCTCCATACTTTTCGGTCAAGTAAGTAAAAACTACGATTATCTGATTATCCAACCAGATTTGAAACCGGAGTATTATAATATGTGAACATTTCCAAATGCCTCAAATATTTTGCTGGCAATCTCTTAACATTTGTCGCAGGTGGTAAGAGGAATGAGCTCTGGGGCTCGGGTTTTTGAATACCTTGCTTTGCAGCCCACTATCCCCCTCTCTGGAGGAGGACGCATTCCATACCATTCACTCACAGGAAGAGTGGACTTCATGAATGTCTCGTTCAGGTTGAAATCCTTCTAATTCAGCTCCAAATCAAATATAAGTTTAAAACTACAACAGAGCACAGACATAAAAGAATGTTTTGTGAATGATGTATTGTTTTCTATTGATATGTTTCCAGTTATCCAACAAGACCAGGCCATCAAGTCTTGCAGAGGTTCAGTTTGACACTACCACCCAGTAAAACAGTCGCCATTGTTGGAGAATCTGGAGGAGGTAATTTCTGACATTTCATTTAGTAACTGTTCGACATTGAAACAATATTGGGTCATCTGATAAATGTTTAACCCTGTAGGAAAGTCCACAGTGGCGTCCCTGCTGGAGCGTTTCTATGACCCTACCAGCGGCGTAGTCATGTTGGACGGCCTCGACATTCGAACACTTGACCTTTGCTGGCTCAGGAGCCAAGTTATCGGATTCATCAATCAGGTCAAGGCTGCTGATCATTTCATGTTCAATTTTTAAAAAGTATTAGTTCCTAACAATTTTCACTGCAACTTTCTTTTTTTCCTCTTTCTCCTTTCTTTTAGGAGCCAGTTTTGTTTGGATCATCCGTCATGGAGAACATCCGTTTTGGGAAGCCTGAGGCTACAGATGCTGAGGTCATTAATGCAGCAAAGCAAGCCAATGCTCACGGCTTCATCACGGGTTTCCCAGACGGCTATAACACCGTGGTTGGTATGTGCTCCCATTTGAGCTTTCACGACTGTTAAGAAACGGTGCCGCTTGTTCATTCTAAACTCCAGATCTTTAAATCCAGGTGAGCGAGGTGTGACATTATCAGGTGGACAGAAACAACGCATTGCCATTTCCCGCGCTTTGATCAAGAACCCCAGTATTCTGGTGCTGGATGAAGCCACAAGTGCTCTGGATGCAGAATCAGAGCGAGTGGTGCAAGAGGCTCTGGACAGAGCCACAAGGGGTCGCACTGTGCTCATCATCGCCCACCGATTAAGCACCATTCAAAGGGCTGACTTGATCTGCGTGATGAGCAATGGTCGTATTGTGGAGGTGAGAAGGCTGAGTATTCAGAACATACTCTGACCTCCATTTAAATCCTCCAGCTAATTTACTCTAGCTTTTAATGTCAGAGATGTACTTTGAATTCTTTCAGTATTCAGTAATAAATATGGACATACTGGTAGCTTCCTTGTTGAGTTGATTGTGTTATATCAATTTTTATTATATCTAACACCTTTTTCTTTTTTGTTACAGGCTGGGACACATGTGGAACTGCTGAGCAAAGGAGGATATTATTCTGATCTCATCCGCAGGCAAAGAGCTGAGGGGCAAAAATGACCACACCCATATTTGTTTACAGTAGCTGTATAATACTGTATAATGGTGTTTATTTTGAAATGCATAGCAAGACATGTGTGGAAAATTAATTATTTAAAATGTACTGTAAATTTGCCAGCTCTGTGACTAGTTTTATGAGAACTTACAAATGTGTATGAACAAATGGACCAATGTGGATTGGCCTGTGATGAACAAATTACACTACTGTATGCGCTGTTATTTCCAATATTGTTGATAGAATGATAGATTATAATGTGCTGGGACAAAATATTAAAATTACTTAAATTAATTTAAAGTGTTTTTTATCTGTTTGTGGGTGACAATAAACCTTTCTTGTTACAAATTTGAAAGAAACTCAACACAGACCCTTACCAGTGATCAGTACTGACATTATTCTAAATTTAAACTCTGGGGAAGGAATTGCTGTTTTGGCATCATTCCTCTTTGCCTCCACATACATTTGTATATATAGTTTTACTACATCCAGGCCACATGTAAAGAAGAAACTTCACAGCCAGCACATATCCCTTGTGCTCTTAAAAGACTAAAGTTAGGTCCATAGTTTGTTAGACAAAGACACTTTTTGTAGTCTTCTGTCTGTACACTATCACAGTGGATTTTACATCTGACTTAAAGGTTCAAGACATTTAACAAAAATTTCATTAACTATTTACTGTACGAGTTACAGACATTTTTATACATAATGCCTCATTTTCAGAGGCTCAAGACTAGTTGGACAAACTAACAATTTTAAATATAAAGACATTGATTCTTGTAAAAACTCTTGGATTGCTTCTGCAGCATTCTTTGGATCACTGTTTGCATCGTGATGCTCACTCCACTCAGTTTACCCTGCTGAACCTGAGCAGAGTATAGCCCTGCACGCAATTCATCCTGCTAATTCTGTCAGCAATCACACTTTGTGGCGCATACCATGCCCATATTATAACATTGGCTCCATGTTATTATATGGGCACGATTATGGGCTTTTTCTTTTACTTAGCATTGTTCTGGTACAAGTTAATCTTGGTTTACGTGACTAAAGAATCTTTTGGCTCTTTAAAATGTTTTGTTGTTACACTCTGTTCTTGAATCCATGAATGTGTTTCTTGATTATAAACTTCAACAATAATACAGCATTATACATATGGGCAGGGATAGCTCAGTAGGTAGAGTGGTGGCCCCATGACCGGAAGGTCGGGGGTTCGACTCCACTGAACGGCTACCCTGAGGTGCCCCTGAGCAGGGTACCGTCCCTACACACTGCTCCCCGGGCGCTGCATTGATGGCTGCCCACTGCTTCACTGGGTGAATGGGTTAAATGCAGAGGAACTATTTCCCTATGGGGACTAACACACACACACACAGCAATTTCCTAGAGAGTGTTCTTAACTTGGTAAGATGTTGTGAAGTTGTTTTTCTTAATCATAGAAATAATTTTGTCATCATCCACATTAGTTTTGCACTCACTCAGGCCTTTTGGTGTTGCTGAGCTGGTCATCCCATTCCTTATGTTTAATAATGAACCAGGTTATTGATTTGAAACACATTTTGGCATCTCTATAAGCTGCAAACAGAGAGATGCCAAACTGTGTTTCATTGTTCTTACATCAGTGACAATAAAGATTTATTCTATTCTATTGGCCTCCCCTAAAATTGATTTATTGTCCTTTTTAGCCTTATGATAGCCTTCTTCACTTGCACTAACATCTCTGAGTCTCATATTTTAAATTACAGCGAAAAGCTTTAAAATATAATCTCAAAACGTTTAATCAAGTTTGGATATTATGTCCTGTTCACTTATCATGACAGAACACGGGAACAGGCCTCACCTGGCTATGAAACTGCTTGTCAATCCATTGTCCAATTACTTTTAAGCCTCTGAAAATGGGTGACTATAGAGAATGCCTGTAATTAAACAGTGAATGCAAAACGTTTGTAAAAACTCCTTTAATTAAAGCGGGAAATATGCAGCTTGATTTTGATTGCTTGATTTAAAATCCACTGCTGTGGTGTATAGAGGAAACACCAAAAAATTGTTCTTTTGTTCAAAAAATTAAGGATTGCAGCTGTATGTGCTGACATATTCTTTTGTAATAATAAACAATAGCAATCAGTATTCCGAACAATGGCCTTGTTTGCTGATCACATCACAAAGGACATAAAATTAATCGCCTTAAAGTTGTGTTTACATCACTACACATATATATTAGGCCATATTGGAAGTCTACTGAAGAAATGAACAGTCTCACAACTTCCTAGAATACATTTGCACTTTAAGATTATGTTAGTAATGATCGCCCCAGATAATCACATCTCTACCATGTTCATATTATCACTTTGTCTGCAGCAACACCTCTGTGAATGAGCCATCTTTAATGAGCTTTAATGCTATTATGGATTACTTTACTTTTGTACATAAACTTGCGTTTTACACGATTTTCACAAATGATGTTTTTTAAGGACACGAAATTCTGCTTGTTAAAATGCTGTTCATTATAGCAGATTAGTTTCAAGGTTGCTGTAATTCGACTTTCAGCCTGTAGATGACAAACAAGACATGCTCGGCTGCAATCCGAAGAGCAGCAGCATAGTAGACAGATTTAAGCTAACGCTAGCTACAATAACATTTTCTTTTCACCCCAATTTGGGGTGTTGTCATTCGTTGGTTTTTTAACGTATTCGAGGCTGGCTTCACTGGCCAAACATGCAGAAATATGAAAAGCTTGAAAAAATCGGGGAGGGTAAGTTTCAGACTTTCGTTTTGGTTAATTTCGCAAGGTTGATATTAGTTAGCCTAGCATGCTAATGTAGCATTCATGCAGGTCGAAGGCTAAAGTTAGCTAATCTGTAAGCAATATGTATTCGTTGATGTATGCCCCAGTTAACCACATGGAAACATTGCGAGTTTTTACTCGCACTAGTATGTGCTAGTAACAGTGCCAGTCCGAAGAGCTCTGCCTTCCACTTTTACTATATTAACGCTAGCTAACGGTGGGCATGTAGCGAGCTAATATTAGGACCCCTTAGCTGTGCCCATTCATCGGGATATGTGGTTTAAATAAATTTTGTCTGCTCCATAGGTACGTATGGGACCGTTTTTAAGGCAAAAAACAGGGAAACCCATGAAATTGTGGCTTTGAAAAGAGTCAGGTTGGACGACGACGACGAGGTTTGTTCTTTATAAAATGATATGAGAGTCACAGTGTTTGTTAGCTAGTGGTTAGCAGGCTAGTACTAAATGGAAGCTGTTTGTTTTGTTTTATTAAATTTTAAAAATAATCTTTTAGGGGGTGCCTAGTTCTGCTCTGAGAGAAATTTGTCTTCTGAAGGAACTGAAACATAAAAACATTGTCAGGTAAGTCTGACAGAAGAGCTGAATGCCTCCAGTTTGCATGTAACCCTGATGTCAACAAACACCAACAGAATATTATTTTGCCTTTTTTAGACTACATGACGTTTTGCACAGTGACAAGAAGTTAACCTTGGTTTTTGAATACTGTGATCAGGTGAGTTGATCACCCCTAAAACGCACTATATCTTAATATGTACCTTCTGAGGCTAATATGTCTCTCTTCTCTGCTGCAGGATTTGAAGAAGTATTTCGACAGCTGCAACGGGGATCTAGATCCTGAAACTGTGAAGGTGAGACATAAACATGAAGAGCATTTAAACTATGTAAACCTGACTGCTTAAAAGCCTGTTTTTTGCTTAAAATTTCAAATTAACTCCATATTGTTGATGCTGTTTGTTTTCCTGTACAGTCATTCATGTACCAGCTGTTGAAAGGCCTTGCTTTCTGTCACAGTCGAAATGTTCTTCATAGAGATCTGAAGCCGCAGAATCTCCTCATCAACAGAGTGAGTGTTTAGGTGCATTTGGACTTGATGGCTGATAAACATTCATTGCTGTGTGGACTCCATCAGTATACTATTTCTTTAAAGTGAAAACTAAGTGAGATGGACACTGGTTTTCTTTGTGAAAACAAGCACCACTGAGTTTATCATTGAGATTCTGTGTAATATCTTTTGTTTTGAAGTTCATTCATTTGAGCACTGCAGCTTACTAGTGTCTTAGTTTACCACGTGTGATACAGAGATTGCATTCACGGGGCGACGATGAAATGATAATATACATAATATAATTCAAAAGCAGTGGGATTTAGAATAAATAAAAAAAAACAAAGGTTTTTATATCAAAATTTTGTTAGATTGACTCAGGGAGGTGATAATGTGGATACAGACATGTATCCATTTATATGCTTTGATAATTATAGTAAGAATTGTTTATCTGTCTGTAGAACGGAGAGCTGAAGCTGGCTGACTTTGGTTTGGCTCGAGCTTTTGGAATTCCTGTGAGGTGTTACTCAGCAGAGGTAGGTTATACATCATTAATGCAGAAGGTAATAACAGCTCACTGCTTTAAACTAAAGACATATGACCAGTGTTAAAAGCACAATTTTTGGCACCTGCTGTGTCTAAAGAGAGGACAACTTATTTTTAATGTTGTGTAAACTAATGGTGTAAGAATACTTTAAAGCTGGCTTTCCAAGAAGTATTGGTATCCAAAAGGTTAACAATCTTATGATGAAACATACTATCTCAGTTTTTAAAACAAAACCACTCTTCCTGAGTAAAATGAAAGCTTCCAGCTTTGTTTGAGAAGTGCACTGACCTAATTACCTTAAGATCTAAATATAAAAGGGAGCCAGAATATAGCACAGTATTTACATCTAACCAGTAGATTCCCTTCAACTTTTTCAGTGTTTTATTTCGTTTTTAAAATGTGCTTTCTTTGCAGTCTCTCATGTGCACACAGTTAAGGTCGTCAAGTTGTTTCTTTTATCTTCAAATTAATTTGTTTAATTAATGATGAAATGGAGTGACGCATGTCTCAGCATGTGGGTGTTTGATTTTTGTTATTGCTAAAGCTTTGAGAGAAATGACGGGCGAGGCTTACCTAAAAACCTGGCAAACGATTCTCATGGGGATTTTGACCCAGGTTGACGCTGCTGATCTGAAAATGTAATAAACAGAAAATCTAGTGGAGACCTGAGTTTGAAGCATTGAGATTTTAAAATATCATTTACATTTAAGAGGATGTATTGCTCTGTGGCTTCCACAGTTGCTTCTTGTTACATCGACATACTATATAATATACATAGTACGAGCAGCTTAAACGTAGTATAGGGTTTGTTTTGTTTTTTTTAAGTTTTTACTTTATCCACAATACTATTCAGCTAACCCTTATAAAAGCCAGTTTTATCATATTTAGAAGCAAGGACTTAACAACACTGTACTTTTTTCATTTGTCGTAGTTGAAAAACTTGAAATCCTTTTCTAGCTGGAAGCTCTACAAGTATAAGTTTTATAAAAAGAAAAGTTAGTAGTTGTTTTGTAGCAGGTAGTCATGTTTAGTAATTTGCACAACAATTACTAAGGTGAACTTTTGCACTTTTTAAACTGACGCATAGTCACTTGCAGTCAGCCCACACATTTGCTCTGAAAAGTGGAATTTTTCTATAATTGCATTTGATTTTCTTTTTTTTGTCCTTTTTACTCCTGCGGTGCCCTCCAGGCGACTCATTTTCATAAGTCCTTGGAAAAATTAGTGTGTGACACAGCAGCAGCTTTTTAAAATGCCAACAAGTTGTGGTGGAAAGCAGAGGGAGATTTAAATATGCCATTCAGTATTAGTAACAGTGTTGCCAAAGTAATTTCTTTGTGAAACACACCAAATGTAAAACCCACCTCAGAGAGCCATCATTATGCCCAACATTTATTTTAAGATTAGTCTGGTTGTGATAATATATTTTGTTTTGATTTGTTTTTAGGTGGTGACATTGTGGTATCGGCCTCCGGACGTGCTGTTTGGAGCCAAACTTTACTCTACCTCTATCGACATGTGGTCTGCTGGATGCATATTTGCAGGTCTGTGTGTGTGGTTTGTGGAATCAAATGAGGATAAAATTAAACAAGTAATCCAATAATTTGGTGCTGGGTGGTAAGACCACAAATGTATCTCTTTTTAGGATTCTGGTAGTTTCATATTATTTTACAGTTAATATTACAGTTAACATATTAATATTTAAAGTATTACTTTTGAAGGTTCCAGTTCAGGTCACAGTGTGAGCAGGTGACCATAAGCTACAAAGTTAAATACAGCAGCCTGGATTCAACTCAAACCCAAAGGCCTTTGAAGTCTATGCAGAAATAGTGTCATTGTCCTTCGTACATATAAATAAACAGAATGTTTATATTGTACAATAAGAGGCTAATATGGATGGCTTGTTTTTTCCATTCATAAATAAAAATCAATATTTTAATAAGATAAAAATATCTTTACTTTACTATGTAAAGTAAAGCTCTTACTTTATCAATAAAGTAACAAAATAATTGATGTAATACTATATACAAGTAATAAATGTGCAAACAAAGATTTAAGTTAAAGAGTTGCCGCTTGTCCCTGCTCTCTCCCCCTGCTTTCTTGTCTAGTCTTCTTTAAAGTCACTCAACATTTAAGTAAACAGTCATATTGTGTAGTGGTTGAGGCCAGCATCTTTAAAGGATAGTTAGTTGGTTTTTTGTGTTCATGTTTTGAATGGTAACTTAATTTGATGCCATTTATTTAATTTTTTTTCCAGAGCTGGCTAATGCTGGAAGGCCTTTATTCCCCGGGAATGATGTGGATGACCAGTTGAAAAGAATTTTCAGATATCCTTTCCATGCTAATGCAGTACCTTCTGACGATATACAGTTTGGTGTGTGGGTCTCTGGTTTGTTCGGGCAGAACTACTCATATTTAAATTATTTATGAACAGCAAGTCTTAAAAGTAATGTTAAAAGTTTGTCTTTAACTGCTCTGTACATTGTTGGGAACACCAACTGAAGAACAGTGGCCAACAATGACAAAACTCCCAGATTACAAGGTAGTTTTTTTGATGTCATTTCTTTGTAAAACTTCCAGTGCATTGAGCTTTTACTGAATTGTTTTTATTCTTTACAAACTCTTTTTCTTCCTTTAGCCATATCCCATGTATCCTGCCACCACCTCACTGGTTAATGTGGTCCCTAAATTAAGTAGCACAGGACGGGATCTACTTCAGGTACTCTAAAACAAATTTGCGCAATATTTGAGTAGCTACAGTAAAATAATGGAAATCTGTTATTGTAGCTGGGTTATTCCATCTAAAATCATTGTGGGCCTTCTGCTCAGTCACCTCCGGTTTGCTGAAAAACTTTAGACAACTTTTAGTAAAGTTTTACTTGATAATTTTCAGATTGGTGTTTTGTGTGTGTGTGTGTGTGTGTGTTTTTGTTCTTGTTGTATTTTTTCCACCCCAATTTTGAAAAATGATTGGTCCAATTCTAGCATGTTTTTTTTTTTTTTCACATGTTGAAATATGTTGCAATATTTGGACGTGAATATGTTAACAAAAAAATGCAAAATTATATATATAAATATTGCAATTCTTACAATGGTCATCATGAGGATAGCATGATCCCTGTTTGCCTGTTGCAGTCACGGCTGGGTTAGAGGGTAAGGGTCTTGTATCAGACTACCCTAACCATATTGTTCCATGTGGACACAGCAACTTGGCCTTGCAAGGCTCCTCACATGAAATGAGCTATTAATCCCTTCTTTATCACTCCTAATTATGCTGCTATATTAATTTCTATGAACAAAATCTTTTGCAATTATAGTTTATGCATTTTTTATTGCCTCTTAGTACATTTTAAACTAAATCTGACTCCTTCATGGCAATGTGCATGCCTGCAAAGGGGGTTGCGAAAATGCAAAAATAAGCCTATATTTAACAAAATTATTTTCTCAGTTATAATTAGAGTACCCCCTGGAAACCCCAGAATTTTTTGTATTTAGATTAGACTGTCTAGTGACATTTTTGTGGTGTAACTTGTCACATTTGCTCGATGACAAAGTTGGTTTATTTTTGTGACAAAATAATTTCATGTTTATTTTCCATTACTGTGAAAAACATCTACATAACATTAAAAAATTGTCACTCGATGTCTTTTGCAATAATATATTTTTTAGTATATGCTCAAATATGATACCTTTTATTTTAATTTTGACTAGCAAATATTCAATAATTTGTTTTTATAGTAAAGGAGGCCAGTGAAAATTTTAAACTATTTGATAGTTTTTAGATATCGTTAGCTTCATAGCATAATTGCCTAAGTCATTTGACTAAGTCAATGACTTAGGCACTTATGCTATGAAGCTAACGATATGTTAAAATGGCCTTGGATTCCAAAGTGTTGGGGGAAAAATGCAGGAAGTGGGTAGGCAGAATATTTAAAAAGAATAAATAAATAAATAAAAAATGAAAAAAAAAGCAAAAAATGTTTAAAAAATGTGATGATTTGAGATGGATTAGCCCAGCTAAAAGTTTTGCTGTAGGAAATCTGATACTGCTAATCACTAATTTAAAATCTATCCTTTGATCTCACCCAGAACCTGTTGAAATGTAATCCTGTCCAGAGGATCTCTGCAGAAGAAGCCTTACAGCATCCTTACTTTGCTGATTTCTGCCCACCATAAATGCTTAACTGCCTCTCGATAAACGTCAGCTGCCAGAATCAACCATCCCCGCTCTCTTTTGGGACTTCAGGAAAAATTGAAAACAAGGCAAATCCCTCACTGGATTTTCAAACACTCCCCCTGCTATTCATTCTGTTGTGCCTCTGTGAGGAACAAAGTCCTAGTGTCGCTGCAAGGATTTATTAGCTTCTTTTAAGTTGAAAGCCTATTTTTAATTTGGCACATACACACTTTCCAGTTAATTGGCACAAATGTGGGACGACGTTGGACCGCATAAACCTTATACGTGTGAAAGCGGTATATCATAATTAAAAATGGCCCTTAGAATCTGTGGTAATCTCATTTGGTGAATTCACTTTGAATAACTACAATTTTAGTGCAGTACAGTAGCCCCTAAAAAGCCTTTGTAAATATATTGTTTCTATTATGTTTTTGTTTTCAAAGCAGATTTGAAGTCTTATCATTTGTAGAGGTTTTGATGCCAGTTCCAATATTTATATCTGAAAGTTTACAATATGTGATGGTATATTGACCACCTGAATCTGGTTATTAAAACATATGGCTGAGACGTGTGGACAGACTAATTTAATGGTGGCGTTCTAAATGATCTCATACTCTTATGTGGCATGTCTGTACAGCTGTTTACCTATTAGCCATCATATATACATTTACTGATTTAATATTTTTAACACATTCCAGAGGCCACTGATGCTACAGAGCTTCCGTTTACGATTAGACTGCATTAATAGATTTGTGGGCTTTAGAGTCATGCTATTCATTTGAAAATGATTAAGGCATAAGTCAATGTTTTTGTAACACAAGCTTTCAAAAAGCTTCCGTGGGGGCTTCCTGAATATTAATATGTCATTTGGTAATAATCAAAGGGAAATGGGAATTCCCCCCAGTTAAAAGCTAAATTTAATTACCTTAATCACTCTTTTTACTCATTAGGTAATGCTAGCTGTTAATCAGACTTAACTGTAAGTGTATCTGTTGAATAAATGAGCCTTTTTTCCTACAGCTAGTACCAAATTAAAAACTGACTGGCAACAATGTAGAAAACAGTGAGACAATTAGAGACCGTTTTGATTACTTGGGCTGTACGCACTTTTGCGTTTTCTGATATTTTACATACCAACGCTAAAACTCATTTTCCAATTACCTATTACAAGATTTTTGGATAGCACGAGAGGCTAACTGATCATTTCTGTTTCTCAGGCTTTTATTCTCTCATTTTGTATTTATCTTTTGTGCACTTTGTGATAGTTTTATTTCCGATTGTTTAGTTGTCGTTACCTTAAAATACGTTGAACACTGACAGCCAGGATTATACCAATTAACAGTAAATGGGCTAATATATATGTGTGTTAATGACTAGTGGACCATTGTTGAACATTTTTATTTGTTTTTTACATTTCTATCACCATGACACTAACACTTTTCTCAAATGCTTTTCTAACAGTTGTTAAAAATGGAAAAACAAACCCAGATAATCTGCTGATAATCTGTATTTTTGCGTAATAACTGTTTTTGCACCATTAACTGTTTCCATTTCAGTTACTTAATAACATGGTTAACAGCTCGCAGTATTATTTTGCTTATGATTGTTACAGAGCTTCTAGTCATCCCATAGAAATCATCCATAATGAGCTGTGTTTGAAGTAGCTGTCTTAATAGGAAAGGGGTTCATTTTCTTTTCGCTGATGTAAAACAAAAAAATTGATGCATGTATTTATTAATGATGGAATATCCACTTTTTAATTATTATTTTTTTTAAATGTAGCACACTTTCATTTAGTACAAAAACTCTTTGAATGAACTGAGTATGCTCCAGTCTATTGTGTTTTGCAGGCTATTTTTAGGATTTTCAAATGTTTGAAGGTTGTGTGGGCGTGTGGATTAAGTTATAATGAAAAAAACAAAACATGTTTTCACTCATCCACTTGTATTGACAGAACATTTGCAGAACATTTACCATTTAAACGGCTTAAAATTGAATTTGAACGATGAGTGGATTTTGCACTTTGTCTAGTCTCTGCTTTTGCTGGTAGACTGTGGGGCAAATGTTTTATGTATATTTCAGCTGATAAGACTCAGTATTCAGTAAAGTCAACATAAATACAAGTTTGCTTTGATTTAAAATGAATTTCCTGCTTGATTATTCAGTAATTTGGGGGGGAGGAGCATGTCATTTTGTGCACAGTTATTGACAGAGTGATCCTATAGCAGTGCACACCTTAGATGAGAAGACGTTACAATCATCTATAATGAAAATCACTGGACAGTAGAACTAAATACATGTTATTCAGTGCTGTATACTTCTCATGTTCTTCTGCTGCCACGCTTCTAATATATAGTTCAATAAATTTTGGAGGCAAATATGAAAGAACTCCAGCCTATATCAAAACCACACATTAATAATGCAATACTGCATTATACAATAAAATAATATTTTGCATAATCAGTGCCACTTAAGGTAAATTTGGTTATAATGCTGATGTTCGTAAAGGTTGAAATACATTTTGCAGTTTGTTTTCTACATTTTCTTGTAGATTCCATGTGTTGAAACGGGTTTCTTTATGTCTCACCTTGTACATCACTGAGGTTTAAAAAGAGTGCAATTCCACCCTCCAGACACACGAATAATTATTTTTACTCTCCAAATAATTGTGATTGATTTCACACACAATGGACAGGAGTGTGGGTATAATAATTATACAGTAAGGTCCATAATTTCTTGGACAAACATAATTTTTGTAGTTTTGCCTCTTCACACCGTCACAGCGGCGTCTAAATCAATCAATAAAGGCTCTCAGCTTTAATTCAAGTTGTTTTTTAAAGTTTTGCGTGAACTGTTTACGAATTACAGCTATTTTTATACACAGTCCCCATTTTTAGAGGGTGAAAATTAATTGGACAGTTGACTGACGAGCTGTTTCTTTGCCAGGTGAGGCCTGTTCACCTGTTATTTAAAGACAAAGGAAACAAACATGATATCAGTAGTTAATTTAAAGTTTTGTATCGTAGGTTACTGTAATTGTAAATCTGAAGCTCAAGTGAGGGACATCATCATTAGGCTGAAAAACAAACCTTTCAGAGAGACCAAATCAACAGTTAGCTATGTTCTTAAAACGAATGATTGGATTGGCCAACAAGGGATTGGTTACACTCAAGAACAAGAAGGCTAGATTAGGCTTTGCCAGAAAACCACTAGAGCCTGCACAGTTCCAGAAAACAACCTTTAATCACTTAAATCCAAGGTTAACTTGAACGTGAGATCTGATCTCAACCTAAGGGAGCATCCTTTTCAGTTATGAAATACAAAGAATGCAGAGAGATGCACAAACTGAATAAAACATAAATAAATGGCACAGACTAGACTTCAGGCAGTCACCGAATCCAGATGAGTTTCATCTAAGTGCTAAAAACAATCATTAAAATGATGATAGTGTGTGCAATTACTGATATCCTATGAAAAAACTAGGGTCTAAAAATGGCTGTAATTTCTCAACAGCTAATGTAAAACTTTTGTTGCAGAGAAAGTCTGCACTTCAATCACATATTATAACAGTTAATGGGGAAACTTTCTCTAAAATCCCTTGAATTAAAACTGGAAACTTCTATTGTGTGATTTAAAATGCACTGTGATAGAGTACAGAGGCAAAACAACTACTATCATATTCCCACTAGTGGTAAAAAAAAAAAAAAAAACCCTCCTTTGCAGTATTTATTCTCCTTTGTTACCCGTTTAGAATATTCTGTTGTGCTTTAGCTTCACTGTAGACTTTATCAGGTTTATTTAAGCTGGATGTTACCTTTTTTTGCTGGCACATAACATCCTCTGTAAGTATTGTTTAAAAAGCAAACAAACATCCAATACAGTTTTATTTAAAACTGACTACGTTACACATAGTTAAGTGTGTTAACTATTTAATGTACAGCTTAGAGTTAAAATCACATATCTACAATAAAATGCACATATAGCATATAGAGCCAGATGAAACAACTTCTTGTTCTCCAGGTGTGTGTGTATGTGTGTGTGTGTCTCTATGTGTGTGTTGGCACAGGAAAATCTTTGTTACCTGTAAGAACCTGTCTTAAAGGCACATTTTAGTTTGATTTCAAGCCACACAGTTTAATCAAGCCACAAAAACTATTCTTCTGTGTATTGCACAGTCCCAAGCCTGGTTAGAGGAGGATTCTTACATCATAATGTAATCATAATATCCAGGACATTGTAGTGCAGGATGTGGAGAACACTGTTTTGATTCATCTGACTCCAAAGAAAATACACTTTGAACAGTACAAAGTGAATAGCATAGCTAATATTACATTAATAGATCAGAGATAATAGGAATACACATGCAAGGAAGAAAATGGGTGATGTGCTGTAAATTATTAGGATAAAATCAATCAAATTCAGGTATTTGGTGGCAGAAATATATAGTGAACTTTTTTTTCTACTTGGCCGTAACTATGCTGTAAATATCCATGAAAGATTAGTTAATGAGAATAAATAGTTAAGGAATATTTTCTGCCAGCTCAGATACACTCTACTGCTTCTTTGACTGGTAGTAAGGCAGGGGGTGGGGCGAGAGAGAGGTAAAGCCTTCATATCTCCACAGTTTGCGGTAATGTTGGGTCACTTGTAGCCCAGCAGCATCACACACACACTCAAAATCATCATGGCAATACAGCATCAGAGGAGGATCATTGTGTAACATGAATTGGCATCTACGTCTCTTATTGAGTTCATGATGGTTTATTTGTCATATCATACATCATTGTTGCAGGCGGCAGCTGCTCGGTTTACATCCATCGTAACTGTTTCATACATCACAAACTGATAATTTGGATCCTCAATCAATCTTTTTCTGGTCAGTTTGCTAACAGTGCTGTCTGATTCAGTGCATTTATTGCTCGTAACACAATGCCACTGACTAACCCTTTTTTTCTTAGTGTCTGCTTCCTGAAAGGCAAAAGTTCCATTTGGATTAAGTCCTTCCACAAGGTGCTCTCTGGCTCTGCTTAAATTACCAGTCTTGTTCCTGATAACGCCGGAGCTGTGAGCACACCACATAACAGTGTGTGTAGTTAAATCTAGAGCCACAAAAGGTAGTTACAACGATAGACGCCCAGTCATTGGCTTTCCAGTGATGGCTGATTTCCAAGGGTTTGTGCTTCACATCAACAGTCATCTAATACACAGACAACAGAGTAATAAAGCTACAGAGTTATGAACACCACTCACTTGACTGGCGTTATACATGAAAGTTTCACGAAAAAAAGGTTCCCAGTATTTATAGTACCTACAAATCATAACCGAAATATTTAAATAACACGCTCTGTGTTATTTAAACGAGAAAGGAAGTAGACTGACACGAAGGTTCGAAGAAAAGTTGTGTACATGAGGAGTAAGATGAGTAAATATAGAGTTTATTATACTTGATCATTTATACATCACAAACTGTTATTTGTGACTTATTACATATTCTGTAATCATAATAATAATAATAATAATCGTAATAATAATAGGTTACAATGGTAAAATTTTACAATGCATTTCTAATATAAATCAACTGAATGGGGCTGAGGTGCAGTGAGTTGTAGATGTATTGAGGCAAAGTCTCTTGTACCTAATAAAGTCTGCCATCCATGTTGTACTCAAAGACACTTGACGGTCCACCTAGATAGAAAGTCCAAATTCCTTGTGGTGTAAGAACGGATGAAGAAAGATTTTTTTTTGTATTTTAAATTTATATATCTATATTTATATGTATATATGACATGTTTCACATGAGCAATGTAGAATTTCTTCATGGCATTTGATTGTGGGTATTTACAAATTTCTGTCAAGTTTAGGAATGTCACCAGCAAGCCTTTTAAACTCACAGCATTTTCAATAGAGAATAGATTACTATCACAGGGGATTGTGCTGATGAATCTTTAAGACATCGTGATGAAAACAACTGAACTATTAGGAAAGGCAAAAGAAATTCAGATTGTTTCTGTTGGAGTGAATTCAACTGAAAACAGGGCCAGCTTTTATGGGGACAATTTCTGCAGCAACTATATAAAGAAATGGAAATATGACTGAAAATGAAATATAACAGTACAATCAACTGCCTTTTTTTGCCTTCTGACTTCTTTTTTTTTTACCCTCACTGTCTTAAAAAAAGCCTAAAGTCAACAAAACCATGTAATTCAGGAGTCTTAAAACAGCATATATACAAATCATCAAGTTCCTCTCGTGTTTCAAAGGTGGGTAAGCACACATGTCTAATTAAAGACAATTTAAAGCCCCATAGTAGCAAAAGGCAACATTCAACACTAGTCTAGTGTTTTAATTCATGTCAACAATCAGCTCATTAAAAGTGGAGCAGATGTCTAAAAGGCTCTTCCGTTAAAACGTGACTGCTATAAGGTCACTCAATACAGCATTGGTTAGATGCTGGAGGCATAACACTGATAAACGCTGCTACACATACAAATCCACATGCGTTTGTTGTTGCTTTTTTTTAACTAGACTGATTGATGTACATCAATACTAGCACAGCAGTACCACATGACTCATCGCAACACAGTTCAGATTCCTCTTTTTGAACACGTTTATCCTCACGTATTGTATACTCGATAACATAAACAAATCTACTGAATGAAACATGAGTAAATTAACATGGATGCCTTGACATGGCAGTTAAACCTGAGTTGTGTTTTGGAAGTGGTCTCTTTTGTTTCTGATGATAGTATTCTATTTCTATTCAGGCATTGATAAACTGTACTACGCATTTTGTGAGCATACACTCAAGAGCCTTTCTCTGTTAAAATGATTTCACAGTTTGCTGTCAAGTACCCAGATGTTCCACCCCATCCCCAACCCCTGCTTTATGTTGTCAACAAGCAAACTCCTCAAAGTTGCCTATAGTCGGGTGACGAGGTAACATGTTCGGGGTGAATCCGAGACTGTCCGAGTGACTCCGGAGGGTGTCACAGGTGCTCTGCAAGAAACAGAGAGGAGGGGAGGAGGGGAGACGAGTTCAACCGGGTTAAGGGAGGAGCGATGCAGGGAGCGATGATGATGCCGATGATGGAGGAAATAAATGAGCCGCAGGTAAAAAGAGAGCAGCCAATACAATCGTAGAGGGATGCAGAGGGGAGGAAAAACAAACAATGTAACAAGGAGAAATTGATCAAAAACAGGAAAAAATGGGGGAATGATTGTGAATGAAAGGATAATGAATGACAGAAACATATGTGCACAATGATGAGGCAAAGAGTACAACAGATTCAGGGGTTTCGACATCAGCCACATTGCATATGTTTCATATGTAATGAGAAGATAAATTGAGGGGGTAAGATGATGGGGTAAGATGAATGAAAGGAGGGAGAAGAGAAAGAAAACAGCAGATTTTTAGTCCTGGTTTTACACTAGCATGTGTAATTCTGATAGTTATGCAAGTAGTAACATCCACATATGTCTGCATTTTTCGTCATGTACAAAGGCCCTTATTCAGCAGATAACTGCAGATATGTGGATAACAAACACCGGTAGTCCCATCGACAAAGAACCTATCTTTGTGCAAACTCACTGCATGCAGGCCTGCGATAACATCACAAAGTAATGCATCTAGTGATGTTATCTGGCTCGGACCTTCCAATGCATTGCCTCTAAATAGACCTTAGTGCTGCAGGGAAACAAATAGATCTCATGTTGTTCAGAGTTTTGTGCAATTCAATAAATATGTGATATGCTTTCACAGGAGTACACTTTATCCTACGAGGAGAAAAAAAGCATCATTATTCGGTGGAAGGAACAAGTTTTGCAGAGAATAAGATCTTTATGCACTTGGAGAATCCAACCAACTTCAGCCTTCCTTCGGCCCAGCACCCTTCTGTCAAAGCAGACAACAACTAACCTGTTCTTACACGGCGGCAGATATTAAAAGTGCTCGCTACGGCTGGATAATCACCCCTCTCTTTTGTTGACTGCCAACCAAATCATTTGTAAGCATGGAGAAAATGATGAATGTGATGATCTCAAGTATGTATGAAAGAGAGGGACAGCATGGGAGGGAGCATCTATTATCAATGGGATGTGCTACCTGGGGGCATGATTAGGCGTGACACCAGGGCTGGTTGGGTTCTCTGGAAACTCCTGGAATAGACATGATGAAAAGAAAGATGGGTGAGGGTGACTGAAATGAAAATAAAATACAATGTAAATGCTATCAGTTAAACTCCCAAGGGAACACGGTGATATCATTAAAGCACTGAAGGAAGATGATCGTTCAAAATGAAATATGAGGGGGTTTCTTAATGAGCAGGGAAGGCTAAAGTCAGTGTCACCCAGAAGGATGTCTCTTGAACAATTAAAGCACTTCATTAACAGATTGTCTGAGTGGAGATGTGACAGTGAACTAGTTGAAAAAATATAATTAAATGTGAGAAAAAAGAAGTACAGAGGATGGTTTATTGTAACGAGGTGAACACATGACATGAATGGAGCAGAGTGAGAAAACACTATAAAAGCTTGAGTGCAGCCCACTAAATGAAAGCTTTCTTTCCTGCTGTTTTAGTATTTTTCTTAATAAAAAAACGACTAAACGAATCTCCTGATTGATATTTTTGTTTAAAATCTATAAACCTCCACTTTTGTAAAAGACATTAAACATATTTTTGATCGTTTCCTCTACAACAGCTAACAAACTCAATACTGACCCAAGCATGCAAGAGCACAGCCCTCATGCAGAAACAAAACCACAACTTTCAAACAGATTTGAAGACAGAATTGGCCACAACTTATTTTGCATGCTGTCTTTTTACCTCTAATAATGTATGACAGAGAGCACAGCTTTCATTTCCAGCATGAAGCCAAGGAATGCAAATTGGCAGATTGAATAAACTCAGGGACAAAAGGCAATTTCTGCACTTAACAAAAATCTGCTTAAATGCTTTTCATTATGACAGCACCAGAAAAGAAGAGATGTTGCAGGTAGGTATCTGATTTCATTAGCTAAAATACATAAACAACAGGTCCCTACCGTAACTAGGTAGTGTTTTTAAATGTTTTATATAATCGTTTTTAAGGGGCTGTTTTAAAAATTCCATTATCTAGGAAACCTGTTGAGCTAGCTCCTTCAAATTCTTTTAGTGCAACTACCTCTGTGAAGGTCGACTCTCTGTAGCTCAAGTTAACAGAAAGATAGATCCTTTATAATATTTGGATGCCCAATCTCTGACTGCATATTTTGAGGCCTGTAAAAACATTGTTTTGCAGGTAGGGGACAGATATTTTAGTTATGGCTTCTCTCATATACAGACAGAGCACATAAGATTATGCAGCACAGTCCAAATCAGATAAAGGGTTCCACACATATTAAAGCTTAAACATGGAAAAAACGCAATTTCACCAAAATTCATTGTAATATTTCCAAGACATGAACCAAAATCAGCCTCACATCTGGAAAACTGTAGTTTCTACCAGTCTCCGAAACTGCTGTCACAGATCAGGCATCCAGATATTTTAGGGACTTCAAGCACCCATCACTCAAGTTTACCTGAGCTACAGCCCTGAGATTCCACATTGAAAGTATCTGATATTTGCCTTAAAAATATCAAAGAACCTAGCTCAAGTAGCTTTATAGATAATGGAATTCTAAATATAAAGAAAAAATGATGATACTAAAAAATGTACACTATTTATACTCTTATACCAAGCTCTATTTTCAGTGAACGTTGAGTTTGAGAAAATGTGGATTTTTAAAAAATATTTTTGGCTACCATACTGCAAGCAGAAATATATCCGGTCAGCTAAAGTAGAAAGGTTGATACATTACATTTACTACTACTTTTGATTGTATATACTTTTCAGACAAGTTAATTTAACATGCAGTTCTCCTAAAGACTTCAACAATTTACTGAAGAAGCTTCCTGGCTATCAAAGAGGTAAAACTTAAACCAGTCCTGAGGTGTGCACTACAAAGTGAGACCCATGGCTTAGGGAGCTATGTCGAGCTAAAAGTCAGAGTTTTCTATGTCAAGTAGCTTTTTTTTTTACCTGCCTAAATCACCGTGGTAACATGGATAACAGCAGATTCTGAGTTTTCTTGGTTTAAAATATTTAGGCTGGCTGAGGAGCGTGTTTTAAGTGAACCGCATCTGCTGGTAAAATATATTTCATATGTGCAACTTGTTTAGCTAACATCACAAATGAAAGTGTAAAGTTGCTGCGATGCAAACTGTGCATCCCTTTGTCACTTGAATTTCCATGTTGCTGAAAGAGAAATAACGTTTTACAGGTGATCCTAATCTGCTGCTAAATCTCGTTTACAATGCTGGAACTGCAGCTGCAACACACCAAGAATACCTGTTCAGTCAATAAAGTTAATTTCACTTTGATCTATTGACAAACTAAAGCACTGAAGTCTCCTTTATTAGGCGATGGGACAGAAACCTTTAATGTTTAAACGTGTCTAGTTTAAAGCTTCAGAGCTCTAATGTGCTGCGGTCGCATTAGAAACAAACAGCAGCTGTTTATTTCAGTGGTAAAATGTTTATTTTATTGCTTTGTGCGTTAAATCACCAGTTTAACGATTTTCTGCAGCATTAGTCTTTTGTCTTATTTGCGACAGTGTTGCATTCTACTGTTATATTTTTATGTTCTTTATAGATATTTACCACTATATTATCATCATCATCATCTATTAACATCTCTGACAGGAGTAGGCAGCACTCATAGGGATCATTTTGTGTGCACAAAGACTCGCTTGCCGTGTCAAACACCCCTTTTTATTTGAGGACACACAGAATGGTGCAGAATGCTCAGGTTAACAGAGAAAGCTGATAATCACTGGCGTTTTAAGTTCTGTCAAGCCAGCAAACACAAAGAAAGCTGGACTTTGTTGTATTTATACCTCTACCTTTTTAAAACTCTTTCAGAGTGGCATTACGCACAATATGATCAATAAAATCTATTTATAGCTTGACAGAAGGTATTTAGCACTTGTCAAATGCACTGATATTTTCACAGCGAGTGTTGGGAAGTAGTAAAGTACATGCAGTTAAACTATGTTATGCAATAATTTGTTGATTCAAGAATTTTGTTTAGATAAATATGAAAACCACCCACTATTTGCATGGGTGTAACTGTAGTGATTAAAATCTATCTTTCTATATGTTATAAGCCTTGATTTAACATTATGTCCTGAACAACAGCTCATTGCTAATCCTAAAACGATGTGTGTATGTTATTAATCATTTCCTAACTTGCATAACAGGAGGAGTGGAGATGCCTCTGGATGCAGCGTGCTAAACCACAGGGTTTGATGAAAATGCTGTTATTTAGGGCATGACTGAAACGCCTCGCAGTACTACAGTTTCCATTGCTTTGTTTTTACCATGTTAATGAAATCTCTTTAGAATTTTGGTGGTAAAACCCGGATAACAATAACAGCTCTGTAATAGTACAAAAGAGGGTGACGCTGAGAAGCTACTATATAGTGTGGAAATACTGAAAATTGGGTTAGTGTGTGGGATAAAATGAGATAACCTCTGACAATAAACAGAGTTTATGAGTCATGAATAAAATCCAATAAAACCAGGTCAAACTCTTTACTTCTACTTCTCCATGCACTGAGATTTAAGCGCACTAAGTGGCAAAACACTTGGGGAAAAAGCTTAAAAAGAAAAGGGGCACAAAGTCAATTTGTTCTTTTGGAATACTTATGTGCATCCCAGATTTTTTGTCATTACACGGAATAATTTATGCTGCTTCTCATCATGTAAAGAAAGTACTGTATGCGTCTAATACTACTCTAATTATGCATTCCCACTGTGCAGTAAAAATATGTGCGTATGATTAATGATTGTGTTTTCTAGAAAAATATTTTGTTTCTGCAGGGCTAATTGAAACTAATGATGGCATAATGCCTTTGCTTTCTCTCTGGTGCTGTTCATTAAAAGCATTTCAAGTGTGAGCAGATATTTTGATGTTGCTGTGACCATTGTTCCTGAGCTTATTTTGTACATCACATTCACTTCACTCAATCAAGTGTATTCTTAGGGACTAAAAAATTACCAGGTTGTCGCTCTGACAGCGCTGTGGCCGTTTCTTGCGAATGAAGTAACCCAAAAGCTTATCTTTAAACACCTAAAAAACATCAGAAAAGCATTATTTACAGATTCACACATCCAATAGTTTGCTTTCTTGGGGAGTGAAGAGGATCAATACTGAGGCTGACAGCATCTATAAAGATGAAGCATCGTATCTTGCACAAAAAA
The DNA here is from genome assembly GCF_964374335.1 of Astatotilapia calliptera. Classification (NCBI taxonomy): domain Eukaryota; kingdom Metazoa; phylum Chordata; class Actinopteri; order Cichliformes; family Cichlidae; genus Astatotilapia; species Astatotilapia calliptera. The sequence continues at coordinate 16,674,033 of NC_137439.1, forward strand.
ATTGCATAAAAGCTTGAAGTCTAAGATGTTTAGGTTAAGAATACTTTTGGGTATATTTTGAGTAGAATTATTTCCAATTTAACATTTTAACCCATACATACTGTTCACATCACATATGATGTGTTTCTGATAAACAAACATTTTATGTCTTTTCCTAAAGAGACCAAAATACACCAAAATGAAAATATCTTTTATACTGTTTTACATTTGTGCTCCGGGTCAAATCTGACCAGAATCTCTGCAGTTTAACTACATTTATTACATTATCCATGTTTGTAGTATCGTAACCTTACATTTGCTTGCCTTGAAGCAATTGTCGTTGTGACCTGGTGCTATATAAATAAAACTGAACTGAATTAAATCGAATCTACTGAGTTGGATCCACCAGCATGGGTCAAATATAGGAAAATGGTTGTTTTAGAAACCTGTGAAATTGTACATGACATTTCTTTGTGGGCACTGGTGACAGAGTTCAATGGGAATCTTGTCACTGTCATGAGAATTGTCTGTGTTTCTACAACATATACTGGGGGAACCCAGAGAGACGGGTACTTTCTGGTCTCTGAGGGAATCCTGAAGGTCTCTGAACAGTCATGGGGGAATTTCAAAGTAGTAAATAGTAAAACTGCACCGGAGTGACAATATATTGGAACAGCGGTCATACAGGGGTCAGAGTGTGCCCTAACACAGACATTAAATCTGTAAAAGAGTGGATGTGGTTTGCACTGTCACCTCACAGCAAGAAGATTGTTGTGAGGTGAGATTGTCTATGTGGACTGTTGGATTTTAAATAGATCTGTAGTTTGTTATAAACACTTATTATGAGACCATTCTTGACCCAGACCATACTGTGCAGGCAGCTAATATGAACAGCATGTAAAGGTTAAGTAGCAGACACTTTATGCTTTATGCTAAGCTCTCCAGACTCCACAAGAAAGCCATAAGTTCTCTACTACTGAATTAAAAAATGTAAAGGTTACTAAAAATGAATTTAATGTGATCTAAAAACAGAAGAATTCATTTAGTTATTGCTTAGAAATCTTTAACAAAGATCATGACTTTACCTCATATAGGTAGTCGAATATTTCTAGTATTGTAAGAACACTGGCTCCAATAAATAGCCCCATCTGGCCTCCAATGTCACCTACAGAGGGAGAGATTAACAGATACGGGTAATTAAACAATGGTGCGTGAAACCATTCCCCCTTGCTGTCACATTGAATTCTGTATCTCTTTGAGGAATCTGAGCGTAATTGTCAAAACTGTCCAACCAGCCCCAACTTCACAAACGCAGCTGCCCTTGCAAGAGCATCAGATTATGAAAACATGCTCAGCCTGTTTCACGAGTTCAAAGAGGGAACCTCAAAGCACCAGGGATGAACACAATATGCGAAATATGCGGCTGGGGGGGGGGGATGCCCGCCGAGGGTGCTGATTCTGAGGTCAGATTTATTTATTTATTTTTTCTCACAGTAAATATGAAACTGCAAGAATCTTACCGAGAAGTCCAGCAATTTCATAGGCCTTCTTCTGCTCAATCTTCTCATAATTCAGAGCTTCAAAGAAGATGTCCAACACCAGAATATTTTCTCTGGAGAGAGGACACACACGAGCACATCCATCAGATTTCCCCCAGGGCCATTTTCCCAACAGAACGAATGATAACTCACATCTCCTGCGTAACTATCATTCATTATTGTTACATTGAAGGTGAACGATGGAGACTCAGACCATGCTATACCACAGTACATTCATCCATCAACAGGAAAAGGAAAAAGAGGCCTTTATCTAAATAACTAGCTAATAATACTTACCCAATATATTGCTCAGTTTTGTTGAATTTCTTAGCCAGATATTTAGCAGATGCCTTACTGGGGATCTTAACCATGGACAGCTCCTTGCCATAGCGAGTCATGTTGCAGGGGGTCTGACAGACACAGTAATTGTTGTCTTTCTCTACCAAAAAGTCTGTGGATGATCAAAGTCATTTCAATTCATATTTCATTCATATTGCGATCACAATCAAACAAACCTGTATCCAGAGGCCCTGCTAAAAATATCCCACACAACGCACAACAGAGCTACATTCGCTGCCATCGTTCACTTTCCATGAAAGCAAATAATGACTGAAGCCATAAAACAGAGGAAGGGGGGAAAAAACTCAGCAGGATTTATTTGATATCAGCGAAGCACAGACACATCACAAATCTTCCTAATGGGATTTTTAAACAATGATTTTTACTTTATTGCTTTTGTTTCAGCACAATCTGGAATTAAAGTAATTTGAAGTTAAGGTTCACACAAGTAGTATCTACAGGATACAACAAGCTTGTGGCACCGCTGTTAATGCAAATACCTCACACTAATATTTTACACTTAATCCAATAAAAAAAAAGTGTGTGCGCTCACCTAAAGCTGGATCAGCACAATCTTTGTACTGCTCAGGTGTGCAAACGGCTGTGTTTCCTGTTTGAACCAACATAAAAGTGAAAATGATTACTTATTTATAAATGCAACACGAGGGCACAGAGATTTATGGGGTTTTTTATTGGTCAAGTAACTCTCAGTTCATACCCGGCATGTGAACCATCCTGCAGTTACAGTTCTCCAGAAGGTACCGTGTTTCACAGTCGATGCGACATGCAGTGATGCTGTACGTGGAGAAGTAATCAGAGTCTATGGGAGTAGACTTGCAATCTCCCCAAGGTGGTGGGAGGTACTGAAGCTGAAAGAGTGAGCAGCACATGTTTTGCCCTCAGTGTATCAGCACACAGGATTACATCAAATACCATAATGCAAGCCCGGTGTAGCAGAATTTCAAAAAGGGAGACAACAAGCTGACAGAACCCAACACAAATGTCTTAAACATAAAAAAAAGAAAAGAAAATACAGAAGCACTTGAATGAAAATGTGCACTCAGACAATACTGGCATAAAACGTCCAGTCGGAACAACATCATCGCTCATGTGTAGCAGCAAGCAGACATCATGCATAACGTTACTGATGCAGGTCTAGGCCCCGGTAGAAAGCAGAGTACCATGGGGATAGAGACAAGCTTACGAGAAATCTGTAAAATATGTAGATACAGACAGGACACCACAATCAATGGACAAATTTACCAACCTTGAGAACGGAACTGAAGACAATCAACGGTTTACTGGAGGATTCATTGAATTTAAAAGACAACATACGGAGCTTTTTTTTTAAAGAAAAAATCTTATGGTAATAAGTAGTATATAACGGTAGGTTAACCTAAATAATCCAGTCAATGAAAGCTTTCTAAAGAGGTTTTACTGTTGATTAACAACCTATATTTTCTCATTGATGCCCGTGAGAGTTTATTACACAACTACCCTGAATATCCCTATGAATTTAGCAATCAGGAGGAGATGTAGTGTACACTCAGTTTGCGGTCTCATTAGTGGTAGAACTCTCATTATAAGGTGAGAGCAGGTCATTACATTTATGAATAACTCTGAGAATTCTAAATGAATCCATTAGGGAAGAATATTTAACAAGTGAATTTTAAGGACCCAATTCACACTTAACATTAGACCTCGCCATCCGTCTTGGAGCTGCAGCAGCGTGCCCCATTTTGTGTGAGATCTGCTTCGACGTTAAAGGGACTTCCTCTGTGGTGTGCTGCACAGCGTGGCCTCTAACCACCAACAAGACTTCCAGCCCCCCTTTTAAGTGTCTTGTTTTCTGCCTGCTACTTATTTTCATGACAAAAATAAGCCAATTATTTATGAAGGGCGGCGATGCTTGGGTAGTTGCGCATTCAGCCGCTAACTGCAGTGGGGAGCAAGCCAACAATCTCTGCCAAAGGCTTCTTCTTGGGAAATTTCTCAGAGAAATTACACCTCCATTGTCACATTAAGGTTCACTGTAATTCCCAATCATTTCCACCAGCTCTAACCAGGTGCTAACTCTGACAATGTAACTGTCATTTAGCCAATACAAAGTGACAGAGATAGAGTGTGATTCGCAGAAGAAGTGGATTTAAACTGGCAAACATGATTAAGCCTTTATTGAACTCCATTTCTAGCCCACAGACTCTCATAAGTGGAGATACACTGGAGATAAAACCCCCAATATAATCAAGACTATAAACTCATGCCAGAGTTCTCATGGGTAATAAAACCTAATGAATCACATTGTCTGGTCCCTGCAGATGAGATTAAGCAGAGGTCCAGTGGATCACCCCGATAACACATATAAGCAAAAACAAAATGCTTACAAAAGCAGATGTGGATGTGAAAGGGTAAAGCCAAACAACAGCTCTGATAAAGACACAGATTTGGATGAATGGCTCAAAGAAATAAAACACCTTTCCAGCTCTTTGCTGGTGAGGACAGAGAGCAGAGATGGCAACAAGGACAGACTGCAGATGCTGTTACATATCGTTGCTTCAGCCACACAGAGGAGGGGGTGGGGGGGATGGTGGGGGCACACATGGGTCCATTCCTTGGAGAGGGCGGGACCAGGAGATGAAAGTGTGGAAGTTAATGAGTATGTACAATACAGTATTTTGTGGCATGCAGCAAGCCCAGTCAGTCATACGCTACCCTCTGCTCTTGGGTGGAAACGAATGTTTGGAAGCCTGGGGCAACCCCGAAGCCCAGCTCGTGGAGGAAAGGAGGCTCTGACTGAGTGTGAAGCTGTACCTTTATGCCGGCCTCATAGGACGTCTCATCTAGGGGTAAGGGGTGAGGGAACACAGCCCACATCATTATCGAAATATAAGAGGAGATAAAGTAAGGCAAGGGGACAGAAAATGACCCCTCCAGACAAACATCCTGTTGTCAGTCCCAAGCAGGACTGGTAGGTTGTCATTCAGCCATTCTCTTCTTACTTTCACTCAGTCTTGAGCTACAGATCGCTTCTAACTGTTGGTGGTGGAGTATCGATGTCTCTCTTTGCTCACAAGTCAAAGTCTCTTATTAAAAATTAAACTCCTCCGACAGAAGATTTACAAATGTAAAGCCTCGAAATCACGAGTGCTATTATTCTTATTGCACCGAGAGCAATGTCACTCGTTGGACACTGAGTGAAACGAATGCAGGCCAGAGTTTATAATGACAATCTAATTAAGTCATCACATCGTTTAAGCCATAAACACGTCTTTCAGCTGTCAGTGGTGTGGGCGCTCATGTCATGATTGTAAATGGCAAACCATGCACTTTTGCCTCCTGGAGGAAACTCTGTGATGGTGAGTAACAGAGCAGGTTTATTTTTTTTTGGAAATGGCTGAATGATGATACACTCTGAGCACCAACAACATTTGCAGAGAGAAGGAGAGAAAAATGAGAGAAAGATACATTTCTATGCAAGTTCCCAAAAGTTACATTTGTCATCTCTTGTGGTGTCCATGTGTCTGTTTCACGAGACCAACCGTGCCTCAACCATCCCATGTTATTCTGCTAGCACGCTGAAGCTTGTGAGGTGAACGAGCCAATTCAATTTAGGAGCAAAATCATTTAAATTAGGCTTAATTAACTGCTAAAGAAACTAAGTTAAAGCGCTGCTCAGGCGTCCGTTACATCATGACTTCACAAGAACTGATTATACGGTGGAAATTTTTAAGGCGCCTGCGGCACAAATACACTTGATCTCAAAGGTAATCACTGCAAAAACCTAAAATCCTCTGTGGCACTGCCGCCATTTTCTTGGGATTTACACTGAGTGCTTCTCTGTTTGTCAGAGGATATTTCCTTATTCTGTCAGTGTTTCTGTTTGAAAATCAAAGACTTTTCTTTGTCTTTGTGAGCTACGCTAGTGTGGACAAAAGCAACAGAGTCTGAATTTGTTCTCCTGGCAGATCACATAAGTGCCGTATTGTTTCATTAGATTTGGATGGAAATTCCATGTGAGCTCAGCGTTATGACCTTGCACACGGGCTTTTCAATCAATTCGGGCTTAACTATAGTTATTGCTTTTCATCCTTCAGTGACGCCAGTGTCGTGGACTCGGTCAACAAACCGGCCACGGGCCATTTTGCTTCTCTTTTTACCGTGTCATCAAATCATAGCACATATTAAAATGTGTCTACAAAACAGCCGTGGGTCATCTTTCTCATCCAATAACGCATGCTTTTTCCATATTACTGGTGTTGGGAGAAAAAATAATGTAACGAGAGTGCACCAGGTTCCTTTATATGGTCCAAACTGACATAAACAACATTATGACAGTTTTAGTAGATTTCCTTTAAGATATAGTCAGCTTTTAGCTAAATGCCGATCCCAACAGTTAGTCATAAGAAAACATTAAGTCTCTCTTTAAAAACTGTAAAGTGTGGGTTTTTAAAAAGAGTTAATCAGCGATAATGTCCGATGATTAAAGACTGCTGAAGTTGGCTGTGTGGATTAGTCCTCAATGTTTTTTGCTGGCTTCTGTTTTACTCTAGTGTCACTAGAGATGATTTTCAGTGCTGCAAATAAAAACCTGTTGTCCTTTTTCTTTCTCCTGAGGTCCAACTAATGAAGACTCAATATAAAAAAGTAAACTAAACACCCTGAGCTGCTATATATTTTTTGCATGCTGTGCAGTCTAAAGCTTTTTTGGCTCTGATAAGCGCAGTATGCTCATATTCCTGCATGCAATCATTACTCGGCCCTGCTCTATCAGTACTTCTTGGCGGCTATAACTAAGTTTCATTTACTCTAACCCAACTCATCGGCTGTCTATGTAACACATTAGACGCGCATCTCAACACAAAGGTAATACTAAGATCTGGATCTGATTTTGCTCCGCGCTCTGTGACACAGAGGTGATGGACACTGGCTGGCAAGGGTTTTTGAGACGAACACAGGATGAAGCAGAGCAAAAGACGCTGGGGTCGGAGAGGAGGCCGAACGTTAGGTACCAGTTGCTGCTGACATGACACAAAAGTTTGAAAACCAGGTGCCACACCAAATCCCAGTTGGTCAATGAAAGGAGGCTCGTCCTGGCTGTGGATCTGAACCTTGATGCCTGCTTCGTAGGAGGTCTCATCTGTGGATACAGCACGCCAGAAAATACAACAACATGTACGGTCATCGACGGAAACCAGTGCTGTTTAGCGATCCAGCAGTCACATTAATCCAGGGTTTCTACCCCTCCGCTTTCATCATATTAATGGAAGCTAATATAAGAAATAAACTCTTGTGTCAGTGTGCCGGTTCAATATCAAACAGATTTAGAACCAGAATTAATTACATGCTATTTATTTTATGAATATATGGTCCCATTATGTTGTGGTCCACCATAAATGAGAAACAATAAGTCAGTAAATGCAGTTTTATTGGGTCTGATGTCAGTTGTAGACCTGGAGAAACATATCAAGATGATAAGTGGTTAACCATGGTAGTGCATCACTTCTTTGTCTGCTTCAGTGTGGTGCAAAAAAATATATAGGCAAAGATTTATAGGTAAAGTGAAAGATGTACAACATTCCTCTGTGGCGCATCCATTTGTCATGGAGATGACAAAATACTGTGGCAGTTGTCAGGACTTCAGGGATAAACCAACAAGCTGATGAGATTTCCACATGGAAATCTGCGCAAATCAGATGTTACTGTAAAAATGCTTCACTGACCTGTCTCGCCCCAAACAGGCAAGTATTCATCCTGCTGAATATCCAACATGATCTCCAAGCCGTTCCCCGTGCCGCCCTTTAACGTGGTCAGCAAAGGGTTGCCATCTAATCCCGAGTTGAAAGTGTAGCATTTTCCATACCGTGTGTAAATCTGTAAGAAAAATAGGACACACACAGAGAAAAATAAGCACAAATAAAAAGTTTGATCCTTTTCATGGTGCAGCAGCACGAGCTATATTACATGCCAGTCTCACATTGTGCAGGGCAGGTAATCATTCCAAAGATTTTGTGATTATCAGAGAAGACAGCGCAGGTCTTAAACAGGCACCTGGCTCTGATTTGAGGAAGTAATGAGTGCTCCTCAGTAGCAGCTGAGTGATTTAGACTGAATTTACTATTTTGCCATCACTTAATGAGAAACATATGAGGGGGAAGAATCTGGACACACAAGCAGACATTTTTGTATTTTGCTTTATAAACTTCTTAATAGACCAAACCTCTGCCAGGAAAGCTTAGCAGGATTTAATGTTTGATGTGCAATCACTATAGTAGATTTTCTTCTATGTTTAAATAATTTAATTTCAGGTTCTGTGCCCCAGAGGGGATTTTTTTCTTTTTCAATTTTATGGCTTTTACCTATAATTGAAAAATTTCTATGTCATCTACCAAGCAAGTAAATATAAATCAGTCAAGAAGAATGAAAATGTAGAATTAAAATCATCGACTCTCCATAGATTTAAACAAACTATAAGCATTTCAAGATGTTCATCATCATGACGTGTGCAGCAACCTGCTGTTTGTGTTCACATCAACGGCTACACATTAAAATGCGATAAGTTATGGCTAAACAAGAGAATCATAGTACGGAAGCCAAAAGGGGACATAGATAAATGAAAATGAGTGTCGATGAAACTTTGGCAGTTGCAAATGTTCTTACTCTCAAAAACATTGCCAATTCAGAAGTATTAATTTAAATTTATGTTATCTAAGTTTCACTCTGTGATGTATAGTTTGCAATCTGTGCTTGTAAACTTTTGAATTACAATATTATTTTATGTAATGATGAATTGAAATCAATCTCAGGTAAAAGTGAAAGCTTACAGACCTTAAAGTCCTGTTTTAATGATCATAGCTGCCCTAATAGACTTCCTTTTCTCATCATCGTAACAAAAATGTGTGCTGCTAGCATGAGATTTTTGATGTGCAGGAAGGACTGAAGTTTGGATTCATTTCTACTGTGGTAAGGTCATAGAAAGAGGGCTGCTGGTTAAAACTCAGCCAGCATGGCAAAGCTGATCTCGAGAGATCAGATTCAGCGTTCAACATCCAGACCCAGACAGACTCACATCCATCTCACACAGATAAGTTTCCCCCCTCCCTGCTGGCTATATAATGAGGGAGTGCCTATACACATCATACAATTTATGACTGTTTTAAAATATTCATATTTATGTTTAGATCAAATGAGAGCATCAATCATCCATGCCGCAGACCCAATATGAGTTGCTCAAGAGCAACAAACAGATAGCAAAATGTAAATCCTGCATATCGCAAGCCATCAATCTGGCCAAAAACAGAGAATTTGAAGATTTTAAAGCCTCTCCGTTGCTATGAAGCCACCATGGGTAGCTGACCTCTTGCAGCCTGTAAGACTTCCCACTGTAAATGTCTCACATCAGCTGAAGCTGTCACAGTTACATGTTTGATTTTTATGACTTGGATCTAGCTGTTCAGACCCACCTCAGCAAAGGCAGGGAGCTAAATGTGACGCCTGTGACAGGTGAGGGTTTTATATCTGGATGTGTCTTGCCAGGTTTAAAATATTCTCAGTCCCTCTGCATGCAGGCTTACAACTGCAGAAACTTCCCCAGTCGCCCTTGCTAATATTTTCTAATGACGTTATAAGCTACCGGTTTGTGTGCGAATGTATTTACTCAAGATATCACCACGCGGAAGAGCGGGACTATGGTTTGCAAATGTCACTCACTTTCTCGCTTCAGTTATTCAGAGATGAATGGCTGTAATGGATCCCCGTCTGGTGCGTTTAAATGGGAAACTCAGCTGCATATTTTGACGCATATCCTCCTCGTGCCCAACAGATGTTTAATTAGAGACGCTGAAATTTTAATTTGAACTGATTTATGACGTCTGAATTATTAATGCGCTCAATTTTCGCCCAAATGTTGTCATGTTATAAAGCAAAAACGACATTAGAGGGACTCGGGAAATAGCCAGTCAACATAGCCAAATACGAAACCTTTAAATACAGCAGACACTGAAGCCACATCATTGTGTTTGTGCTGTTGAGTGAATTTTAAGGAGACATGGGTTTTAATGAGGGAACAGCTGTCATGTCTTAAAGGCAAAAAGCAGGAGAGGCTTGTTTTGCAGCTCTGAAACATCAACGACTTAAAAGACCTGGAGAGAATGCCTGCTGTAGCTTTGTCAAATGCTAACATGAATTATTAATACCCCATATAAACAACGCTCACATCCACACCTGGCAAACACCATCTCTCTTTCTGTACATACAGTGCTGAAGTTTTTGTAGGTGCAGGTTTCCCCACGAAACCTGCACTCCAGCAGCATGTCCTCGAGCTGGTGACCGAGCCGACCCATCATCTCCGTGGTGTTGGTGTGATAATTGGGGGGTGGGGTGTAGCTGCTGAAGTCCAGGAGAGTGAGCAGACCCTGCTTGTGATTGTCTTTAAGGATAGACAGGCTCCTCTTTATGACTGTGTGATTATGATACAGGAGATCCAACCAGTAGCCGCTGTGATACAGGTCATCTTTAGTCAGAGAGGATACCCGGAAAACATTTTTGTTGCAGAAGGTAACGGCTGGGAAGGACATGTTGTGAGCCCAGACCATGTAGATCTTGGTGACAGCGGGGTAGGACATCAAATAGAGGATTCGATTCCAGGACCAGGTGAAGAGGAGACTCAGACAAAGGAAGAAGGCCATGATCCAGATGACCCGCTGCGGTTTCGACTTGTCCGGAGAGAAGACAAACTTCAAACCGTGGATCTTGGTCCTCATTATGAAATCCACCGTGATCTCGTTCCATGTTGCTTTCAGCGAGCTGGACTGTGGGTTCTGAAGAGGGGGCTTCTGGGCATCACTTGATTTGTTTGGCTCCATGGAAACAGATTCGGATGTGGAGTCTTAAACCTTAATTGCGAGTCAAGGAAAGTGCTTCGTTGTCAAGTGCAGTTTCTCAGCTGCCCCCACTAGACTACAATTTACACATTTTCTCGACATGCACCTTAATATGTGTGTAACAGCGCGTGTGTGTATAAAAAAATCCAGGTAGCAGCAACTGGAGTCCTAACATGCAGCTGTCCCACTGTTCAGGCTTGAAAACACTTTGCCATGAAGATATAAACAAAGGAACTGTGCTCCTTGGGGGATGTAAAATTGATTTACATAATGATTCCTTTATGAGAAAAACAGCTGAATCACTCCATTAACAGAAACATCCAGCGTAACTATCCACACTCCTTCGTCAATAGACAAATGGACGTGATAATTGCAGATGTAAGCGACGGCTTCACTCCCAGAGGTAATCACTTTGAAAATTCGGAGAGGCTTACCCCTGTTGCTCAGATCTTTCACTCCTCCATCCCCCCTCTCCAGTGCCAGACAATACTTGCAGATTTCAGTGGTTTCTCTTTTTGTGCAGTAGCTGCCCAGAACCCAACTCCTCCCTTTTTCCACAGATTGAAGAGATGCTTTTTAGTGTGTTGACTTGAAGCCCGCAGAAAGGAATATAAAGCTTGTTGCCCCCCTACTCACTCCCTCTACAGTCGACTGGAGAATGAGGTGGAGCCACTGGATGAAATTGTTTTCCTCCGGTGATGAAGTGCACCTCCAATGGTATAGAGAGGAGGGGGTTGGTGGTGGTATTGATCAAAGTACAAATAATTGTGCTAAAGAAATTCCTCTAGAAAAAAAAAAAAGATGAAGTCTGAAGTTCTTTAATATTGAAGCATCGCTCGCTCATGGGTCGATATGTCTATATAATTGAAGACTGAAAGGGAGGCAGCAAGTTGGAGAAAAACAGCTAAATATCCTTTAAAATGTGTTAGAAAAATATGTCACACTACGATCTGTGATCTTCTTTTGCTCCAGTTTCAAGTTTAATTTCACAAATGCAGAGTAATGAGGGCTGACATCCTGCTGCATGCAGATGTGGCTCTGGCTGATATTAAAGGTGCTTTGCTCCATTTAGTGAGACTATCAGAGGACTGTGTTTGGCAGAAAGTGATACTTTCCCCCCATTATTTTAGCTGGAATAATTTCAATCTGTAATGCGAGTATTGGCTGGGTAACCTGATCAAAGCTGAGGTGACAAATGGTTGTAAAAAATTATTGCGCAAAGTTAAAAATAGAAAGAAAAAATGTTTTATTACTGTGCAGACTTAGACCAGAGGGTGTCATCTGCAGGTTTGGATGGTGGGAGCTAATAAAAAATAATTGGAATGAACTTATTTTAATATAACACAAACGAGTGTAAATGACTCTCGGGCTTCGTAGAGTCTGGGTTTCACTGACTAAATGCCAGAGAGGATCTACCAACTGATTCTGTTAACACAATAATAACATATTCATGTAAATTATTTCAGTATTTGAGGGCATAAACCTGGCTTTTTGCAAAAAGGCTGAGATATTACAAATGAAGAATTCAAGTAACCGATCGGCTATCGTTTAATAATTTAAGCTAATTCCTGAAATTACAGCTGCTGTCCCTCTGCAGTGGACTTAAAGTATCCCACAGTGCCTTGTAATAAGTTGCATGCAACCAGTGGTCACCGTCCAACTGTTGGATACAATCATTAATCTTCCTAGAGATAAATAAAGAGAAGGGCGACAAGAGCAACAGGAGCGCTCAGCAACATAAACTACCATTTATGTTCATTTATTTGGGATAATGTGCATTTCACAGGCAGATTCATGTGCATAGAGATTAGTATTTGGGTAAATGCGAAGCACAGTTGGCTAGCCCTGCCCTGGCTGCTCAAGAATCCAGGAGGTTACCGCATCTGAAGAGATGTATTTACACCAAACAGAAATTTCTCAGGCCTTTTATGTTAATAAAACAAAAACAAAGCAAACTATTACACCTGACACTAAAATGATCCCCTTGATGAGCAGTAAACTGAGATCTGATGTACATATCATGGTCATTTTACTTCATCAGCTCAGAGCATCAGCCCTGAGCTGGGCAACAGTTTGTTTTAACGTTCTGCTTTTTCAGGTTGTAATTTCTAAGGAAGTATAGACAGTCTTTGGACAGCCAACTAAAATCTATCATCTATATAAATATGAAATGATTTCATTGTGATATTAAGAGTATTTTGTCATCTTTGGGCAGAGCCAGGCTAGCCTCACCTGATCTTTTAGGCTTTATGCTAAGCTAAGCTAACTGGCTCCAGCGTCATACTCAATCGTCAAACAATCCCTGCTTTAGTCCCAGAAGAAGCTAACCTCTTGGGGTTGTGTCAGGAAGGGAATCTGATGTTACTTCAAACACAGCTCCCCACTGTGGGACCCCTTGTGAAGAAGGGAGTAGCTAGATATAGCTTCTAAAACAGCATTTATAAAAAGCACTGACGAGGGCTGCGGATCAGTTACTGTTTTGTTTTTTTAAAGTGGTTACACTTTCCTACAAAGGAGTTCTTTACAACCTCTGTCTTTTCTGGGGAAGGGGCTAAGATAAACAACATAAACACAATTAAAAGAAACTGTTCCACATATTTTTGACACTGCCACCTGGCGGCAGTACAACGCTTCAACATATAGATGATGGTCTGCAAAACCCTGCATCACACCTAAGCAGATAAATGTCAAATTACCCCTGTAAGAGCAAAATGGGCTCAAAATAAATGCTTGCACGTAATCCACAGGAAAGTCTGATATGTCACATTGAATTAGACACATGGCACTTCAAGCAGCCCAGCAGCCATCAAATCTACTTTAAAGTGCCAAGAAACACCACTAATTTATTCGTGGTATCTCTTCTATTTTCACATGTCGTGTTATTAAATTATTGTGCTGTCTGTGGTGATCACGTCAAGATATTCATCGGAAATTATTCTGTCTTGGTTTGTGCTGTCCTCAAAATCAGTGCTGACAGCAAAGTATACATTAGTGTAAGTGTGATTAGAAAAAAACAAAGCTTCTGACTAGTGCAGGATAAATATAGGTTGTTTATTAATCTTCAAAGAAGCAAAATGTGATTCAAAGAAAGAATTATATAAAAAGAATTTCTACCCAGCCATTTTATTAAAGCCAAATTTACAAATGCATTACAAAAATAAAGCAACACTGTTTCCCCTGTGTTCAAAAGTCGTGATATTAATAGTCTGATAAGATTAATGAATGCCTGGATACTGAAAAACAAAGAATAGAGAAGGTTAAAGCTTCAATACAGTAATAATGGTTACTTTCCCTCTGTGTCCTTTCTAGCTTTCCAGCAGCAAAACAAGTAAATTAATTGGCTGAATTTAGCTCTAACAGCTACTATATGTCATGTCTGCACCAACCATCCTTTTTGCCCTCCAGACACAACAGATGCCCAGTATTGCTTTTCTTTTAGCCTTATATCTGAACCACTTTATTCTATAAAAACAACTGGATAAGCGTTTAATTGGAGAAATAGGGTATCTTTAATAATAATAACTTTAATTAGAATAACTATTTGCATAGTGCTTTTCAAAACGCACAGTTATAAAGTGCTTCACAGTTTGTATAAAACTACACAACTACACAAAGTTTGTGAGCTTCAATCTCAAAATAATCACCTCTGGTTTCAAAATAAGAGCAACCGAGGGGCGAACCCCTGGAATACAAGTCTTACTGGAATTTCACTTGAAGCCAGTACTAGATAATGGCTAATTTTTATTTGCAGTTTAGCAGAAAACAAGACTGGATGATCTTTGCTGGTCAAGAGTAGTAGCAATTTTTTGAGCAGATATTGCCAAATGATACTTGACAGAAAACTACAGTCAAGTATCATTAGCACAGCAACAGCAGCAGATTCCTTTGTAGCTATTTAGTAGATAATCCAGGAGTAGCATATGGAAAGAAAAGTGAACTGGACCAAGAACTGAGCCTAGGGAGACACCACATATCAGGGGTGCTGAGGAGGACATGTAGTTATAAAAATGAAATTTGAAAAAGAGAAGTGCCAGAGATACTGACCCAGAAACTCTATAATCTGTAAATAAAAATGAAGGGCGAATAAGTCAAGCAATACTCAAATGGAATACTTACCTTTATCTAAGCTCATAAGAATCTCATTAGTAATTTTAAGTATCGCTGTTCCAGTGCTATAATTTTGTTGAAAACCAGACTGGAATTTATCAACATATTGTTACCCTATTTCAAGTAGCTGATGAGCAACAGCTTTCTTGAGGATTTTAGAAATGAACAGCAATTTGTAAATTGGCCTATAATTGTCTAAAACAGTGGGATACAGGGAGGGGTCTTAAAACAGACAAATGGTGACTGCTTTAAAGTATTCTGGCATGCAGCCAGATGATAGAGACTGACTGATAATAAAGCGAAGTGGGGGGGACCTCTAACAAATTTAGGATATGCACATATGAGAAAGTATACTCAGGGAAATCAGGAAGAAATTGATTTATAGAATTGGTTGAGAAACCTGTACAGGTTGGAAGGATCCAGGTTTAATGTGCCCCATCAATATCATAGGGCAAGCAACCCCCCCCCCCCCAAAATAAATAAATAAATAAATAAATAAGTAAATGAATAAATAGATAGATAAATAAATAAATAAATAAATAGATAGATAGATATATAGATAGATAGATAGATAGATAGATAGATAGATAGATAGATAGATAGATAGATAGATAGATAGATAGATAGATAGATAGATAGATAGATAGATAGATAGATAGATAGATAGATAGATAGATAGATAGATAGATAAATAAATAAATAAATAAATAAATAAATGTCTCACATCGAGCAGACAACATGGCAGGAAAACCAGACTGACATGACGAGCTCTTTTCAGTGACAGCGATCCAGTCAAATTTTGATATTTGATTTGTACTGACACGACACTTGACAACCTCTGTTTCAGACCCAGTAAAGTCATCCAGGCAAAAATAAGGAGAACAAGAATACTAATGCTGTATGGGTAGCAGCAGAGTAGGACACCCAACAATACCGTCTTATCTGCCTTGTTTCTCCATTTATTGACCAGCTGTACAGACTTCCTCTATTCTCATCGTCTTTGGAAAGATGCCAATAGATATGAAGCGCATTTAACTAGTAAGTTAATTGCTTGAGCTCATTTATTTTTTCAGGCGTGTGGCAGGCTGCTCCCGTGGTCTCAGAATCATCCCTCGTCAGCAGTTTGAACCAAAACGCAATTTCATTACTCTGATCTCCAGAGGTTACGCACTAGCAATACATGACAATCATCTTTACTCTCTTAACATGTGCTCTCTGTCTGACAGCGGCTATCCATCCTTTTTTCGATGTGGTATTTTCAAACAAAAGTAAACCGTGTACTTAAAAGGGACCTATTATGCTTCTTTCCGGCTAAAACTTTTTTTTATTCTTGGTCTCTACTAGATGGCTTTGCATGACTCACAGTTTGAAAATCTTATTTCATTTTTCATTCATGCAGATTTTTTTTTTTAGTTTTGCCACCCTCGCTATAAGTCAACTTCCTCTCTGATTGGCTGCCCCTTGCAAACAGAAGGTTTGAACAGCAGATTGGCGGAGCTGCTGTTCTCACAGTCAGAGCTCAGCCAAAAACACTAAAACTAGAGTCAGTTGATAATTCTGGGATTTTATAGTAGTAGGTATTGTAGCTTTAAAAGTAAATACTGGACAAATGTAACTATTCTTTGTATACATTTTTGTGTAAAATAATTATAGATTTCCTGAATTGAAGAGCAACATAATCGCATTAAAAAGGGGCTTTGTACTCCCGGGCTAACGACAAATATAAAGACAAAAGCTTTAAATCTGGTGTCAGACTGTAATCACAGCACTGCAATGATTTCAAACTTTTTTCTAATATGAAAAACTTTCATAACTCTGTTTGTTTGTCAACTCTTTCCCAAATCATTAATTTAATTAAAATATCCCCTCCAACACAGTGCTGCACTGACACAAGAATATATAGCACTCTGGGCAAAATGTAATGATTTTTCTTACCAATAAAATTGCTATCCTCCTTACTGAAAACAAACGTCTGCTGCTCACATACTGCTATTGTTATCATCCTTTGGATGAAAATGTATTTAAACTGTGTCTCAGTAAAGAAGCATGGTATAATAAGAAAAATTACCAAATTCAAATAAGCATCTCAAAGAAAAGCAGAACCATTTGAAATATCTATTCTTTCAGATTTTTGTATTACTAGCCCGACTTAAAGAGCAACTCGGTGATCCCTCAGGCTGTCAGGGAATGACACTAACCATCCTCTTTTATGTCAAAGCCGAGGCAAACCCCAGCGGTCTCATTAGAGGAGGAGCAGAGTTTTGACTGAGTAAAGGGGAGAGCTCCTTCAAGGGCCAGTGAGAATGTTCAACACCAAATGAAATCCTGGCAGCAATTAGATGCACATCACAACCTCACAGAGTGCAGCTGGGGAAGAGAAGAAGCTGGACACAAGACATGCCCAGCATTAATGTCCACTCACTATTAAAGCTTAGCTAATTAGCTGATTAGTCATTTAGGGTATTTATGAGCTGTTTAGGAAAATCTTAAGCAAAAATGCCAAACACTGTTTTCAGCTTTTCGTTATTTCTTAGTCTTCTATAACATATAGAGAGCGCAAACAGTTAACCAAGAAAATAACTTTCAGATTAATTAATAATGAAAATAATTAATTCATCTGTCCCAATGCCCTAATGCCTGCTTACTGAAAATGCACATAAAAAGGATGCTGCTATTATAGTACATGTATTATTAATCAGTCTGTTAAATAATCTCTCCCTCTCATGCACATTATATATAGTTTTCCTTTAATTAAAAGATGTATTGATTAGATCATATAAAGTTCCCCCGCAGAGTTCGGGATCGTCTCCTTTATAATAACGCCAGTCAAATAACATATATTAAAGTCAGACACAAATCTAAACATTTGATAAGCTGAGATCAGAGAACATTTGTCAGCCTCGGAGAATCTAAACTGATCTAAAGCTTATCAAAACAGTCGCTTATTCAGTTGACAAAAGGATTAATGCATAAACAGAAATGACCCTGTGTTGGCTTTGAACTGCATTTTACACCGACTGCAACGTGTTTGATTTATTCCACTCAGCACATTTTCCGATCAGCAGGCCAAACCGCACTGACAGAAAAACAGTATTCAGTGTCAGCCTTGAAAGTTTTAAGATAAAAATTTATATTATTTAGAGCTTGAATAAATAAAGCCGGAGCACACTGAGTAGCATAACATTTTCTCTATGAGGTCAGGATTCCTCATTGCTATGCAGCATGTCAGACTCGGCGTTGCATGAAAACTTGAAAAACTCTCTGAGAATTTCCAAATTTTAGATTTAGGCCAGCTGAGAGACAGGCTGAGAGACACTGTGATTTAAAATGACCAAACAAATGCAAATCTGGACGAGACAGCCAGACAGAGCAGAAATGTTTGCAATCAGACTGTCACTCTGTTGGACGGGCAGCTTCTTTAGCAGAGGGAGACATCTTGTGGCCTGCCTCTAAATGAAACTAACCTCTCACACAGCCACTTTGTATGCTGCACCAGTCGTGCACGGAAACCCTGAGTGGATATTTTTGCTAGGAGAGGCTTATACTGTGAAATGTCTCATATAAAATTCATCAAAAGGAAGAAATATTGCCATACACTTTGTAGGAAAATTAATTAAACAAAAAATACACCAAAGCTGCTCAGAAGGAACATATTCAGTGTACATTTATTGGACATAAAAATGTTAGTCCTTGTTGTTTGTTACATTCCCCCCCCCCCCCCCCCCCCCCAAAAAAAGTGCTGTTTTGTTGAGCTGAGGCAGCATGTTTTTTTCTGGTTCAGTTAAAAACGTGCCCTCCCATTACTTATTTAAAATGTAGAGTAATTACAAAGATCTCTGGCGCAGCATATGTACAGTATATCCTCCCAAGCAAACCAGGTGGAGGGCAGATGCAGTCTGTATCAATAAAACACAGATGCAGCTGGCTACACCTGCTGTCTTTCTCCCTTGTTCCATTCCAGGCAGAATCCAAGAAATGCTGTCACTCAAGCTTTCACTCTGCAGCCTGCAGTCACACTTTGATAAACTCACTCCTTGAATTTCCTCACCGGTACTTTTGCAGGGATAATGTCTTTTTTTCCACATCTTGTTTGCTCAGCTGGAGGCTTTTGGTACCCTGAATCCATTCAGGGATAAGCACTTGCCAGCAGTCTAAAATTGCCACAGTGTAACCCAGCATTCCATCAGGAACTTTTTTTGCCCTCCTCATGTATGTGTTAAGAATAAAAAGCATATCCTTAAACGTTCCTGAGGCTATACACCAAATCTCTCCCTCGCCAGCATTTAAAGGACTTTTATTACAGAATACAAATTTTGAAAGCCAATTACACGTTCATAGTTTAAAAATCACAACTGAAAAAACAAACAATGAAGTATATTATATGGGCAAAAGTACCTGGGCACCCACACATTACTCCTACAGGAGCTGCTTGGCCATGAAAACCCATGACACTAAGCTCCTGACACAGAATTTTTGTGCAGATGCCAGAGGATGCCAGAGTAGTTTTGGAGCTGTGCACTTACTGAGTTACCACAACATTGGTGCCTCAGTACTTTATGTGGTCTGACACTTGGTGGCTGACTTGCTGCAATTCATAATCACAACATAAAATCATGACATTCTTAGTCGTATGAGTTCTAAATTTAATTTTTCTGACAACCTTACAGAGATTGAAATCTTTGTAACTGAAAACAGTATGTTAATAATACTAATTAATCACTTATTCTAACCTATAAAACTATATTCGATTAATTTTTATTTTTATAGCACCAAATCACAGCAGCAGTCACCTCAAGGCACTTTATATAGTAAGGCTAAGACCCTATGTAAGTATGCATGTGTGTGTGTGTGTGATATAAATGAGTTACATAGTGTTTTGATGCATTCATATGCAGCATGTCACACTGCGTTTATAATATCTGACTGTGACAGGCTGAGTTGTTATTAACTCAGCCTGTCACATTAATCGCTGAGTTGTTATTAATAATGAAAAAAACATCCTTTCTAACCTCTCTAACACTCCACTTCAGTTAATATATAAATCATTCACCGCAGTCATGGGGCAGGTTTACAGATGTATGCTGACGATATGGTGATATATGTCTCAGACAAAAATGTCTCGTCTGTTTCTTTGCATCGTTTACATTCCATAGCAGCACGACTTTAAAACTCTCAGCATTAATAAAACTGTCAGTTTGCCTCTCTTCCAGGGCTCGGTACTGAAAGAAGCCCATAAGTTAAATTTAGAGGCAATTCACAGAACAGACCTCATTTAGATATTAGATTCTCTTT
Organism: Astatotilapia calliptera; assembly: GCF_964374335.1. Classification (NCBI taxonomy): domain Eukaryota; kingdom Metazoa; phylum Chordata; class Actinopteri; order Cichliformes; family Cichlidae; genus Astatotilapia; species Astatotilapia calliptera. The sequence continues at coordinate 16,694,167 of NC_137439.1, forward strand.
CATTTACCTTCAGAACCTTCAGGTGAACCCTGAAGCTACTCAGCTACTTTAAATCTTACTATACTGCAGTCTGAACAAATAAATACAAACATACAGTACATACAAAAATAAAAATCACTTAGTCATCTAGGAGGAAAGAAATCTCACAGAATCCAGTGAGCTCTTTAGAACGGCATAATCTTTCAAAATGTTTGTTAAGGCAGACTGCATTACTAGGTGCTTGACTGTATACAAGTTTAAGCTCGTGGCAGTGAAAACACCTGTATTGAAAGAGGTGTGGCCTAATAATAAGGCATTTCCAACAATAGGTGATGTCTAAGCTCTTCTGTCTAAAGGTGCAACGGGTTGAAAAATTAAGACGATGCAAAGTAACAAAAATAGCAGAAATGTAAACATGTTCACATGCTGGTACAAAAAAGTATTTTGGTATTTATGGGTAATTTATTTCTTCAAGATGACTAAAAAAGGTGATAAATTATTTTATAGCTTTACTATTTAAACTGCATTAAGGCTTAAAGTTAGGCCATTTCCACTTTAACTCACTGGTAGGCTTAGTAGGCTTCACCCCTGTTAATTGACTGAACTGGATCTCTGCAGCATGTTTTTGGTGTTTTCAGATATTTTAGTGGATTTATCTGAAAGAAAAAAATAGATGGCCTGCTGTGCGGATCATTCATTTGCATGTTACTTAGCAATAATACTTGGTGATGGTGTCAGTTTAATGGAGCTATGCAGTATACTCCATTTGTCCATATATGATCAATTCTGCCTTAAAAACAACAACAACAACATGGCACAAACATGGCCAAATTACTAATGCTGATGTTTCACAACAAGGTATCACAAACCAGTGGGTTCATCTTTTATATACAGTCTATGATATTGACCAAATAGTCTTGAAGAGTAATCTCAGAAAGCAACTCCACACTTTGAAAGGTGCAGTGCATAACATATTGGCTAAGAGACCAGGATGTAGATCCCAGAGGCCATTAGTGGAGGAAAAAAAAGAAGCTAAATATGGCTTCTGAGGCAATCAAAAATCAAAAGACCTTGTGATATGAACCATTAGTCATTTGTGCTCCATCTGTGTTCAGTAGATCAGGAAAACTTGGGAGTACAATGCGTGCTGTTGTTTGAATATCATGATGCCAGGAGGCTGATAATCTACAACAAAACATAATGGCTCTATTGGTTTTGGACAGAGCCATATTTGTGTCCGGTGTCTCCACCTAACAAGCCAATTAACTTAAGAGGTTCTGTCAACGGGCACCTCCGATGTCTGCCTATGGTCGTATGCCGGATGTGCAAGTCAGCATAAAGCACCCTCACACAGCATCCCCTCCATGAATTCCTTCAGTATTCCTCCTCAGTGCCATTGACTGGACTGCCAATGCTGCACTTAGAGTAACAGCGATTTTCACAGTAATCTTTTCTGATACTGAGTACTGGAATAAACACATTAAGTATTTGTAATCTGGCCTGTCATCTACGCTCGGTGCGTCAGATTTGTTTATTTCATTGTTTGCACTATACTCTATTTTATCTCTACTCTCCTTTTCATGCTCTAGGCAGCAGTGTAATTTTGTGCTCCTTCACACACCTTCTTCCTTTCATCTCTCCTAATGCTTCCAGTTGTGCATCGAGGCAGTGGCTCTGCTCCAAAGCAGGCTGAATCACAGTGATGGTGTCAGTGCTCAGCTGAGTCCCAGTCCCACCTCAATCTAAGCACAGCGCAGCCTCTTTTTCTGTTTTCTCTTTCTCATTTGTTTCCATTTTGTGTCAGCGCTCCCCTTCAGATCTATTTGTCGCTTTTCACCCTTTCCACCTCTCTCTGGTATAAGGAGCTATTCTTTTGTACTTTTCTCCACGTTGCCTATTTTCTCTCTCTGTCTGCATCTCTGACACTCAATCCTGTCTTCTGCTTCTTTTACTCACCTTTTTCTTTTCTTTGACCTCCAAAGCCAACATCAGCCTCCAGACGATACTGCAGCGCATAAAGTAAAACACCAGCTCCTGGCTCTAGCTTTGGCAGGCAAGACTTAATGTAATATTAAAAAGGAAGCTTAAACCAAAGGTCTTTTGTTACACCATAAACTAATAGATCTACGGGAAGTTCAGTGACAACATAGAAGATCAAGCGTAACGGGATAAACATGTTAGGATCAGCTCTCTGCAGTGGCATGGGCCGGCTAAAGTGCTGAGCTGGTGATCGATTGAAATGATATTACACCAGCTTCGGCATGCATCCTGCATATACACAATGACAGATGATTTATTTGGTGTGAGCTAGTCTTGCAGGCTTAATCCACAGCAATGATTCAGGGTGTGTTGGGGTGCTTACGCTTTTGAGTATTAATGAGGTAATCAATCACACGCCACTTCACAGACAGTAAGGCACCAAGATGGAGGCATGAGATTAATTTGATAATGAAGTAAAGCCTCCACCAAGACACTTATTTGGCAAATCATATATATTATAATCTAAAAGTGGTTTTCTTTAATGTGATGTTGTGTCATATACAGCGTCCTAGCTACCAAAAACTGTAATCTGAGCACGGCTTGTTACCACAGACTGATCCAGGGACATTCAAGGCTATGTTTCTATGTATATTTAGAGCACCGCATGGGCAGAACATTCCCAGCCTCTACCATCTGCCAGCTTTTAAATATACGAGAGTCGTTCTCCACCAGCAAATTACAGCATCTCTCCCCCCAAAAAATATTTCATTACTTGATGCAAAGGGAGTGATTGCACTTGGGGGCGCTGATATTTCCCCTATGAGATTTCTCAATACGACTGCACCCATACCCAGCTCATTAGCTGAAACATCTGGTCTTTCCTGTCACTGTCAGGCATGCCAAGTTTCTCCAGCCACTGTTACTTTGTCTAAAATGCTACACATACGTACACGCATGCATGTACTGAAATAGATCCGAAAGGACATCTGAAAAATGTTATCAAACTAAAGTGAAGTATTAGTATGCTACAACTAATATGGTCGAATAGCTGCAAAACTTTGTACTAAGAGGTTTAAATAGGAAAATCGAGCCGTATGTTTATTCTAATGATGTCCTTTTAAAAGCCATACCAAAATGGATCAATTAAGTGCATCAGCAGAGGTATCTGAATGATTCAGTGCATATATTTTCTCAGGTTTTTCCACATACACAGAGCTAATTGTCGGATGTTGTCTAGACCTTGTGTGAGTCATTTTGTGTTGATGTTGCTGAAGTATATAATGGGTAATCTCAATTCCATCCCATCTTATCTCCTATGAGAGGACCTGCCTCTCAGCCTCCCACAGAAAGATCAGCAGGCCGAGGGAATCGAGGAAGGGGGAATTCAGGCAGCTCTATGAATCTTTAATTAGTCCCCTCTATACTTAGGCCCTCCGAGCATCTCCAGTTTCTGACATTTAGCTGAAATGTGCCCTTTGTATGCAGGGATGTGAAGAAGCCAAGGTCATCTGACTGATCACAGCGATATCAAAATGTATCTTTATTAGCTCATATGCGCTGTGTTGTTTTTGAGAATATGACTCAAACCTGATGAGTCATTTAAATGTGCAAGTCTTCATAGTAGGTGTCAGGTTTGGTTTGAGTTGAAAAGCCAAACCTTTTCTTTTAATGTGAATCACTGTCACTAACAAAAAAATAAATAAATAGCAACAGTAGCGCTACATTAGAACAGCTAGGTAATTAGTATAAATCGTTTGCCTCTGTTTCACTGCTGGTTCCCAAAGAAACTGTGCAGCATGAGACACCCGTCTCAGGCTGGGTTTTCATCACTCAAATCAATGGCCCATTTCATCGAAATACAATCCTTCCCCTGTCTCTGCAGCAGGACGATTAAGTTCCGCTCAGATTCTGCTGACATAATTTTATTTCTTTCGTAAAGACCTGAAAATTGAGAAGGAAAAACTGGAGTTCACAAAAAAAAAAAAAAAAAAAATGAAGGCACACAAGTTAAGACAAATTACCTTTTCATCTCTACAATGACATTGTTCCTGTGACATTATGTGCTTTAGATTTTTGTGATCGGAGACAAATATTTAGAACATTTGGTGCCATTACTACGATGAAGACGACAATCCTTCTGAGGTATTTACAAAGAAAAACAGTAACGTGTTAAAAACCCTACTGGTCTTGAAAACAGCATATGCTTGCTTCATAATGCATGATGCATGATGCCAGCAGAGATTTGTTGAACCATATGGCACCTCAGTAGATTAAACGTTTCGGAGGACACTTTTAAGAAAGTAACTTTCATTTCTCCTTCAAGAAAAATTACAGCTAATAGCAGTCACAAAGTGAAGAACTGGACCCAGCATAAATATTGGCATCACTATAAAGGCAAACGAAACACATTCCTGCTTTGTAAACAGAGATAAAGTGCTGCTTTATTAGTATTCCTCAGAAACTTTTCCTCTTCCACCCACGTACCCATTGTTCTCCCTAAAGCTACTTTATCTTTTCACAAACATGTCATTTATACTAGTATTTTAAAAAATAAAGTAGGGATTATGTTAAGAAAAAAAAGCTAAATTACGCAGTGACAGCATAATTTGAATCAAAGTGATGTCTCCTCTACTAACGATATCTGATTTGAATGATTATGCTCATCATGACATCATGACAGTGCTCATTTTGGAAATGTAACGTCTTTGAGCAGATCTCCTGGTGTTTAGAAACATAAACAGACTCATTTTTCACTTCACCCCCGGGCAAAATGAAGCGCTGGAATCGTAGTTTTATAATGAATATTGAACAGCTCACAGTTGTTGGTATTTCTGCCTGAGGCTTTGTTTCTGTTCAAATTTTGCTTTCAAGCTTTCTATTAATAATTTCAAATTAAAGATTTTTAACACACGATTTGACACTTCCCATTAAATATTTTGTTTAAATAATAATGAATCAGCAATTAACCTGCTGAGACATTATGAAATATTGCAGAGAGAACATGTTCAACCTCTCATTGTGATCTTGTTTGGGATTTTTTGGTTTTAGCCCTAAATGATTGAGTGGCTACACTGATCACACAAGAGGTGACACCTACATGAGGAGCCTTACTTACTGTGGTGAAGTTCTCTGGACCACAGTCCTTGCCTCTGTATTTGCAGTCAAGCAGCATCTCCTCTATGTTATGACTAGTCCTCTGCACAAACTCCAGCATGTTGAAGGTCTTGCTGGGGAAAAACTTGGTGTTGCTGTCTGTGGGTTGCCCTATAGCGGCCATGAAATCATCAAAGTCTCCTTGTTCCACACCCAGGAGTCCAGCCATCCAGAAGATATCATTCCTCCGGAGCTGGGACTTTCGAAAGGTGTTGTAGTTGCAGAGGGTTATGGCTGGGAAATACATGACGGGACTGTCCATTTCATCCAGAATTGTAACATGGGGGTATTGATAATACTCGATAACACGGTCGGCCACTTGGAGCAGGAAGATGGAAAGCGAGGCGCTGAATGCAGCAGCCCAGAGCAACCGCCGGAAAGTCACTCCACCGGGCAGAAATATGTGGCTCAGGCCGTGGAGCGTACAGTTGGCCCCGAAAACAGTGATGTCTGATGGGGGACGTGGCGCTTCCTCCTCTGGAGCTCCCATTTTCTCCAAATTTTTCCTCAGTCAAGTTTTGCGGTTGTCAGATGTCGTGTGGCTGCAGCGGTGCCCTAACGAAAACTGATGGTAGCAGAGAGGTTTAGTCAACCAAGGGGAGGCTGGACAAGACAGTGTCTGGTTTCCCTTTCCCACCCGAGGGAGGGGAAAGGGTTGGATATCTGGAGCTGGGAAGCAGCAATGAACTGTAATATCAACCATTCCACAATAAGATCTTAGAGGGCACATTGAATGCAAGAGATAGAGTTTCAACTGGGAAGTAAGCCTCACTTCCCTCGCGGGTAGCAGTGGATAGAGTCCAGATTGATGCAGCAGAAAGGCAAACGTGAAAGTGAAGCACATTACTGACCTCTGGTACTCAAATACTATTCTCTTCTGTTAAAATTCTTTTTCTAGTGGAAGCTTCCAGACATTTATTTGTGTTAACTTGTGAATACTTCCCTTTAACACTTGCATTGGGGACTTTTACTGTTTTATCTCAAACTGAATGATTCACTGTCATTTAATCAGTGGCAGCCGGTCAAAACCCTCGGAGACATCATAAATATGATGTCATGCAGATAAAAACATGGCTGTTTGACAGCCAGCTGACATTTTCAAGCTACAACATGTGATGAATTCTCAATTAGCTTCACATTTAGCTTGAGATGCCACACACCTTAGAAGCTACACTGGAGTAATAATTTAGTGCTTTCTTTAATAGCACCTGCATAGGGATTGTTCTGAAAGGTCAAAGATTTGCTCCTTCATGGTTTTCAGTTAACTTTTAATTCCTCCTGACAGAATCTAAATATGACACCCGTGTTAATCATGTTATGAAGTGTGTAATTGGTAAGATTTTTTTTTGTTTTTTTTTACATACAAAGCATTATGTTAGAGGGTAACATACATATCTGACTTATTTCTTTTAAACCATTGAAATGGGTTAAAATAAGTACACTAAGTTCTTGTCACTCAGTACACATGTACCTGATCCTTTAAGTTTAAAGCAAACATCTTCTTCTGTCCTGCCGCAGTCTCCTTATCATGAGTTTTGTAACTGCATCAATTATTAATGCGCCCTCCTGCATATTTTTTTACTCATGGACAGAGGTGTATATTTGCAGAATGTGAGCCTGAGGCTACTTCAGTTCACACTGGCGAGACTCTGTCTCGACTAGAATTGATCAGCTTAGAGGAGCATTCATTTAAAGCAAAGTTAATAAGGTAACTGATGCTGGGACCTCAGCCACAGCTTTAATGGCCTGCCAGGACTACTTATAACAAGGCTGGTTAACCAGTTCAGACCAGCTTTCTTTCCCTACTAAGTAATCTCTTATATTTACTGATTTATATCTACTTCTTTGTGCTTTTTTGATGCTTCCATCTCACTTTATTGTTCCTTTTCTTTATTCAGCTATGTGCACTTACGTCCTTTAGTTGCTGCAAGTGACAGCTGACTTCTGTGAGTCGTATTGTCTTGTATTCATGATATGTGCATCTAAAAGTTTAAGCAACCCAGCAAAATTATTAGGTGACTTTTATTTGTCTCTTTGAGCACTTCAGCACTGTGTGCCAACATTATTAGATCGATCTATTCAAATCCTGTTCTGAATACTTCCACTTGTACGTCTATAACTTCACAAAATACCTAAAACTTGTGCACAGAGAAAATGACCTGAGTTCCATGCCAAGAATCTGCATGAGTGACGAGAGCTGGGTGGGAACCAAAACGATTGAGCCGAGGTCTGGCCCCAATCAGCCCAACAGCCTCCTCTGCAGTACGTGCCATTGTGTGCCCCCCTCATAGTGTATTAAAAAGGCAGGAGATTATTGGCTACACCAACACAATCGTCACTCACCATCATATGTGGTGAAAACTGGACTTTAAGCGGCATGTGCAAAGGAGATGCAAAAGGAGACGACCTCACATGGGAGATCATCAAAAATTAAAAATTAAAATCAGATATGGTTTTTGCTTTTTGTGGGTGGAACAGCAGAACGTATTCATCACATCTAATAACAACCGTGTTACAAAGGATTTGCAACCAATTGGAAGTCCAATATCAAGCTCCCTGTAAATTTTAAGATGTTGCTTCAACACATCTCTGACTCCAATTTTCCTTCTCACCTCTGTTTTGGTCCCCACCAACTCTCAGGAGAAATATCTGGTTCTTCACCTGAAAACAGTTTCACAATGTTCACCAGCTAGTTGCTAATTTTTGTTTCTCTGCAGTTTGGAGGCAGGCGAATCATTCTGAACCAGACTTTCATGAAAGAAAATCTGCCTCCTGATGCTTGTGAAAGCAGTGGAAATGAATGTGAAAGAAAAGGCTGTGGGCAATACGACCGAATGAATGAACTGAAGGCACTAAAACACTTTGAGGGTAAACTGCAGGGTGACTCTTGGTTACATTACGACAAACAACACAACAACATTGCTCATTACTCACCGTCATTTACTTCTCGGCTAATGTAAAAATATTGATCGGTGCAGCTTTAAGAGCTCTAACATTATTAATTAAGTTGTTACCTCCCCATATGCACTTAACACTGTCATAGCCCTAACTCTATCATTTAATGTGTGCCAGCCGGAAACGGACACCATCAGTCATATGCAGTAAGTACTGATGGTACGTACTTTTGCATGCATAGTGCACATGCACTCATATTTATCATTTTATTTTGCATTTCTTTGATTAAAAAAGGTGTCCAGCACTACGCTTTTTGTCACGTTTTCTGTGATCAGTGTGACACAAACTGTAATGTCCATGAATATAAGGCTTGTCTGCAAACCCACTGGCTAGTCTGCTGACTTAACCTCTTGGGCCAACAGCTGATTTTTTTCAATTATTCCTGTGTAGCTGCACATATCCAGGGATAAACTTCCTGTTCACCCTTCGGTCATTGTTTATAGATGTACAGCATTATTTTTTGCCTTTTCTTGCCAACTATTTGTGTGTTTTAATCTTTCTCTCTCTTCTCTCCTTTCTCTCTCTTTCCCCTCACCCCTCAACTGGTTGTTGGTAGCTTTCTGTCCCTCCTTGAGGCTAGTTTTGTTTTGCTGGAGGTCTCTTCCTGTTAAAAGGGAGTTCTTCTTCACTACTGCTCCCAAGTGTTGCTCATAAGAGAGCCTCTGATTTTCTAATATAGTGGGCTCTTCACCTTACAATATAAAGGTGGAATAATTGCTTATTATTTTTTTAACCTTTAATAAAACTCTTGAGATTAAAAGGATTTTTTACAGTGTCCAGTCCAAGAAGGACAGCAGTACTGTCATAAGTTGCATAAATTAATATAAATTAATAGCACATAGATATATAAATCCATACACCAGTTAAGTACTGGCAAAATTAATATACATGAATTAATTAATTAATAAACAAATTAAATAACCACAACCCAAATGTATAAACTTCAGTGTCAATATAGAACAAATGCCTTAGTAAAAGTAATGTTCTATTCAGGCAAAACATCTGCAGTCAGCAGGTCAAGTCATTTAACATGGCCTTAAATTCAGTAAGTAATAAAATTTACTGAATTGAACAAAATGTTTCGAATTGACCGAATAGTTTTAGTGTTAACAAAACTAAACTGCAGTCAGAATGTGGTGTTTTTTCAGTCTCCAGATTAAGCTCAAGCCTACAAAGCAAACGACCAGCAGGAACCAAAAAGCTTTAAGTTGCGCGCATTCATATGCAAATATTTGTTTGTAGTGATTAAGGTCAAATAATGCGCTTAGTGAAAATTGCTAAAATATCCCTTTAATTTTTAAATCTATTCCTGAATTCAAAACAAACAATGTGATATTATAGGATGGTGTATGAATAGCATGCCGGTGGGGGCCCATTTCGCTCATTATTTTTACAAATAAATATTCTACAGACTAAAATAACACATAAAAGGTCAGAGTGTGGGTTCGTGACATGAAATGACGAGCAACACGCTATGTTGCAACATCAGGATGCAACAAAAACTAATCATTTGTTTGTTGTTTTCCCACCAAATGCCATTTAAAATTTGACACATGCAATAAAATAACAGACAAACAACCTCAAACCTCGATGGGAGTTCTTAAGAAATCAAGAAGTTCAGAAAATATTTTAAAGGTGTAGCACACTTTAGTCGAGCATTGACGTGTGTGTACATAAAAACAAAAAGGGAACCAGAAAGCTCTTAAACCTTGAAGATAGCCAACCAACAGGAGAAAAAAAAAAGCATAAAAATGTGAAACTATAAGGGTTCAGATAGAACAACTTAAAGAAGGTATCTTTAAACCATGACTTAATGTACAGGCAGTTTGCTGAGGCACTGAGACTTTCTGTTTGTGAATTCATTAGAGACTTCTTCATTATGCTTTCAGGAAAATCAGCACTGATGTTGTGTAAGTACCATCTCCGCTCTTCTTTATCATCTCTCGGGAAATGGAATTATCTTTCTTCAACTACAACAAACGCTAAAGTTGTCACAGTGTATTTGTGTAATTAATAGGTGCACTCTAAGTGAAGTGCAAGCCACTGCTCAATCAATACACTGTGGAGTTTTTCCAGCTGCTTTAAGTTAAGTGTACTGGTTAATGCGCTGCCGCAAGAAATCAGCAGTTCAGTACATCATGGCTTCTCTGTGGCCTGGGAGCACCTTCTTTCACTCTACAGCAAGAAGAAAACGGAGCTGAGGCTGGATTCACACGTGTCATGGTTACTGATGTCAGATATCCAAGTCCTCCTTCTCATCAGCCACTTTGTATCCCGACCGTGTCGAGACTGTCAGTGCTGAATCTGACAAAGGGAATGTTATAGGTGACTACTGGAACATCTTTTGAAAAAGTATAAGGTTCGTTTAAATACTGACTGTGGAGGTAAAGTGTCAGACCTGCCCATCCGAAATCTTCCGAAAATCCTAATTAGCTTGCTATCTTTGTGGCAGGAAGGCCAGCAGTCACAGCTGGGAGGTACAATGTCCTGCATGAGTAGAATTCAAGCCACAGTGACTTTATGTAAGTGTTGCCCAACTGTCTTCCCTCATTCCTCTCATCACATGTCGACAAGTCCTTTCATGTATTTCCAAAATCAAAATATAGAAAAGGAGCCAAGTTTGAAAGTGCTGAGCTAACACATTAATGTGACGACACTTTTCACATCAATAAGCTTTACAGAGATAATGATGAACAAGTATGCAAATAGGCTCATTAAAATGCAGGGTGAGAGCTGGATGCTGGAATTCATCTCAAAATGTTTTAAACCTCAGACCCCCGAACCTTCTGGGAGTTAGGCTTTAGGGTTCGCCTAAGTGATGACGTCTTTTAGTGACCGGAGGGACTGAATGCTAAATAGCAAAAAACAAAAACAAAACAACAAAAAACAGAAGAAAACAAATAAGAAAAGCCACTCAATGATCTAAACTCATAGTCTGCTTTCTCTTCTTTCCCAGAACTTTTAACCATTGTCAATCTCATCAAAGTGTGCAAATGCAACTGCTGTGACTGACAGACTGTTGTTGGGTTGCACATAATGTTATTTCCATTAGATCCAATGATGTAAATCATAAAACATTAAACATTAAAAATGTCCATTACAATTTCCCAAGGCGTGTTGCAGGAAATGGCTTGTTCTGTCCAACAAAAGTCCATTATTCCAAAATATTTAATTCAGTTCAACTTCGGAATTTCAACAGACATTCACAGTTCAGGCCCGAAGCAGTGGATGTTTAATCTTTTTAAGCACTCAAATGATGACTTAATTATGTAAATAGTTTATCAGAACAGAGCAAAAATGAATGCAATTTGTGCAAATGTGCAAACAGACTGATCCTCAAAACCTTCTATTTGTTAGGGGCAGCCAGAATAAAAACAAGGAGCTGCAGTTTAACAAAAGAGGTCCCCTTTGACCAGCACTATTTTATTTTCTTTTTGCAATCAAAACACCTCATTTCCATGAGCTTCTATGGTGCAAAAACAATTTTAGATTTGCCTTTATTTCATTCTGCACGTATGCAGAAGTACTCACTGGTCATCTGAATAAGCCAGGACTACATACTACTCACACATTTTAATGCCAGTGCAGTATCTGCAGCTACCATCCGCTGGTCCACTTTCACATCATAAGAAGTGATCAGATTTTTAAATGGCAATAATCAGAGTCTGTGGCCTCAGTGAGTGTACAGCGCAGCTGCTTTCTCTTATGGCAAGCAGGAAATGGGCAGCAATTAATGAGGAAATTCAATATTTCAGTATTGACCCAAACACAGGAGAATCCTTGATAAAATGGCTGTCACATTAGCAAAAGGAAGGTGCTCGAATTGGCGCTTGCAAAGATGCAGTGGTGTACACTGTATCTTTGCTTCACATGCATTACGGCTTCAGAGGAGACAACGATCTTTGTATTTCGTAGTAATGACAGAAACCCTCCCCAGTTTGTTTTAATACCTAACTCCATGCTGACAGTTATTCATCAGGCACAAGCGGCGTTCTTCATACAGCTGCCAAAGTAATCACACTGAGTATGAAAGGCTGAAAAGCTTCACTGTGGGTACTTCAAAGAGCTTTCAAAAATTAATTTCTGTCCATCTAAGACAGCAATTACTGTAGCTCTAAGCACAGTTAAGGGGAATAAAAGGTGACTTTTCCCTTATCCTTTTAAGAGAGCAGTTTGGAAACAACGCTCTCAAGAAGCAAATCTTAAAAAACAACAACAAAAAAAATCCATCTGATACATTTTTGTGCATGGTGCGAAGATCCGGCCTCTTCAAAGAGTGAACTTTTCAGAAATGTATAAAACTAATTTCACAGGTTTGTCTAAGGGTCAGAGAACACTGCTGTAGCATTTTATTCTCAAATAAGACAATATTCTATTTTTCTGAATAACTCCATTTTCCTCAAAGTCATACACGAGACAAGCCTGTAACCTGTGCTGTCATCACCAGACGACCTTTTAAGTCTGACGAATGACGGACTACTTCAGCTTCAAGAGAGGATAAGAAAAGTCTAGGTCACTTTCTAGGAAGCACTTTAATTCTCTAATCTTTGAGGATGAAACTTAAAATTAAACGTCCATCTTAAAATCGAATCAATGGTTACTTTTACCAGTATGTGAGGTGATCCTTAACCTGTGATAATAGACACTTTTCTCCAGGGCTATCTGGATAATGAAGGGGAGGATCTTAATTTGCTGACTTAGTGGAATTTGTGTTACATGGTATTGTTGGAGCTTTTATTTCTGAATCTGTTGCTCTTACCCCCCTGCCTGAACAAGGGCTCAGGTCTCCAGGAAATTACAGTGAATAGTCCATTGTTCAAAAGTTCACTGACTCCATGAACACAAGAAAAATATCCAGGAAGCTCCACTTGAAGCTCCACTTGATGAAATCACTGATAACATGGACACTCTAGGTCTGAGAGATGTTTCTAAATATAGCTTTCTCTGTCCTTTTCTTGGTTTCCAGCCAAATTTAGCAAAGTGCTGGCTCTAACTGAGTCCAAGTGTTGTACCTCTTATAGAGAAGAATGTTTATTGAAAATCCCATCAGGCTGAGTCAACCCAACTAGGAAAATTCCAAAATTTCGAAAGGGAAAGCTTTCATATATTCAATATCCATTACATACAACGTGAAATATTCCAATCTTTTTTGCTTTAATTTTGATCAGAAATATTTCAAATTATTAGAATATTTAATTTACAGTTTGAGTAAATTGTTTTTCACACAGTATACATGGCATGTATTTCTCTGCTTTGTTCAGTAAACGTAACAGCAATCATGGGGAAGGCTGCTAACTTGACAGTTGTCCAGATGACAATCAACAACATCCTCCATGAGGAGGTTAAGCCACAGAATGTTAGTACTGAAAAGTTTGCAGACTGCTTTATTAAAGCTTATTTAGATCATTGGAGGGGAAACGTCACAGGAAAAAGGTGTACAGGCAACACAGATGATCACAGCCTTGTAAAGATTGTAAAGAAAAGATTGTCCAAGGACTTGGACGTGAACTGAGGCCGATGTCAGTGCATCAAGAGCCACAATGCTCTTGTGGCTCTTGATTCAGGATGAGAGGAGCAAATATCACATTCCTAATCTGAAGCAACTTCTGAAACACAGACAGTGTCAGAAGCAGCTTATCCTGGTAAAGAGAAAAAGGAACTGGACTGTTCTGTGGTCTAAAGTCCTGGTTTCAGAAAGTAGGTTTTACATTTCACTTGTAAATCAAGGTCCTAGAATCTGCAGGACAAGTGAAGAGGCATATAATCCAGGGTGTTTAAAAGTGCAAGGTGACATTTCAAATTTTTAGTTTAATTCAATTCAATTTTATTTATATAGTGCCAAATCACAACAGCAGTTGCCTCAGGGTGCTTCACATTCTCAGGCAAAGACCCAACAATAATACAGAGAAAACCAGAAATCTACCAGATGCTTCCATCTGCTGACAAGCTTTATGGAGATGCTGATTTCCTATTACAGCAGGACTTAGCACCTCGCCACAGTGCCAAACCTAGTACCAAAAGGTTTGTTGACCATGTTATTAATGAGCATATTTGGCCAGTCAGCTCTCCTGGCCTGAACCCACGGAGAAGACCACGAGAAACACCTGACCTCAAAATACCATCAAAGCAGCCTGGGCTTCAGTCACGCCTCAGCAGTACCACAAGCTGATCACCTCCACAACACCGATGCAGGAGCTCATGAGGAAATGTAGCCCTAACCAAGTACTGAGTACATTACATTTCTGTATTGTAAATTCTTGTTTTGTGATTGCTCTTAGGCAATATACTAATAATCTGAGTTACTGGGGTTCTGGTTTTCATGGGCTATAAAACATAATCATCACAATTAAAACACCAAATTCCTGAAATGCTTCATTTTACATGTAATGAATAGAGAATATATGAAAGTTAATCTTTTGGAATTTCAATTATGAAAAAAAAGATCTTTTTTCAGATCCAGATATTCATTTTTTTTGAGACACACTAATATGAGGCATCAACATGGTATCTTACTGCAAAACAACTCACTGTAGGTTGGTCCAATAACGTAGGCAGGATCATAATTTTAAAAATCCATTTGGCAGCAAAAGCCCAGGACCTCTGAAGCCAAGGACTTACAAGCCACCGTTAAGAGAGCAGTCTTTCTCTCATTGTAGGCTGGACAGTGACCACTTCTTTAAATAATCTGAGAAATCAAAGGAACCAAGGAAAGAAAGAAAACATGACAGTCGTGCTTGTTTTGCATGTTTGGTGAGTAACAGACAATATGAGAGACGTTCTTTTCGTTTGCTCTATAAGAAGGGAAAATAAGACACTTAGCATTGAAGGCTGCAGCTTTTTTCATCCTTCATGTTTTTGCAACAAAATTACAATTTTAAATCTTCATATGGGTCATGACGTTTCCATGCAACTCCAGCATCTTACAGAAAAAAATATGAGCAATGTTTATTATTGCCCCATTTAGTGTTGAGAAAGGCAATAAAGCAGGGGGAATGCTTTGTAACTGACAAGTCACTACCCACGTCTGTGCACTGTCTTTCTGCTTCTCAGTCAGATGCACTCTTTGTTTGTCTCGTTCCATTTCAAAACACCAAGGTACAGCAAAAATGCTCAGCTTGAGGCTTCATAACAAGACATCTATAATCAATGGGGAAAGGCAAGATGGCTACTTTTATATACAGTCTGTGCACCAGACAGGTAATGCATGTGTTGTGTGGTTAGGCAACGTGAAACTGTACAAACAAGAGAAACTTGCAAAGTCAAAGACTATTACACTCTTTTGTTTTCCACCCTTCAAAATATGTGGGAGGAAAAAAATATCCTTTGCAGCTATGCAATGTCATGACATTGCAGTTCTCAGTATGATCAAATGGCTGTCTGTGAATATCAAATAGTATTTCTACTTCGAATGAACCTTAAAAGTAAAGTAAAAAGTTAAGAGGACAGTCTTGAGCAGTCCATTGTTACTTTGACCATGGAAAGAGTAGTTTGACAAAATAAACTGAACTGAAGGTCTGCATTCTAATTCAATTTTATTGACATAGCACCAATCACAACAACAGTTGCCTCAAGGTACTTTATATTGTAAAGCAGAGAAAACCCCAACATTAATATGAGCCCCTACGAGTCAGCACTTTGGTGACAGTGGGAAGGAAAAACTCCCTTTTAACAGAAAGAAACCTCCGATAGAACCAGGCTCAGGGAGGGGCGGCCATCTGTCGCGACCGGTTTGGGGGTGAGCGGATGATGATGGGACAAAAGACATGCTGTGGAAGAGAGCCAGAGATTAATAATAACTAATAATTAAATGTAGAGAGGTAGTGAGTGAAAAAAGTGACTGAAGAAGAAACACTCAACGCATCATGGGAATTCCGCAGCAGCGTAGACCTATTGCAGTGTAACTAAGAGGGGATTCAGGGCCACCTGATCCAACTAACTATATGCTTTTTTTAAAAAAAAAAAAACGTTTTAAGCCTAATCTTAAAAGTGAGAGCGTGTCTGTCTCCCGAATCCAAACTGGAAGCTGGAAGCATCTTAGCAGATGAACTGTACTCTGTTGTTGTCACGTAAATAATTGGGGAACAGCGACAGCAGTCGATTTTACATTTTGGTAAATAGGCAGAGTTTAGACATTCTATTCAGTGGTGAAGACCGTGAGACGCTTTTGAACCCTGACTGAACAAATATTTTGGACAAGGCTCTTCTGTTCTGCCCCTCTATCAAGCAGAGAAACACGCTCATCCTGCTTCTTAATCGTAAAAAATTCATGAAGTATCTGTTGTGATGTTGACTGATGGAATCCATTTATCACTCATCATTATAGCTAAGTAGTTTGCTGTATTTAGTCAGTATGATATCTTTAAAGCAATGCTGATACCAGTAAATAGACTTGAGAATTTTGGCGGCCCCACAGTCTAATGTCCTCCGTGCCTGTCTTTGCACTGCGGTATAAGTCAGCTAACTGGATTAGCACTGACAATCAAAAAGAGGAATTGGACAGTGCACGTCAATAAAGAATTACTCCCTTTTCGCATTAATGCCTAGGCGTAAAGTTTGCATGGAGAGCGCAAGCTTGCTTGTGACTCACACCCACAGCCATTAATTATAGTGGCTATAAATTGCTTCAGACCAATTAATATACTACTGGAGGGAGCTTGATTGTTTTGATAGCTGTCTAACAGTTGTCTGGAAAATGAAACAGAGGAGAAAGACAGAATTACTGGAAAGGCTGATGACCATGAAGTGCTGCGTGGTTTTTGTCTGCTCACTTCTCTCTCGGGGAGACTGGCTAGAAGTCCTTCAGAGGGACGTGTGACACCTATGCTGGCTGGATGTTCGACTTTAAAGGCTGACAGAGGCAATCAGTCACTCCGTCCCTCCCCTGGTATTCATTATGTTGTTTCGGTTTAGACTTGTGTTTACTTCTTTCGCAAATTGTAACACATTCCCCACTGTGCCATTGGTTAGAGAAAGTAAATAAGAAGACGTGATGACATTTAATTCGGGTAAAAACAGACAAGGAGGACCTTTTGAATAGGCTTGTAAGGAACAACCTTTATAAATTGTCTTTATTTAGTGGACTTTCTTGTTAATTGCAAAATAACAAAAGGAAAAAAGTCTTAATTTCACTCTAATTTTGGAGGTTTGGGCATCTAATTTAATTTTATTGCTATTTTATTTTGATTGATGATTGATGTTTTTCACTCCACCAACAGCATTACCATTAATTTCCTTATGTATTTGTATTTTATAAGATCTAATTGTAATGAATCTTAAATGCTGATTTAATATTTTTGTACGCTTCTTAAAGTAATTTTAATTCTTTGATGTTTGAAAAGTGCTACATAAACAGATCTGCCCAGTCATCCGTGCACTGGATAAACTGCAGAAGTTACTTGTTTACATATTTAAATTTGTCTCCTGGTTTTGTTAATAAACCTTCAAAGACAAATGCGTGGTCTCCTCTGGTAAGCTGAGGCGTGACAGACACATTGTGTGTGGGAACAACACACTGAAACCAATTACCTTCTTTGTGTATATCTGACAGGCACCTTTAAGCTGAGATAAAATAAATGAGGACATAAGTCCACTTGGGAATCAGGGGAATTAGAGTCAGTATTTTTACTGATTGCGAGAATCTTTCCTTATTACAGCTGATTGTTTGCTGTGGAAGAGAACTGTCAATGGGATGCAAGCTTGAGTTAACTAATCAGGCTATCTGCGACCCGTAATGGCTGTGTAAGCATGAGGAATTCAATTAAACTGGGCAAGTAAACATTCACTCAGCTACAACCTGTGACATTAATCCATGCGAACACCCCGCTGAACCCTTCTTCTCTTATTCCCCCGGGATTAACTAAATCAGTCTTTCTAGCGGTTAACCAAGCAGGACAGAAGCAAGCACATTGAGGCTTATAAATATGAAGCATTTCACCCTCAACAGCAATTTTCCAAAGGAATTCAAGCTGTAAACGCAAACGCTCTCCTTATTTAACTTAAACGAGTTCATTTTACTCAATTTATTCTAGTTGTTAAAGTTTATTTACTTCTTTTCGGTCGTCTGTATGTTTTGCCTTCATGGTGAAGAGTATATTTCTGCATAGTTGTTAATTTGCAAGCCAAGTCAAGAACACTTCAGCAATGACTTTGCAATTAATATTAAAAATAATTGCATTTATTTACAAATAATTTCACTAAACTGAGGTTGCATGAAGTTTATTTAAGTTAAAGTTAAGTGGATCGCCGATTTCTCAAATGTTATAGTGCACAGTGTCTGAAACATGTTTCGGAAACAACTGGAAATTGTTTTGGGCGATAAAAAAAAAAAAAAAAAAGTAATAACACCAGACCTCTCCTGCTACCTCCAATTTTTTACAGCTTCACTGATATCTAGGTATCTCTGTCCCAATTTCGCCACTTTTGATATTACCTTGAGGGCGCAAAAAGCACCGGAGCTTATTGTATTGGGTGCACGTCTACTCTCAGAGCAGTATTTCGTGCGTGTGTCTGAGCCTTTTAACAGACAGTAAAGTGACAAGCTTCCATTATCCTTTTCAGCTGCCTCCTTAACGAGCTCTCCTGAGTGCCTCAGAGCTATCTGCTGCGCATCTCCACTGTTCATCCACCAAACGCTCGCCATCGTCACAGTCCCCACAAGCTGACTGCACCCCCTGGGTAGTACCGTCTTCAAGGCCTCAGCTGCTTCTCCAACAGAGATGGAGCTTTTACATTTAAACAACTGCACTGGCTGTGTATATCTGTAAAACACAAAGTAGAAAAGCTAAATGTTTGATGATATAGCTGAAGACACTTTTCTCCCTTTCAGTTAAGCAATCTGTTGGAGTATGACAGCAAAATTAAATGTCAGGCAGTGGACTGACATAGTGAATGGGGAAAAAAGCAATTCTTAGAAAAAATCTTTTTGTGCCATGTTTCAATTATTAAGGGCTGGCAGCAGGTGGCAATGTTTATTTAACCAGGGCCAAAACATAGTTTCTATTGTGTCTGAAATGAATGTGATAGGGAGAAGAAAAGTTTATTCTACATAATACACTCAGTGATCTCTTTATTTAGCTGCCTTGTAAAACCCAATGCAATAGCCCAGCCATAGTTTTTATCTCACAAAGACAATACTGTCCACATTTGCCTGACGCTGTCAGAGAACTATGAATTTCTGTATAATATTGAGGCTGCAGATTGCAATGATTTACACACATGAAAGGGAGGATATTACACATATTACTGAGGTTGTGATGCATTGTATTAAAACCTTAGAAAAACGCACATATGTGAAGTAACATCCTGCAGAAACTAGTATTCATAAGCGTCAGTAAAGCAGAATACGGCTGTGCTTCTGTGCCAGAGTAAATTGGATTGCATTGGAAATGTGAATCTCATAAAGTTAAACACTGGGAAGCCATGGCTCAAATATTAAAGCTTGGTGGAAAGAAATTGCAGGGTTTGTGGTTTGATTCCCAGCTCCTTAATGTTCCAATGTGTCCTTGGGGAAGACACTTAGGCGGCTACCAGTGGCAGCTCAGTATCTTGCATAGTATTGGCATGTGAGTGTTTAGGTGTGAATGCATGATTGAGAAACAATAAAGCTGTTTGTAGAACTTGGCTGGCTACAAAGATGCTACATAATCACACCGTACTCGGTGTTTTTATTTAAAAACAACACAACATTAAAGGTACAGCATGTACATATCTGGCATATCGACTGGCTGAAATGAAAACACAACAATACACAAGTGTAATTCCAAAAATGTTGGGCTGCTGGGTGAAAAGTAAAGAAAAACAGAATGCATTCAATTATGGGTTATGAAACCCATAATTTGATCTCTATTGAACATAGAAAACATGTTTAAACAATTAGACAATCTACCATTTTAGGTAATAAACAAGATTTCTATTTTAATTTCCTGAGAGCAATGCATTAAAAAATGTTGGGACAGGGCCGTATTTACCACTGTGCAGCATCCACCCTTCTTTTTAACAGTCTGTAACGGGGACCTTGGGTGAGATGTTGTTTGAGTCTTCACTGTTGTCTTTGTCAGAACATACTGTTCAGTGACATGGTCTTTGTGACTGAACAGTATGTTCCTTTGTTCCTTAGTGTCTCTTTGGCCAGGACTAGTTCAGCCTTTCTGGATCTGCATTTGGGTCCTGGCTCACCACTTGACAAACTCATTAACATTTTACACAGCATGATAACTTCTTTAGAATTGGATTTGCATTAAACACAACATTCTAAAAACATATGATCCATCCTGGGAAACGAGGCAAATGAAGTAATTAACAGTGTGCTGGGAAATCCTACTAACTATACAGAGGGGCATACGCACACATGGGCTGTGTGCTTTCCATTACATAGTAACTACTGTGCCCCAAATCATTCAGTTAGTCCAAGCAAACAATCTATTTATCTGTCTTGGTCCAGATCTGCAGCAGAGACGAGCCTCCAGATTAAGGCTCAGTGAACACTTGTCTGTGTTCTGCGATATGTTATTTTATTTTTGTTCCCATTGACGACATATTCAGCTGCATTTATTTCAAAATGACTAAGGCGCACAACTATAAAAACACTTTATTCATATGATTGGATAACTGAACATCAATAAATGAGAGCTGTCATTCATTCATCTTCAGGCATCTAAGAAAGCTAGAAAATCATGCCTGTGAGCTCTTAAGAGTAGCATTGCAAAGAGGGCACTTATACATTTCTGACACCTGAGAATTTCAATTTAATTTAAGTTCACTCGTGTGAGAGATTACAGCGGGTTTGGGTGCCTCTGAGAAGTGCCGGGACACGGCAGTGGAAGAGGACTTGGCTTTCCACCTATTACTCTCAAGCTGCCATGACCAATAGCATACGGCAAGCAAGCCTGTCCACCCATGATAAATGCTCTTTGGGCAAATCTGTGGGTGACAGAAAAAAAACCTTGCCATGTGGTGCCATTTGTCATTATAAACACAGCCTACAAATTAAAGACAAATATTTTCTCTGACACAGTAATCACATCTGAATGTAAAGTGTGAAGGAACAGAAAAGAGAGAAGTGGTTTTACCTATATGCGTTTCAAGCCTGCATTGATTTACCTGTGTAATCAGGGCGGCTAAGTTACTGTTATGCACCCAATTATTAAAACCTACTCCTTTGAACATAGACCAGATGCTCAGTCAGTCATAGAAAGACTGTTAATTTTAATGATCAATTGGTCTTTAGATTTCCGTCCTCTCACACTGATTATGCAGTTTGTGTGCAGCCTTGTGTCATCAGGGCGTGAGGGAAACAGTATTAGGCCTATTTAATACAGACTGGTCCAATGATAGGCACGTTCTGATGGATGGGAAGGGAGGGCTTTGGTTTCAGGGCTGCAGCTTTTTAATTCGTGAAGGATCATTAGCTGGAGAAGGCTTTGGCTTGTAGCTCTGGGGGGTGCAGAATCAAATGGATGCGGCACAAAGAGATACCTCTTCATCTATCTCTTTGCTGTTGTAGCTCTCACAGCTGGTAAGAAGAGGATATTATTTATGCACCGTGATGCGATGTGGACCATCACTGTAGACAATAAGTTGGCACGTGGTGGGTATTGACATGAAAACTACCTTTCCGTGTGATTTATGTTAGTTTTGAAATACAGGAAGGAAGGAACGCCGAGTGAGCTTGACTCAAGCACTATGTATCTTGGGCTTGTCATCCTATCCCCCTCCTACACACACAGCAATGTGTGTAGGCTGGGGTCTCACTTACCGCTGTAATGTAGATTCATATATGCAAACGGTGTAGACAACAGATTCAGATTTGCCTACAGGGTAAAAAAATGGATGCTCCAAACTTGTCTGCTTACCACCGGTAACATGACTTCAGTGGAGATTTTTTTTGCCTCATCGTCAGGTTTATTTCACAAGTAATACAATGTAACAGGGGAAATTACCCAAACTCCCCAGTACCATAATATGATAACGTTTCGTATCTTTTATGTATCTTTAATTTGATTTTGCATTCCGTTCCTCTGCCTACCTCAGAGAAAAACCCACACTTAGTCACAAATACTGTAATTTTAAAATAGTTTTCACACCCCAAGGTGCTGCTTTCTGTTGTTTAGCAGGGGTTAAATGAGCCTTTTTTTCCCTTATACCTCCTGCATTTTAAACAATATCCACTCTGCAGCTGTAGATGTTGTTTATCCTTGTGCCTACTCATGTGGTACCTTTTGATATGCCATCCTCCACTTACACCCCCCCCCCCCCCACAGCCTGCCCCCCCCAAATCAATAGCAAAGAAACAATACAATCAAGTGCCTGCAGCAAAGCATTCATTCTATTGAACACATGTCTTCGTAGCGATTGCTCCAGGAGATTGAGTATAATCATAGCACACCCCACATCTTCCCTCTTTCCCTTCCTTGCTTTAAAAAAAGGAAAGAAAGAAAAAGATTTACACTGAAACAAATGAAAAGGATAAAAATTATAGCCTTAGATATGCAGAGCATCTCAGAAAATACAAGAATAGCAACAAATATAGCAGTTAATCTACATGTTTTGGCCACTGTGCATGTTTTACTCTGAACAAATGTGATCGATCGATTACAGACACGTTTTGTCTCAGGTATCGCTTACCTTTCTTTCAAGAAAAAACAGTCAAATGTAACGGTAATATTTGCTCATGTCACATACTTTTGCCATCATCCCACCATCAGTGTATAAGTTATAACATCCTTTGGGCAATTATATGTCCATGGGCAGCTTGGTGATTTAAAGCGGTGCAGTACGTGGACCCTCAGTGAAAATTTATTACAGCTGTTACCAAATGGTTTTCTCTGCAAAGAGGAAATGGAGGGTTTTGCTGTGTCAGTCAAATTAGATGTAACAGAAAATCTGATTGCTGGGAGTAAGTAGGTAGTAAAGTTAAAAAATATATATGAATGAGGCATATGTTTTAATGGCTTTGGCCCCTGTGAATTTACAGGATGAGGAGGATTCATATGATACTAGATAATTAAGCTTTAAACAGAAGGTGTCTGAGCAGTTGTGTCACGGAGATGCTGTTTATTAATTAGTACGTCACATTACATTTCTTTGTACACTGATCAAAGGTTATTAATAAAAATATAACACATTTGTTATGATGGCACAGTCAACAATATGTCCATATGAAATATAAACAATGAGCAATTTAAAGCCTTTTCATAAATTTTAAGCTCCGCTTCTTACAGTCTGAATTAATCAAGAGGAATGCTCCTCTTGCCGATAACATTTCCATCTCTAAGTGATTATTTCATGATTCATTAAATTGACACCTCAATTTTCACTGCCCTTTGTCTTTGCTATGAACTGCCATTTCTTCCCTCTTCATCTTCTTAACTTATCAAGTTTATGCTATCTCTCACATCCAAGGCAAGCGTATAAATGAGCATCTGATTTTGTCATCAGTAGCTTCATTTTTGTAATCGCTTGATCATAACCACCTGGATATGGATGGATTATAAACTGTAGATAATTAGTCACAACTGTGTGACTGCATAACTTAAACAGTCTCTGGCACTGCTGGCTGATTTTGCCTCTTTCACCTGACTGAACTTGGACTTGTGAAATGCCATGACTCAACAACACTCAACTGTTGTCAACTCAACTTATCAAAATGAAAATGGAGGAAGCACTGACTTGTTTGACATCCCACAGATCACTGCCTGAGCATGACCTGGCAAATGGAAACTCCCGCTTTAATATGAAAGCGAAGTGAATCTGATATCCCTCATGTTTTTAAATGAATACTTCATTAACCCATTACTACACACATTTTCCCCTTTTGTTGCTCCTTAAGTAGCCTTATGGTTGTTGAGAGACCTCAGGAGACACTACTTGTTATGAGGTTGAGCGCAAATGAACTCCCAGTTTAAGCCTGAACATGCCCCGTCCTGGTCTATTGACTAAAAAAGTTCATCTTTATACTTGTACTGGGGTGTGATGAGCACACAAGCCAACAGACTGGTTTAACACTGTTAAGTGGAGCCTTATAAACTACTCATGCAAAAAATAGCTTTCAGTTAACACAGTCGCACTTGTCCTAGGTGGCAATGCCATAGATTCTTAACACATTAAAACGATTAAGCACCAATAAGAGTCAAACTGGAAAACATTTGTTCGTACTGAGTGTGACAAACTGCATTCTTATAATAATACTAATGCATTTTGTTTTACTTTTTTAAATTTGCTGAACTATCTAGTAAGAAAAGTCTTGACCGATCACTCATTTATTTATATTTTACAGTTATAAGGAGGCAAAATCATTTTTTAAAGTGGTTTTGAGCAATAGTTCTTCAGTCTTCCTGAAGGTCTTTCCAGGTTTTTCTTTGGACATTGGCTGCTTTTTCACTCATTTTCAGTCCAATCCTGACCATCTTCAGAGGAATGCTTTTTTGGTTACTATCAATCATTCAAGCATCAAAAGGCACCTAACTCAACATAACAGAAAACTTGGTAAAGGATTTTGCAAAGTTAAATTGTTTCCCTAGGCACTGTGTTGCTAGCAGCCCATCACAAAAAACAATCTGTTCTCCATTCTTTAGTTGAATCAATAGAAAATGCTAAAGATAACACAGTTTGACAGGCATAAAATAGTATTTTTGAACCAAAAAGATGATTCCCAAAGAGCTATTAGCTGAAGAGCTGGCATGGTGTTCAGTGTGCCCTTAAAAAGGAGGAAACTGGACAAGCAGGGAACAAAAGAAGTGACAGGTCTAAAAAAATACAGCATTTGAAGAATATCTGAAAGTTATGTCCTAAGAATCACAAAACAATTCACCAAAGACCTGACACAGAAGGTGAGAGATGCATCTGGCCTTTGATCCATCTACTGTTCACTGAAGCCTCATCAGAAATATTCTCAGTGGAAGGGTGGCTGTCAAGATGCCATTCTTCAGTAAAGGAAACAGGGACAGGTTTTACCAAATTACCCAAGAACTGGATGAAAATCAGTATTGCATAGGTGGATAGAAAAACATGCTGCAGAAGATCATCAGTCAATGATTTGTCTTCTCTGAACCTGGACCTGTGTGGAATCATCTTGATAGTGAACAGAACAAAAAGCAGCCAGCATCTAACAATCTTTGAATATCCTATACAATTCAAGACTGTTAGAATTGAATAACTATGTTTTTGTCTCTCACTATATTTCCATGTACGCTTGCACATGTTTCAATAAATTACTACAGCTATTTCCCATTTTCCTACCAAAATACATATTTTTTAAATTAGGGGTGGCGCAAGACTTTTGCACTTAACCATAAAGTAGCTGTAATATTTGGGCAAATTACTTTAAAGGCTTTTGGTATACACACTCCCCCTAACACTGTGTATATAAATAGTGAGTACTAAACATTCTGTTACTTATGGTTGTATGAGGTGGTTGTAGCTCAGGAGGTATGGCAGGTTATCTACTAATCAGAGGGTTGGTGGTTTGATCCTGCATCCCAAAGTATTCTTGGGCAAGATACTGAATCCCAAGTTGCATTCATTGGAGTGTGAATGTGTGTGAATGTTAGATACAAAGCATAAGCATAGAAAAAAGTGCTTATATGAATGAGTGGATAAAGCATGTTGTATATAAAGTGTTTTGAGTGCTTAGGTAGAGCAGAAAAGCACTATATAGGGAGAATATTTACGTCTTGTTATCAGATATATAATATAGGATATTATTATGAATTATTCTAATTTAAGAAAGACAAGTATCTGGTTATTTGTTGAGCTATCCATAGATATACAGCTGATAATGTTTTGTTACAGTTTGTGACTTTCCTGCTATGTACCCCTGGATAATGACTGAAACTCTCCATCACAGAGTGCCACCTTACTCAGGGCATCTGATGGAAGGACATTTAGTATGCTTTCTTCTTTCTTTCCTCTTTTATAGAGGAGATGTTTATGTGTTTTAGAAGGTCTGTGATATTGCCACCATACCGCACAGACATCTGTAACATATTGCATTTGGCGTCATCTTGCTTTAGCAAAGTATCTCGAAATGATGCTTCACTTTCTTTTTTCCACTTGCCTGCTTTTAGTCTGTCTGGCTTTATCTGCCTGTGTGTTTCTCAGGGGGCTTGTGATAATTCTCATTACAGTCCATTCTGTCAAGAGCAAAAAGGTCATTACAAATGCCAACAAGCATTACTTTAAGGAAAACGCAAGATTGCTCACTCACTCCATACTGCACAATTTAAAGTTCCGATACCTTCTTGATACGAAAGGTTACAGTTTATGTAAATCAAACAGAATTATTTCATAATCTGGATTAAATCACCTGCAGCCTGCTGCAGCTGTCAACTCCTTTATTGTTTATTGCAAATGAGCAAAAAGACAGACTGACGAAAATCAACAAATGACGAATAGGAAATATTAAAATCAGGTGTTACTGAGGGTGGAATAAAAATGTATATTTTCTGTCATCAGTAATACAACTCATTAGCTTTCACTTAACGATGAGGTCTGGAGGAGCTCCTGTCTATCTGGAGTTTAAGCTCAGAGCAACTGCAATAATTTGGCCTTTGCATAGCTAATAAACACACATTAATTCAATACCTATATATTAAGGAAAACTCTATGGAAGGCGTTGCTATTATTTAAACCTCATTACAGTCATTACTTCAGCACCACTAGTGAAATTGTTTTTTTGAGCCCCTCCTAATTATAAGGCTGGCCTCGTTGCGTCTTGCAGACTCTCTCGGCATTCACGATTGAAGGTTCAGCAAAGAATGGAAGCACATTTTCTAATACAACCTAATATAGTGCATCCATTTGTTCTGTTGTATTCAGGGGGAAGCAGCGGTTTAATCAGGTCTTGTGTAATTAAATGTGGCAATTTAACATGTGGGAGAAAAAAGTATTTCATTTGTCTTTCTTCTTGCTGGAACAGAATAAGTCGAGGTCTGAGGTGTGTTGACAGGAAAACAAAAGTCCTGCAGCAGTGGAGCAGAAATCCTAAGCCAGGAACTTCATCGCTCTTTACTGCAGGGATACATTTCTGGAATTTTCCACTCTCTGATTTTAAATGCACAGCTCTAAACAAGTAATTTAAGATACAATGACAACTTAATAGTAATAAACTCAACTATACTACTTTAATTTGTTCCAATAAAATTCTGAGAATGTGTTTGTAGATAATCACATGGCTCAAATTGTACTAACAAAAAAATGTTCCAGTGCACAGAAATTAAAATGTAAGCAATAACTACATTTTAAATTTTGCAATAAGCAAAGAAAAGCCATAACATGAAGAATTTTGGTACTACAGTTAGTTTATGAACAATTTTATATATTTTTTACTATAATTTTCTTTTAACAACCACCATGTGTCTGATGGGTCTTGCAGCACTTGGCTGAATATGAGAAGATAGCCCTGGACACTTCAAGCTTCATGCTGCTGCTTCTGTCCAGTGGCCTGGTTCCTCTGGCAGCTACACATGCCCATATTTCAGCAATTCCTCCACCATGTTTGCCAGACAATGTGCTATGCTTCACATCTTGAGGTGTTTCCCTCCTTCTCCACACTTTCCATACTTTTCTTATTGTAATGCCTTATAACTCCTCCCACCCACTCCATGACATGTTGGTCAGTCACAGGAGCTCGTTCAGTGAGAGACTGAGATTACCGAAAAGCACCACTGAACGACACAGGAAATCATTCCTGCCTGTGGCCATCTCCCTGTACAACGCATCCACTTAACACACTGTTTGCTGCTACAACTACACATGTTTCTTTTCCAAATATTTATTTATAAGTGACTTATGTATGTATGTATGTATATATATGTATATATTGTACTATTCTTAGTTAGCGTATTGTCTGTCTTGTCTTAATGTTGGTTTAAAATGGAGCACTGTAACAAAAAATAATTTCCCCCAGGGATCAATAAAGTATTCTGATTCTGATTCTGATTGATTCTGATTTACCATCTCAGATAAATCATCGCTTTCACGCCTCTAAGTAATGCAAAATGTTCCAGCCATACTCCTAACACACATTAGCAAGTGAGGTCACTTTACCCCCATTTTATTCTCTTTACATTAGCTCACAGTTGTTTAAAAATTCTCATGCCTACTTACGGAGCACTTGACAGACAGGCTCCAGACTATATATATCAGCTTCTTGTTAAACACACTGCTGCACACTGTCTTTGCTCACAAGCTCAAAACCTATTAGCTGTCCTTTGTACAAGACGGAAGACTAGAGAGTTAGAGCCTTTCAGTCTGTGGCACCGAGGCTCTGGAACAGTTTACTACAGATCCGTTTAGCTGTGAAGTCTTTAAAAAAAACTGTTAAAACTTTTCTGTTTAATCAGGCCTATCATTGACATTCTTCTATTATTTATGTTTTTATTTGTTTCTTTTCTGGTTTAATATGAATATTAATTCATATGAATAGATGACCAGATGACCAAATGATGACCTCACCAGTTAACTTTGCCTGTGATTTGGTGCTGTTAGGTAATCTAATCTAACCAATTACATAATTTGCTTTCTTTGAATTTGCTCCAATTTTCACATTAAGCTCGTTATCTCTCCTGCCATAAACAAATGTATTTATTTATGTATTTCTTTTTTTTTTACATGCTTTGGGAAAATGTAAAATGGCAGCATTTTTGCAGGCTTCTCAAAGATTAAATACCACTTATTCTCACTTGACTAATCTCATCAATGAGATTAATAATAAAAGAAGCAGCTATAGGTACTGACAATATGTCACATGATAATCTCCAACACCCCTGGTGACCCTAAATTGGATAAGCAGAAGAAAAAGGATGGATGGATAAACAGAGAGAAAATAGAGAGTTTCTTTTTTCAATAGCAACTAGGGCCATGTGAAATCCGCAATGAAGTACCACAACTATAACTGATTGATTTTTCACTCTTAGCCTTTGCAGAGATGAATGGTTATGAGTTGCAGGGGTTATAAGCGTCATGTGATTGTTCTGATTGTCTCAGTGAAGTACAGTATACATGTGACAAATTTAACACAAAGCCGGAAACAATTCACAATCATCAAAAACAGCAGTCAAATAATGAAGCTTTGTTTACCCCACATATGTTAAACAGTCAGTCTAATACACATGGGCAGCAATCAGCTCTAGACTGAAGATTTACAGCTGGCCAACATGAAAGAAAAAAAATCACTTGTCAGAGTGCTCCAATGTGTGACTAACCGGCTCTGTTAAGAGGCTGTCCACAGAGAGGAGATCCACAGTCGATCTACTTGTTTTCAAGGGGTGAATGCTGAATCTTGCGCTGCGTATAAGGTGAAAATGATTCAATTAAATTGCTTAGGGAAAAAATATCAGTGAGGAGGAGGATGACTCAGCGCACCTTCCTGGATAATGATGCATAAATACAGGTCTTGACATGCAAATAAGGATGATCGTGAACATTCCGTTTAACTATAGATTGGTATTTCTTTGCAGTGATGTCATGGATTCACCCCTCTGTTCAGAAGCAAACACAGTATCTTCCATTTTTACAGTCAGGCATCAATGCCTCAAACTCCATCTTCATTGCAGGCTGCACTGCTACAACAAAAACAAAATGGACAGAATTAGATTAATCAATGTCTTTTGTGATATACTGAGTTAACCTGATACCTTTCAGTTTAAGCTGGGTGGAAAATGTCCCATAATGTCAACATCCAAAAGGGTTTAGGTCAACGTTTTTGATTGAAATGCTAAAAAAAAAGGAGCCCAAATGATTTGATATTTAGAGAAAAATACACATTCTAGGAATAATTTTTATAAGATCACATTACATTAGAAAAATCCTCATCTGCTCCTCAAACCAAGTTTCAAAAGTAGTAATCACTTATTTTCTGTGTGACTTGATCAGTCTGTCCCATGATTGTGGAGGAAATCTGGCCCACTCTGCTTTGACATCATTGTTTCAGTTTATTGAGCTTTATTGTTTTTGCACAGCTCTCTTAAGGGCCCACCACAGCATTGCAATCAGGTTAAGGACTAGATTTTGACTGAGCAAGACCCTGATTCTTTTCATTTTCAGCCATTATGTTGCACATTTGCTAATGTACTATAAATCATTGTCCTGTTATATGACCCAATTTCAGCTAAGATGCCTGAAATCAAACCAAAATCATCACTCATCCACCACCGTGCTCCATAGTTAGTATGACGGTTTTGTTCTGATATGATATGTGTGCTTTTTGCCATACATGGAACTGTGCACTATAGCCAGACTTTTCCACTTTTGTCTGGTCTGTCCAAAGGACATTGTTCCAGAGGTTTAGTGGTTTGGTCACATGCACCTTTGCAAAAAATAAGCCATGCTGCTGCGTTCTTTTTAGAGACAAGTACTTTTCACCTGAAAACTTTTCCAAGCAAGCCATGCTTGATCGGTATATTAGATTATCACTTCTAGGCTGGACTATTGTAATTCATTATCAGGCTGTCCTTGAAAAGCCTTCAGCTAAACCAAACTGCCACAGCAAGAGTATTGACTGGACCTAGAAAGAGAGACCATATTCCTCTTATAATGCTTCTCTTCAGTGGCTCCCTGTTAAGTCCAGAATCAAATTAACATGGCAAGGGAATGGGAGGCAGAGGTTTTAGGATTCAGGCCCCTCTTCTGTGGAACCGGCTCCCAGTTTGCATTCAGAAGACAGACAGCCTCTCTACTTTGAAGATTAGGCCTTAAAGTTTTCATTTTAATAAAGCTTACAGTTAGGGCTGGATCAGGTGACCCTGAACTCTCTCTTGGTTATGCTGCAATAGGCCTAGACTTCTGGGGGCTTCTCATCATGCACTCAGTGTGTCTTCATCCTCAGTCTCTGTCTCTCTTCCACTGTGTGTCTTTGTTCCCCTCCCATCACCCCGGCCTGTTTCTTCCTGCAGTTTCTTCCTGTCAAAAGTGAGTTTCTCCTTCTCACTGTTGCCAAGTGCTTGTTCACAGGGGGTCGTCTAAATGTTTGGGGTTTTCTCTGTATAATTTTAGGGTGAATTTCTGTGAATCTCATGTATTTATATGCTACAATATAAAGCACCTTGAGGGAACTATTGCTATTTGGTGTCATATAAATACACTTGAATTGAAAATTGAATTAAAGAGTATTTTTCTTATTGTACTGTCTTGAACCATAAAATTTAACATGCCAACTGTGGCCTGTAGACTCTGACCTCGGGATGAATTCATTACATGACTCCGAGCTAACTGATAACTTGTGAGTCATCTTTCTCATGGTAGAATGATAGACAAAGTATTTGGCCTCAAACCTTTTGCAAAAAGCTAGCTAGCTTTGTATCTTTTATCTAGAAAAATCATGGATCAAAGGTCCCCAATTCAACTCAGATTCTTTGAGCCAAGCTGCTGTTTGTCACAAATGTTTTGCGCTATTATGTTAATGTAACTCCCTTCTTGTGAGAAGCAGCTGCAGCACATCGTGCACATTGACATCGATGAGTACCTATAATCAGCCATACAGCATCTGGGCATACATATGGTTCAATATAACACCCATCCAAATGTTTTGCATTATGTTTCTTGCCTGTAAGAAAGGAAATAAAGATCCAGTTTATACAAAGCTAGAGGAGGTATCAACATCTTCTTGCTTTAACTAAATGTTGATCCAAACAGAAATCTCTCTTGCTCTTGACGAAGGCGGTCGCACTTTTCTCCTCTCCTCCTCTCCCTTAGCTTTCCTGCTTAGCCTCTTATGTCCTTGTCTAGTCTTGTGTTTTTTGTATTACTTTTCCCTGGAACACTCTCTCACAGTCTGTTCTCTAAAACCTAAAAGAGGAATTATGGATTGGATCAACTGGTCCCTAAATGCAATTGACACCCCTTTTTCAACGAGAAGTTTGGGCTTGGGTGAGCCTGAGTGCTGAAGATATCTACCTATTCGGAACCATGGTAACAGGGTTCTGGCTGATCGGAGCTGGCTTGGCCCTGACTTATCAAAGAATTAAGAAAGCGGAACCGGCTGTTCAAACCCTCACAAGGCTGCCCGCTGGGATTGAAACGATGGGAGAGGCGTGAGTTTCTCAAAATGGGCTCATTGAGTGCAGCACGGATAAGATCTTGGAGAGGCTACGGCTGCTGTGAATACTCAGAATAAGATCTCTGACTGCAGACTGGATACATCTCGGAAGGGCTAGCTCGGAATAACATCTCTGAACGCAAATTCTGAGTTCTCAGAATCGGCTCCTTGAGCACAAGAAATGACAACATCACAGAATTATGGCGAAGCTCGCGGCTCTCCAACGGGAGATTTAGATACCACTGTTGAACTGTTAGAACAGCTTTGAAATTCATATGAGCTGTTCCCACTAAAGTAAAAACCACCATCACTTCATGCGGATACCCTCTCGGCGTCAGCTGCGGTCGCAAGGCTGGAGCCGAACAACAACACCCTGATAACTGTGTTTAGACTCTTCCCATTCCATGCAAGGCCACCTGGGTTGGCTGGAAGACTGTTTACTTAGCCTAGCAGGGTGAAGGACACTGTCTCAGCTGAACTCTGGACACACACACATACATATACACTGATATGC
Source organism: Astatotilapia calliptera (assembly GCF_964374335.1). Taxonomy (NCBI): domain Eukaryota; kingdom Metazoa; phylum Chordata; class Actinopteri; order Cichliformes; family Cichlidae; genus Astatotilapia; species Astatotilapia calliptera. The sequence continues at coordinate 16,726,779 of NC_137439.1, forward strand.
ACACACTCATCCCCCCTCCCTTTCCAAACGCCTTTGACGCTTATTCCCTTCCGATGCTGACGGTGGATCAAGGAGACCAGCGCACAGGCTGCAGGCCCGGATGTACTGTCTAATTTGGCTGTCTCTCACCCTTTACTCACCCCTGTTGCTTGTCATGTGTTTCTTTGGTGTATTAAGAGTTTTTTCATGTGCTATGTGCAGAGGTGTTTTTTTCTGTTCTCAAACTGATCTCCCTGCTGGAGCTCAGTCTGGGGGCATTTCCATTGTTATACCTCTCTGACCTGTCTTCCCCATGTGATGTTTTGTATGTATGTATGGTCGGAGGGTAAGATGGCGCCGCCATTGCGTGCAATAGGTCGGCAGCCTTATGAAATTTCCCCTTGTGGGACTAATAAAGGTATATCAAATCAAAAGGTTACTCGCTAACAGAAGAGCAGCATTCTGAGCATTAGGTTAGTTAAATTCAAATTCATCAGGAGGTACTGGCTTATCATTTAGCAAACGCTGAAAACTACATTACATGTTTTTATTTGTTTGTGTTAATGTACAAAATTTTTTATTTAGGGTAAGTCCTAAGAGTAATTCTTTGAATCTGTGTGCACACATTACCCCACAATCTTTAAGAGAACAATTACAGACATTACAAAACATTTAGCTATTTTTTCTGTTTTATATACATATATATTTATTTAATGTTTAAGGTTGGCTGTCTTTATGTACATCATTTCATTTCATATCACTCTCTCTGATAGGTTTGTAGCTTGAACCCATCCGCTGGAACGTTGAAGACAATATAATTACACTGCAAAGCAAGACACAAGTAGGCAAGCTTCTTCATGTTTCTCGTGCACGGGAGAGAACCGGACAGGCACCGTTCCTTCGCTTGACCCCAGTTGCTCTCGTCCGTTCTCCCATACCACTGGTCTTTTATTGAGGTTACATGAATATGCATAAGTTTATTAACATATGACGTCTACATACACACAAAAAGTACCTTGCCTGTGTGTGTGTGTGTGTGTGTGTGTGTGTGTGTGTGTGTGTGTGTGTGTGTGTGTGTGTGTGTGTGTACTGCTGATCAAAGGGTCAAACATCCTTGGTCAGGAAGAGGGTAGCCTCCCCCTCACCCTAGATGGTTCATCCTAGATAACACGGTGAGGAAGTCCTGCAGTTCATCTAAACAAAGAGCACTTAGACTAGAACAGACGCAACTACGTTAATCCTACCATAAAACAATAAGACACGGTATGACCTCTCATGCTCCCAAAGTGCTGTCTAATACACACAAAGTTTGCAGACTATCAAGGATCAAAACCTCTACCAATCTACAACTAATTACAAAACTCAAGCATATATAAGTAAATATTTCTAAGCATAAATGACAATCAACAATACAAATCTAACACTCTCTCATATCCAAACTCCTGAGCTGTTATATAACCTTCCTCACCCTTATAGTAACATTCACTGCTGAATGCCAGAGACCACAGCAAAATGATTTTGCAGTGTCACATCCAGCTCCTCACAGAACAAAGTGGGAAGAAACGGAGAAGCTTGTTTAACTGTACCTGGAATGATTTTCTAGTGTTCTGTTTACGTTTTCTGGTTAGGACTGATAGTCCTGCCATGACATAATGCTCATTTGGATGTAAATTTAAATAAACATTGGCCAAGTCTTCAAATTCAGGATATGTAATGCCAAAGGAGCAGTTCCACACTGCATGAAAGATTAGAGTCTTGTTTTTCCAGGATATTCACAGTTACAATACTGACTGAACTGTGACAGTGAGGTTAAGCTGAAACTTATTATAAGACACTTGAAGTTTTTTCAAGCATTAAATGAACATAGAACAAAATCATTCACTCCAGTAATACCACTCCCCCATGCAAATGTTAAGTTGGATTCCTTAGTTTCCAATATAACTGTTAGAAAAATACATACTATATCCATATACTGTGCATATGTATATAATACATACACAAAAAGCTAGAATAGTACGACTACACTTTGACTTTAAAACCACGAGCCTGTCTGTCTGATTGAATCATTTTTCTTTACCGCACTGTATGCTTTTAAGCTGTATTCCTGTAAGAGATGACCCGGTAACCATGCACTGAAACAGCAGCTAAGGTTATAGTCAGGAAGCAGGTACAGGGTCAGGGTGACTTTCTCTGCTCAAAATGAGCAGATACATTTACCTCACTCAGACATCACTAAAGCATGAAATGAGCCATCCCTACGGAGGCGTCTTTACAGCAGGTAGCTCTATTTCTCACTGCACAATCCTTGCGTAAAGTGACTCCAAAGAGACAGCTGGTCTGCACTACCTACACTTATACAGACAAAGCTGGTCGGATGCTATTATTGTCAAACAACAACCATGTTACTATGGTTACAGGTAACTAATCTAAATCCAGTTGTAAATCCAGTTTTGCCACACCTTCTAAAAGCTAATTTTGCAAATAAAGCAAATAAACTAAAAATCTAAATGTATTTTTAAAAAATTGTTGTCTGTTAGCGTAATTTTAATGGTAGCGCAGATTATTAGTTTCCAAATGTACAAAAACATACCAGCCACTTCACAAGTTAAACATGGCTAGTACTGGGTTGGACCTGCTTCTGCCTTCAGAACTGCCTTAATTCTTTGCGGCATAGATTCAACAAGTTGCTGGAAACATTCCTCAGAGATTTTGGTCCATGACATGACAGCATCACACAGTTGCTGCAGATTTGACGGTGGCACAAGCATGATGCAGGTTGTCCACCTCTCCACCACATCCTAAAGGTGCTCTATTGGATTGAGATCTGCCAACTGTGAAGGGAATTTGAGTGAGTACAGTGAATCAGTTTGAGACGATTTGAGCTTTGTGACCTGCATGCTGAAGCAGTCAAGAAAATATGAGTACACTGTGAGGGAGAGAGGCATAGTCAGCAACAATAGGCTCTGCTATTTAAAACTGCCAAGAAAATATCCCCTACATACAACTCTGACACCTGCACCACCCTGAACTGTTGATACAAGGCAGGATCTATTCTTTGTGTGCTTGTGCACCAAACTGACCTCACCAGTGGAATCTGCAGCAGAAATCGAGACTCATCAGATCAGGCACTTGTTGCCATCCTTGTTGCTCAAAGCAGTCTGACCATTCTCCTCTGACCTCTGTTATCAATAAGGCAGTTTTGCTTTTGCTTTCTTTAAGAGGTTAAAAGGACATGAGATTTCTTAGTGGTGGGTCTAATTGATAACAAAGTTAATATCAGCAGACACAACCCAATCTCTGAGCTCACCGCCTAATCTGCTGATTTAGCTCCTGAGGGCAACCACCATTTCTCTGAGAGATCTAATATGTGCTCATTTAATTTCATTTTGGCAAATGCAACCGCATATTTTTATTACCACACTGACTGTTTACTTGTGGCAACCAAAGCCTGCTCAAAGATGACTGGTCAAAACAACTCAGACAACAAAGGAAAACCAAAAGGCTTCTGGCAGCAAAAATCTTATCCCGTGTTTCAAAATCTGCATATTCATATGAAGAGTACATGTTACTTATTACATAGACTAGTCCATGTGCAGAACAATTTAGGCAATATAAGATTTATATGTAATAAAGTTAAATGGCGAAAATCTCTTCAGAGTAAATTGAATACCCAGTCCACTTACAGCTATAGAATAGTGATACAGAATGACATTTGTCTTCCCTCTACCTGGCTGTAGAGAAAACTCAATTTTAGTATTTAGAGAATTAATATTCATGAGCTAAATCTGTCATAATATACCATCTGTGATGTGCTGTCATTTAAACCTTCAAAGGAATTAAAACTGAATTAAAAACTCAGCCACATATCTTAACCCATACCGACACAATACATCGCTGCATTCAGTCACCGGCACACCAGTAACAGTGGCTATAAACTACAGTGACATATTCATTCTCAGCACTCAGTCACTTCAAGTTTTTAAACGTGAATCTAAATTCTAGTGAGGTATCATCAAAAAGACTAACCTGAGGTGGAAAGCGGCTCAGTAAATCCTTCCATTTCCCTAAAGAGAAGCCACCAACACAAAAACCCCTCAAGTGATAATGAAGGGGAAAGATGTGATGGAAAAACAACTGCAAAGCCACTGTGCAAGCGAGGAACACAGGCCAGCTGCTCACTAGATCAGCTTCAGCAGGGGTATCTCACTCCATCACCACCGCATCAGTGAGCACATCGTGTAGACGGAGAAGGCCTGCATCAATCAAACACCACGCCACATGGAACCCAAGCTCTCAGCCCCTTGGGGAAAACTTGGGAGACAGAGCCAAAATGCAACAGAATATCAACAAATGAGCCTTTGGATACAGTGCATTTGGAGTGCAGAAATTAAAAAAACAAGTCTTCAGACTCCCTGCTGATACCGATGGGCACACTTCCTAGGTAAACTCTGAAGAAGGAAAAAAATACACAGAAAGGGTGTGAATTTTTGCTTTGGTTAGTATCATGATACAAGATGAACCATTAACTCCGGCAACAATTGGCAGATAAGAAAAAGTGATCCAGTGTGTAAATGTGAACCCTGAAGTAGTAAAGAAAAAGCTGAAAGCGCACTCTAAAAAGAACTCCCTGTACCTGTAGCTTCATAAAATTGAGTCACAAAATGTGACGATGTGGCCTTCTTGGATCTGGTAATGAAGGTACTTGATACGACGCACCCTGTGAAAATAAACAGCAAATGTGACTGCTTCTCACCATATTGTGTTAAAACGCAGCTCAATAAGGAAGCAGCTCGACGCCGCAACTGTCTGTGCTCTGATGTGAGAAAAAAGACACAATAAAGAAGAGTAGAGGGCAACGTGCCAAATGTTGAGGCTACAATGGGTAAGGAGACGTGAGCTGCATGGGCTGTTTGTTCTGCAGAGAGGTGGCAAAAAGAATGAAGTCCAATCAAACCAGCAGGCTACACCGGCTCTTTCCTGATGTTTATACTAATACAGAGAAAGTTTTCCCTCCCATCTGCTGCCCACTGTTCTCCTTTTTTGTTTTCTCTCAGCAGAGAGTATTGTAGCTTTCTGCTAACAAAATTCAAACTAGTTTGGAAATCTCAAACTGTCTGAGGGGCTCAAAAAGTAGTTTTGTACCTCCATCTGCTTTAATCTAAAAAACAGCTCCAAAGTTAAACTGGATTTTCATTTCAAATGCTTTTTTATTTTTATTTTTTAGCATATTTACTTTACTTCCTTAAAAGTTAAACTTACATTTGTGCTAACAAACCAGACACTTATGCCATCCTAGCTGCTCAAAGCAGTCTGCCCATTCAAAACTGTCTCATTGGATATTTTGTCTTTTTCAGATCGTTCTTTTTAAACCCCAGAGTTAGTTCTGGGAGAAAATCCCAGCAGATTAGCAGTTTGTGAAATACTCAAACCAGTCCATCTGGCACCAACAAACATGGTCAAAGTCACTTAAATCCTCTTTTTTCCCCATTCTGATGCTCAGTTTGAACCTCGGCTTCTAAAATGCATGGATATTTGCACTAACTAGCAGTTCAATAGGTATTCCTAATCAAGTGGCTGGTGAGCGTATGTCAGGGTCTTTGTGTCCCCTCCCAATTTTCTAAGCACTAAATAGTGAATCTTCCTTTAAAAGCCATGCTTTATTTAAGAGGTTAAAATGAAGAACATGAGAGTTTTTAGTGGTAGGTCTATGCTAAAACCAGCAGACACAAACCAATCTGCTGATTTAGCCCCTGGGGGCAACAACCCAAGCACAAAAATATCTGAGGGGCTCAAAAAGCAGTTTTGTCTGCTCCAATCTAAAGACCAGCTGCAAAGTCATATTGGATTTTAATTTCATTTTTTTATATATATTTTTTTCAGCATATTTACTTTACTTTAAAACTTAAAACTTTAATCTTGAGTGGTTGTGGCTTTTATCATGGCTGCAAATGACTGACAACTGGAGCAGCTAGAAGATGGTACGTTACTATTTGCAGCATTGTTTGCTAGCCTGGATTTGTTTTTTAACAGCAAGGCTGACACAGCTACAGGAATTACATGGCCAGAGAAACCCATGAAGCCATGCCACAAAGCTCTCAGTACAGTTTTTGTGCTGATGTTAATGCCAGAGGAGGTGTGGAGCTATGCAGTTACTGAGCCAGCAGAGCATTGGTGACTTTTGCGCTCCATCTGCCACAGCACTCGGCAACCCCGCTCTGTAAACACTTGTACGATCGACTGTAAGTTGAATTCAGTGAGTGCTTTAGAATGATCCATTCTTTCACAAATGTTTATGTCTATGTGCTTGATTTTATAACATGTGGTAATGGGACACCCTTTTTTAAAAAACCTGATGTGATGAGCAACAAGTGCACATGACTGAGATATCAAAGGATGCTGCAGCCTCATATGGGTATAGCAGGTAAATGACATTAAATAACACACAGCTTTTTCATCAACTTAGTTCTAATTGGAAGCATAATTTACAAAGTTAACAATATGCTTTATTCAAAATAAAGAGTAATTTAAAACCCCGAAGAAGAAGCAAAGCATCTCTGGAAGGATCCCCACACATCATCAACACCTACCTCCAGTGCACTGAAGAAGTAAAATGATAAATGAGGCCCATTCAACATAAGACACCAGTTGTTTCACACTCAGTAAAAAGATATTCAGCTGAGACCTATTACTGTTCGTACCAAATCAAGACATATTGTGTTGTTTGTCAGCTATGTAGCCTAATAAGCTACATAAAGGCATTTAATATAGCACAATACCACTAAAGCACACTGTGAAAAGAGTTCGGGGTATAATGCACCTGAGCATAAAGACTTTGTCAGAGCCAGTAGAATAATATTTGACATTCACAAAATGTACTAAAATCCCCTTTCCACTCAGTGGGGACATAAAACAAATGCTCCCTGAAATGGTCCGAGTTCAAACCACTGAACTGAGCTCATATTTAACCAACTTTAAACATAAGGATTTATGGCATACATCACTATCCCACCATTATCAGGCATGTGCACACGTACTAAAATTGTCTCATAAAATAATTAAAGGAGATAATGAAAGTACAGGCCCGCCCACTAAATTTACTTCCCTCGTTTATTTTGTAATGACTGGCCAATCTTTCTTTTAATTTGCAAGGAGAAAAAAGTGAAGGATCAAAATGCTCTCTAATGCAGACTTAAAAGACAGGTTGGATTTTCATGTAAACACTTGGAACATGACGTG